>NC_091197.1:30964437-31181937 GCF_040958095.1 Procambarus clarkii
TAACAACACAGCCCTGCCTGACCTATACTAACACACAACACAGCACTGCCTGACCTATGCTAACAACACAGCCCTGCCTGACCTATACTAACAACACAGCCCTGCCTGACCTATACTAACAACACAGCCCTGTCTGAGCTATGCTAACAACACAGCCCTGCCTGACCTATACTAACACACAACACAGCCCTGCCTGACCTATGCTAACAACACAGCCCTGCCTGACCTATGCTAACAACACAGCCCTGCCTGATCTATGTTAACAACACAGTCCTGCCTGACCTATGCTAACACAACACAGCCCTGCCTGACCTATATTAAAAACACACAACACAGCCCTGCTTGACCTATGCTAACAACACAGCCCTGCCTGACCTATGTTAACAACACAGTCCTGCCTGACCTATGCTAACACAACACAGCCCTGCCTGACCTATATTAAAAACACACAACACAGCCCTACCTGAGCTATGCTAACACCACAGCCCTGCCTGACCTATACTAACACCACAGCCCTGCCTGACCTATACTAACACACAACACAGCCCTGCCTGAGCTATGCTAACAACACAGCCCTGCCTGACCTATACTAACAACACAGCCCTGCCTGACCTATGCTAACACAACACAGCCCTGCCTGACCTATACTAACACACAACACAGCCCTGCCTGACCTATGCTAACAACACAGCCCTGCCTGACCTATGCTAACAACACAGCTCTGCCTGATCTATGCTAACACACAACACAGCCCTGCCTGACCTATGCTAACAACACAGCCCTGCCTGATCTATGCGAACACACAACACAGTCCTGCCTGACCTATACTAACACACAACACAGTCCTGCCTGACCTATACTAACACACAACACAGCCCTGCCTGACCTATGCTAACAACACAGCCCTGCCTGACCTACACTAACACACAACACAGCCCTGCCTGACCTATGCTAACAACACAGCCCTGCCTGACCTACACTAACACACAACACAGCCCTGCCTGACCTATACTAACACACAACAC
Organism: Procambarus clarkii; assembly: GCF_040958095.1. NCBI lineage: Eukaryota > Metazoa > Arthropoda > Malacostraca > Decapoda > Cambaridae > Procambarus > Procambarus clarkii. Next base: position 30,965,463 of record NC_091197.1, read on the forward strand.
AGCCCTGCCTGACCTATACTAACACACGACACAGCCCTGCCTGACCTATACTAACAACACAGCCCTGCCTGACCTATGCTAACAACACAGACCTGCCTGACCTATGCTAACACACAACACGGCACTGCTTGACCTATACTAACAACACAGCCCTGCCTGAGCTATGCTAACAACACAGCCCTGCCTGACCTATACTAACAACACAGCCCTGCCTGACCTATACTAACAACACAGCCCTGCCTGACCTATACTAACAACACAGCCCTGCCTGACCTATGCTAACAACACAGCCCTGCCTGACCTATGCTAACACACAACACAGCACTGCCTGACCTATGCTAACAACACAGCCCTGCCTGACCTATACTAACAAAGCCCTGTCTGAGCTATGCTAACAACAGAGCCCTGTCTGACCTATACTAACACACAACACAGCCCTGCCTGACCTATGCTAACAACACAGCCCTGCCTGACCTATACTAACAACACAGCCCTGCCTGGCCTATATTAACAACACACAACACAGCCCTGCCTGAGCTATGCTAACAATACAGCCCACAGCCCTGCCTGACCTATGCTAACACACAACACAGCCCTGCCTGATCTATGCTAACAACACAGCCCTGCCTGACCTATGCTAACACACGACACAGCCCTGCCTGACCTATACTAACAACACAGCCCTGCCTGAGCTATGCTAACAATACAGCCCACAGCCCTGCCTGACCTATGCTAACAACACAGCCCTGCCTGAGCTATACTAACACACAACACAGGCCTGCTTGACCTATGCTAACAACACAGCCCTGCCTGACCTATGCTAACAACACACAACACAGCCCTGCCTGAGCTATGCTAACAATACAGCCCACAGCCCTGCCTGACCTATACTAACAACACAGCCCTGCTTGACCTATGCTAACACAACACAGCCCTGTCTGACCTATACTAACACACAACACAGCCCTGCTTGACCTATGCTAACAACACAGCCCTGCCTGACCTATGCTAACAACACAGCCCTGCCTGACCTATGCTAACAATACAGCCCTGCCTGACCTATACTAACACACAACACAGCCCTGCCTAACCTATGCTAACAACACAGCCCTGCCTGACCTATACTAACAACACAGCCCTGCCTGACCTATACAAACACACAACACAGCCCTGCCTGACCTATGCTAACAACACAGCCCTGCCTGACCTATGCTAACAACACAGCCCTGCCTGACCTATGCTAACAACACAGCCCTGCCTGACCTATACTAACACACAACACAGCCCTGCCTGACCTATGCTAACAACATAGCCCTGCCTGACCTATGCTAACACACAACACAGCACTGCCTGACCTATGCTAACAACACAGCCCTGCCTGACCTATGCTATCACACAACACAGCCCTGCCTGACCTATGCTATCACACAACACAGCCCTGTCTGACCTATGCTAACAACACAGCCCTGCCTGACCTATACTAACACACAACACAGCACTGCCTGACCTATGCTAACAACACAGCCCTGCCTGACCTATACTAACAACACAGCCCTGCCTGACCTATACTAACAACACAGCCCTGTCTGAGCTATGCTAACAACACAGCCCTGCCTGACCTATACTAACACACAACACAGCCCTGCCTGAACTATGCTAACAACACAGCCCTGCCTGACCTATGCTAACAACACAGCCCTGCCTGATCTATGTTAACAACACAGTCCTGCCTGACCTATGCTAACACAACACAGCCCTGCCTGACCTATATTAAAAACACACAACACAGCCCTGCTTGACCTATGCTAACAACACAGCCCTGCCTGACCTATGTTAACAACACAGTCCTGCCTGACCTATGCTAACACAACACAGCCCTGCCTGACCTATATTAAAAACACACAACACAGCCCTACCTGAGCTATGCTAACACCACAGCCCTGCCTGACCTATACTAACACCACAGCCCTGCCTGACCTATACTAACACACAACACAGCCCTGCCTGAGCTATGCTAACAACACAGCCCTGCCTGACCTATACTAACAACACAGCCCTGCCTGACCTATGCTAACACAACACAGCCCTGCCTGACCTATACTAACACACAACACAGCCCTGCCTGACCTATGCTAACAACACAGCCCTGCCTGACCTATGCTAACAACACAGCTCTGCCTGATCTATGCTAACACACAACACAGCCCTGCCTGACCTATGCTAACAACACAGCCCTGCCTGATCTATGCGAACACACAACACAGTCCTGCCTGACCTATACTAACACACAACACAGTCCTGCCTGACCTATACTAACACACAACACAGCCCTGCCTGACCTATGCTAACAACACAGCCCTGCCTGACCTACACTAACACACAACACAGCCCTGCCTGACCTATGCTAACAACACAGCCCTGCCTGACCTACACTAACACACAACACAGCCCTGCCTGACCTATACTAACACACAACACAGCCCTGCCTGACCTATACTAACACACGACACAGCCCTGCCTGACCTATACTAACAACACAGCCCTGCCTGACCTATGCTAACAACACAGACCTGCCTGACCTATGCTAACACACAACACGGCACTGCTTGACCTATACTAACAACACAGCCCTGCCTGAGCTATGCTAACAACACAGCCCTGCCTGACCTATACTAACAACACAGCCCTGCCTGACCTATACTAACAACACAGCCCTGCCTGACCTATACTAACAACACAGCCCTGCCTGACCTATGCTAACAACACAGCCCTGCCTGACCTATGCTAACACACAACACAGCACTGCCTGACCTATGCTAACAACACAGCCCTGCCTGACCTATACTAACAAAGCCCTGTCTGAGCTATGCTAACAACAGAGCCCTGTCTGACCTATACTAACACACAACACAGCCCTGCCTGACCTATGCTAACAACACAGCCCTGCCTGACCTATACTAACAACACAGCCCTGCCTGGCCTATATTAACAACACACAACACAGCCCTGCCTGAGCTATGCTAACAATACAGCCCACAGCCCTGCCTGACCTATGCTAACACACAACACAGCCCTGCCTGATCTATGCTAACAACACAGCCCTGCCTGACCTATGCTAACACACGACACAGCCCTGCCTGACCTATACTAACAACACAGCCCTGCCTGAGCTATGCTAACAATACAGCCCACAGCCCTGCCTGACCTATGCTAACAACACAGCCCTGCCTGAGCTATACTAACACACAACACAGGCCTGCTTGACCTATGCTAACAACACAGCCCTGCCTGACCTATGCTAACAACACACAACACAGCCCTGCCTGAGCTATGCTAACAATACAGCCCACAGCCCTGCCTGACCTATACTAACAACACAGCCCTGCTTGACCTATGCTAACACAACACAGCCCTGTCTGACCTATACTAACACACAACACAGCCCTGCTTGACCTATGCTAACAACACAGCCCTGCCTGACCTATGCTAACAACACAGCCCTGCTTGACCTATGCTAACAACACAGCCCTGCCTGACCTATGCTAACAACACAGCCCTGCCTGACCTATACTAACAACACAGCCCTGCCTGACCTATACTAACAACACAGCCCTGCCTGACCTATACTAACAACACAGCCCTGCCTGACCTATACTAACAACACAGCCCTGCCTGACCTATACTAACAACACAGCCCTGCCTGACCTATACTAACAACACAGCCCTGCCTGACCTATACTAATAACACAGCCCTGCCTGACCTATGTTAACAACACAGCCCTGCCTGACCTATACTAACAACACAGCCCTGCCTGACCTATACTAACAACACAGCCCTGCCTGACCTATACTAATAACACAGCCCTGCCTGACCTATGTTAACAACACAGCCCTGCCTGACCTATACTAACAACACAGCCCTGCCTGACCTATACTAACAACACAGCCCTGCCTGACCTATACTAATAACACAGCCCTGCCTGACCTATGTTAACAACACAGCCCTGCCTGACCTATACTAACAACACAGCCCTGCCTGACCTATACTAATAACACAGCCCTGCCTGACCTATGTTAACAACACAGCCCTGCCTGACCTATACTAACAACACACAACACAGCCTGATGACCCCACACAGTAACAACGTGTAGCACGAGCACGCCATGACCTTCAACCGTCTTGACCTGGATACAGACTGTGGATACAGACACGTCATTAGTACACTGGTCAGTACATGGGACACTAGGAAACATCACTTACGGTCCCTGACATAGACATACAACTCCTCCTATAACAGATGGCGCTGATTTTCTAGGCGCCACCTCACCAGAGGTCAGCACCAGCTACCTCTCGAGCTGACTAGGACAGGAATCTAGCGCCTCTTGCTGGTATAATCCTGTCACCACCAGATGGCGTCGTCCAATTTGTGGGGGTTTCGGGAGCGGACTCACAGATGGCGTTGACGTCGCTGCTCCTTGCTCCGACGATGGAATCGGGTTCGTAACACCTCCCCACCAAAAAGGAATTTGGTTTGGGTTTTCTACAAAGGAGAAAGCAAACCAAATTAGTACGTTAGTACAAAACCAAAAACCAAACAGACGCACATAAACAATGGACTGATGTAGCGAGGATGTCCTGTCTGCAAAACTGCCTTAATAGAAGAATCTGGCACAAGGAAAACTCGAAGATCATAGGCAATGACCTGCCTGATGTGACTTCCAGAAACCTTACTGGGATGCCCGTCAGAGGCACAATTATCTCACGTGTCTTGGGTAAGGATCTACAGAGGCTCGATCTGGGGTGAAAAGACACCTCCCTGTGTCGTGGCACCGCTGGTGACTGGTCGCAGAAGGCATTTTTTTCCACAGGGGACTGGCGATTCGGAGTAACAGCGATAGTCTTTAAATCTGTACCTACAGCATAACTGCTTACTAGGCCCACACCTAGTCCCAACAGGACTGCATGTACATTGAAGATTGTGTTCTCTCTTCCACCGTCAGGTCGACCAACGTTCTGTATAATGTTGAGTCCAGGCTCAGCAATTATGCGGGGGGGGGGGGGGGGGGGGGTGTCAACCTGTCGGGAACAGTCACCCATCAAAACATTTCTCCTATTCCCTGTATCATCAATCACCTTCTGGGTCCCTTCTTCGACTTCAATACTCATAGGGCGGGTCTCCAATCCCTGGTGTCTCTCCACGATGTTCATAGGAGTCATCATCTGACGGTTCATCCACTGATCTTTGCTTAGGACACACACGAGGATAATACAAAATACCGCTAAGAAACATTTGGCTAACTTAGGAATAATTTTCATGAGACGGTAATATCCATAGCCGGCTATATCCATTAGCCTGGCTTGGATCAAAGAGGGCACTAGAACCTGCGCACTTTCCTCACATACCTCTGACGTTTGGGGAATCTCTGGCCGGTTCAGTGAATATGGTACCGTGCGGTACCGCAAGTACTTATGTGCCGGCACTCCAGACTCTTGGGTATCCGTGGGAGCTTGTACATGAGGCCCCCTCTTCTTGCTCAGTTGCTTCTGTCACCGTAAGCTCATGTTTCTCGTCGGGAGAAGAGTCAGCAGAATCTGTTGGAATGCTCTCAATCTGTTGGGTAGAGGGAGAATTAAACAAGTTATATAATTTCACGTCTGTCTGTACCTGGGTATTAATGTTTTCTACTGTCACCTCAGACCTTATAACTGGATCGTCCACCGTCTTGAGATGTTCGTAGTTCAAACCTGTCGCCAAGTCGTTGCCTAGTACTACTTCTATCCCAGCTATAGGCAGGGTATCATCTACTGCCAACGCACATGTGCCACTGAAGTAGGGCGAGTCTAGGTGTACTTGCACTAAGGGGGCAACCTACCGTGTCAAAGGAAACCCAACTAGAACAACCTTTTGTCTCCCGTCAACACTCATTCCCTCGGGTAACGAGTCTATCACGATCAGGGACTGGGCTGCTCCACTATCTCTGACCATTACAACTGATCTACCAGTATGATCACTCAATACATACCCGCCTGAAGTGTAAGGGGCAAACAATCCTGGTCCTTCTCTACTCGTCATTAGAGACTGGGTTCCCACTGGTGGTGTCCTACAACTCATCAGCATTACTTCTCTGAGCGGGTCGTTACCTGTCCCTCCTCGGCACCTGGCAGCAACATGCCCTCTCTGCCCGCAAGTCCAACACACTACGTTCCTGCTTGGACTGCGGGGTGTTGGTCTGTTAGGACTAGTCCTTCGGGGGCCACCTGGGGGCGTCTTCAAAGCACTCTGTGGGACGGGTCTTCCTTCTTTTGGTCGAGATTTGCCAAACAGACGTGGGTAACTCTTCGGGACATACCTGGTAGAGGATCGTTGAGTTACGATGCCATAGTGGCAGCCGCACTCAAGGTCTCTACCTGCTGTTCCTCTAGGTATGTCTTGAGATCTCCAGACAGACATTCTTTAAAGTCCTCCAACAGTATGAGCTGCTCGAGTTGTTCTTTCGTCTTCACCTTTCGAGATGAACACCATTCCTGAAAAAGCCGTTCTTTGATGTTCGCAAACTCCGTGAACGTGTGCTCCGAGGTCTTCAGGTTATTGAACTTTTGCCTATAAGCCTCCGGCACCAGTTGATAAGCCATGAGCACTACCTTCTTCACCGCGTCGTAATCACTGGAATCATCAAGCGACAAAGTGGAGTATGCAATTTGAGCCTTCCCAGTCAAGACGGACTGTATCATGATGGCCCAATTTTCCTTTGGCCAATCCAAAGAGGCAGCAACCTTCTCGATGGCAGCGAAGAACTTTGAAACTTCTTTTTCGTTGAATTTTGGGACCATCTTTATATTTCTCACTGGATCGAAACTACTTGTTTCCTTTGTTTTCCTCTGACCGCCTAATCATAGCACTTCCAACTCGTGTAGTCTGTCCTTCTCTTTTTCTTGGCTTTCTCGTTCTTCTCTTCTCTTTCTCTTCTTTCCTTCTCCTTTTCTTGTTTTTCTCGTTCTTCTCTTTCTCTTTTTTTTTTCTCTTTCTCGCTCTAATTCCAACGTTTCATTTCCATTTCCTTCTCTTTCAAAGTCATTTTCTTCTCTTTAATTTCCCGTTCTATTTCTAATTTCTTCCACTCTATCTCACGATTTATTTCTAAGGCACGCATTTTGACAGTTAGAAAACTTATATTCAGTTCACCCGCATCACTCTCATCGTCACTGCCTTTATCTTCCTTTTCAGTGGAGGCCACCACACTTTCCTTTGTACTCTGTGCCTCGCTTTCCTGCTTCTCCCCAGCCTCTAAGTGCTTATGAACTTTCGATAAGATTTCAACCCGGGAATCACTCTCACGTATTTTGATCTCTAAATAGGCACTTACTAGCACAAGTTCCTGCTTTCCCAATTGTTTCAATCTAGCAAGACAGTCCTTGTTCAGAAAGTCCTGAACATCGTCTAGATCCTTAATGGTTATTTTCTCTGCCATTGTGTCACCAAGTTGTGCACGAGCAAGTAACACACCGATTCTCTTAACACTAGACACATAATAACTGAGCACTGCACTCGCCAATACTGTGATTAATCACACTGAGCACCGAACAGGACATGTAACGTCCCGACAAATAACGAACGGGGGAACTATTCACAGGGTGTTGCACTACGTCACCACCCCTGTCAAACGTACTTGACAATTAAGAGGTCGGATCCCGCTGGGGATGCCAATCATGTTACGGCCACAATGGGTCGCAACCTGGTTCTTTGCTGGTGGAACTAAAGTTCTGGTATCCGGCCCCAAGTTAGTAGTGGCTTTCAAGGAGTGAGCTCGGTAATGCAAGTAAAACACAATGGGGGAGGTGCATTGAATATGACACTTCGTCAATTATCAATATATTCACATATAATTAATTACTTTCCCATCACCTCTTAATCCTAAAGGAAGATTTACTACACTTAATATGAACACAAGTGTCTCTCTCATAGAACATTAAACGCTCATCGATGCAGTCGTGTCAGCTACCGTGTTTCCTCAACACACAGTACCGTCCTCAACCAGTACTGGGAAACACCCACGAGTCTACCCTAGCCACGGGCCAGCCAAAACAAAGTCTCACTAGGTGCTCTTCGTGCACGCCCACAATCACTCTCCAGCCTGGTGCTGGCAGAGAACATCAGCCTCGCGCTGCTGGGCCTCTTCACGTACAAATACAAGGGTAGCGAACCCCTGGCAGGAGCTTCTTGCATCTCACTGGTTACACTCCTCCGTAGCACCTTACTGTCAGTCGTCTCTTCCGCTAGCCAGTTCCGGGTACGCCGTATTCTGTCACTGTCACTTCACCCGCAGGCAGTAGAACACTACACAGTTCTTCTCCGGCGGCGGCTCACTGCTTCCGTAAAGCAGAATGGAGTAGAGAGCTATTGGCTGCCCTGGGTAGACTGACTGTCCTCGCACCACAGCAGCCCTACGTCGACTCTGGATACAGACACGTCATCAGTACACTAGTCAGTACATGGGACGCTAGGAAACATCACTTACGTACTCTGACATAGTCATACAACTCCTCCTATAACAGATGGCGCTGATTTTCTAAGCGCCACCTCACCAGAGGTCAGCACCAGGTACCTCTCGAGCTGACTAGGACAGGAATCTAGCGCCTCATGCTGGTATAAACCTGTCACCACTAGATGGCGTCGTCCAATTTGTGGGGGTTTCGGGAGCGGACTCACAGATGGCGTTGACATCCCTGCTCCGTGCTCCGACGATGGAATCGGGTTCGTAACAATAACAAAGGATCTGAAGACTGTTATTGGTAGAAAGAGAACTTGATACATAATGATTAAGAATGGGGAAGATAGTTTTGAACAGGAATTCGTACAACTGGTTAGAAATGTTAAAAAAGAGATAAGGAGGGTAAAAAGAAACTATGAAGTTCGCATAGCAGGGCAAGCAAAGACAAATTTTAAAGATTTTACAGTTATATCGTACAAAGATTAAGGAAAGGATAGGTTCATTAAAAACTGAGACAGGTCAGATAACGGATAATGATGAAGAGATAAGTAGTATTTTTAATAAATATTTTATCTTTGTATTTACTGAAGAGTAACTTAACATTATGCCTTAAGCTGAACAAGTCTATGTGGGTGGGGCCAAGGACAGGTTGACTAGTCTAACATTTACCAGGGAAGATGTTATTAAACAAATAGTGAAACTCAAACCAAACAAATCCCCAGGGCCGGACGAAGTGTTTGCCAGGGTGCTTAAAGAATTCAAAGAGGAGCTTTGCGAGCCATTGTCTACTATATTTAATAAATCATTAGAATCAAGCAGAGTGCCAGAGTCGTGGAAAGTTGCTAATGTGGTATCAATTTTTAAGAAAGGAGATAGATGACAGGGGTAAAAAAAATCGGCCAATTAGCCTAACGTCTGTTTTGATAAAGTTACTTGAATCCATAATTGCAAATACCATTCGTCTTCATCTTGAAAACATAAATTATTAAATGGTTCATAACATGGTTCTAGTGAATTTAAATCCATTCATATAGTAAGGTGACCAAAACTGAACTGCATAATCTAAAGAGAGCCTAACCAGAGCAAGATATAGCTGAAAAACAACACCAGGTGTCTTATTTGTAACGCTTCGACTAATAAATCTCAGTGACCTATTTGTCTTATTACGAAAATTTAGGCATTTGTTTTTCGGTATTAAATACTTACTAATCATAACTCCCAGACCCCTTTCGCAGTCTCAACACCATCCAGCTCGTATCTTGTAACTCTATCATCATTACCTAGCCTCAAAACCTTTCATTTGTCACCATTAAACTGCCTCTGCCAATATTTTGGCAGATGAAGTTTAGATTTAGAAAAAACCTGGGCAAATACTGATTAGGTAATATGGTTGTTGATTAGTGGAACCAATTACCACGTGACATAATAGAAGTGAGGTCCCTTGATTGTTTTAAACATGAGTTGAACATGATTACGAATGAGATTCAGTGGATATAAATAGGAGCTGTCTCGTATGGGCATATAAGCCTTCTGCAGTTATTTTACTTTTATGTTCTTATGTACATTCTTCGATTGACTGATGATTGATTGATGAAGATTAAGCCACCCAAAAGGTGGCACGGGCATGAATAGCCCGTAAGTGGTGGCCCTTTTGAGCCATTACCAGTATCAAGAGCTGATACTGGAGATCTGTGGAGGTGCAACTGCACCCTGCGTGACGGAAGATGTCTCCCGGACCAAATGGTGACCAAATGGTCTTGTGATGAGGAAGATTGATGAAGATTAAGCCACCCAAGAGGTGGCACGGGCATGAATAGCCCGTAAGTGGTACAATTTTTTTTTCTCAGTCTTCTGAGGTTGCATTTAACCATCAAGCTGTTATCGCGGGGGAGGATACTGCTTCACAGTCTTTATGAGGGTGTCCAGCTGCTGGACACCTTTGTTGACCAGGAGAGTGGCTGTGTTGATGGCTTCAGGGTGGCCACTGCATGATTCAGGAACTCTTAAAGCTCTTCTAAGGTCACTGGTTGCTTCATATTCCAGAAGATAGTGAAGTAATGGCTTTTCTGTGACAGTTTGGCAGAAGATGCACTCTCTCTGTCGGGGTTCACCAATCTCCCAGTTGCATCTGTAACCTAGACGTAGTCTATATAACCTAATTGCTATTTTCCTGTGGATTCCTTTTGGGATATTTAACCTTTCTAATTTGGTTGCCTAAAGATACCATGATGCAGATGGCGAACCTTCAGCTATTCTCTGGTGTAGAAAGGCTTTGTTGAGATGTGAGAGTTTTTTGGTGATGATGTTTTTTATGTTCTCTAGGCTGGGTTGAATTGTTTTATGTATCACTGGATGACGAGTTGCCAATTTAGCAATTTCATCAGCTTTTTCATTTAATGGGATTCCAATATGGGATGGGATCCAGTTTAAGGTTATGTTGAGTCCTTTGCCTTTAGCGACTGCTCCAAGATACAAAATGGTGGTAATTATTTCCACATTATCTTTCCGCTGTTTTTGTCCTAGTATTTGAAGTGCAGCTTTTTAGTCTATGTGTATGATTGCATTTTGAGTGTTTTGTGCAATCACATATGCGAATGCCTGTTGTATGGTAAACAGCTCAGTTTGGGTTGATGATACTAGTCCTCCCAGTCTCCAATATGCCTGTACGCTGGCCGTGCAAAGAGCAGCGCCAGCACTCTCATATTCTGTGTCAACCGATCCGTCTGTGAAGATGTGGGTGGCTCCTGCTACTGCTATGCTATACATTTGCTCTTCTATTATGCGCCTTAGGATTGTCAGATCATAGGCAGCCTTTTTCATTGGGAGACTTTCTATTACAATTTTGAAAGTAGGCTCTTCCCACGGTGCGGAAGGAGTGTAATTTCGGTGTGGATGATCACCCTCTCTATCAAGAATCATGCTTTTTAAATGTAGTCTGTTTAGGACTTTTCCTGCTCTGGCAGCCCAAGAGTTTCCATTGTTTTGGCCTAGTCCAACCACCAAGGCCTGCCGTACTGGGATTGGACCAAAAGAAATAATTATCTTACTGATAATTGTAGCTGTCCTTTGTGATATTCTTTCTTGTAGAGAGGGCAAACCCGTCTCCAGTCTAAGAGTTTCAAGCCTGGTCCACATGGGGGCTCCCAGTGCGGCTCTCATAGCATTGTTTTGGGCAACTTCAAGCTTTTTCCACTGTTGGTGTGATAGATTTGTGAGTGCAGGTTCGGCATAATCGATCACTGATCTGACTGCCTCTACATAGTATGTGCGAAGGACTTGCAGATTGGCTCCTCCAGAGAAGGAGGTTAGCGACCTGAGGATTGCCGTTCGGGCCACAGTTCGCTCTCTCAAGTAAGTGACCTCAGCATTAAAATTCATGTGTGTGTCCAGGATTATTCCTAGATACTGATAGGTGTCCACCCATTCAATTGGTTGACCCTGTACTGTGAGTTGGATGTTGGGCTTCGCTATTTTTATGGGCATGGCCTTTGTCTTTGAGGGGTTGAGTTTGATCCCAATCTATTTTGCCTCTTTACTGATGCAGTCTAAGCATTTGGGTGCAAGGCGCACCACATCAACGCCTTTTATGATGATGACAAAGTCGTCCGCGTAGTTTAGCAGCCTGCAGTGATGTGGAAGTTTCAACCTCATTATTCTTTCCATTAAACAGTTGAAGAGAAGAGGGCTGAGAATACCTCCTTGCGGTGTACCATTTTCATGTCTTTTGTATTCAGAGACTGTGCCATGAAGTTTTACTCTTGCTTCTCTGTTTATGAGACAGTTTTTGGTCCAGGAGAGCAGGTTGCCTCTGACCTCTTTGTCAATGAGGCAGCAGAGAATAGCTGGGGCGCTTGCCAGTTCAAAGGCTTTTTCGAGGTCCAGGAATATCAGCATTCCTGGTCTGTCATTCACGTGGGCTAACAAAGTTGTAATACATTCCACTGTGCCAACCCCTCTTCTATAGGCATATATATCATGGTGCAGTTTAGTCATTATCCACTCCAGTCTGTTGAGTGCCATTCTGTCAGCCGTCTTGGCTGCACAGCTTTGGAGAGAGATGGGCCTGGGATTAGCTGGATCTTTGGGTTTTGGGATCGGCACTATGTCTGCTCTATTCCAAGCAGAAGGTCTAGTTTGAGAAGTCCAGGCTAAATTAATTAACCTTAGGTATGCAGCGTCTCCCTCTGGGCCGAGGTTTCTAATCATTTTATAGGTTATTTTGTCGGCTCCAGGGGATGTATCCTTGGAGTTTTTCTTAGGCCGATTGAGCTCATCCAGTGTGAAGGGGGCATTAGTGTCAGAGACTTCTTCACATGCTGTAAGGATTCTGTGCCACCTTTCTTCCTCAAGTCCGGTCTGTACTGCTAATACATCTGGTGGAAGTTGATTGCTGGCTGCTCTCTCTGCAAACCTGGTTGCCAGTACTTCGGCTTCCTGTTGAGGATCCTTGGGGTGTGGAGCTTTAGGTGTTTTATTCCCTTTGGCTCGGTGAATTTGCTGCCACATCTCTCCGAGAGAGGTGTGTTCATTCAGGTGTGAACACCATTCCACCCACTTTTGTTTTTTTGTTAGTCTGGTCTCTCGATGCACATGTTCCTTGACCTCACAAAGTAAGATCCTGTTGCGGTCACTTGGCTGTTTTTTGAATAGCTTTCTTGTTCTGTTGAGTCTATGGTTGAGTTCTTTGACACGTTCGCAATAGTACCAATGATCTTTATGGTGTCCGGTGGACTGTTTTTTCAGTGGGATTGAGTGGTTGGCTGCACTTTGAATCGCTTTGACAAATTCTTGTTCTGCCTGATTAATGTCTTCGGGAAGATTATAGTTTCTTTGCCACTGTGAAATGAGGTTTTGAAATCGGTCCCAGTTTGCTTTGTAGGACTTTTCCTGCTCTGGCAGCCCAAGAGTTTCCATTGCTTTGGCCTAGTCCAACCACCAAGGCCTGCCATACTGGGATTGGACCAAAAGAAATAATTATCTTACTGACAATTGTAGCTGTCCTTTGTGATATTCTTTCTTGTAGAGAGGGCAAACCCGTCTCCAGTCTAAGAGTTTCAAGCCTGGTCCACATGGGGGCTCCCAGTGCGGCTCTCATAGCATTGTTTTGGGCAACTTCAAGCTTTTTCCACTGTTGGTGTGATAGATTTGTGAGTGCAGGTTCGGCATAATCGATCACTGATCTGACTGCCTCTACATAGTATAAAAGGAGGACTTGCAGATTGGCTCCACCAGAAAGGGAGGTTAGCGACCTGAGGATTGCCGTCCGGGCCGCAGTTCGCTCTCTCAAGTAAGTGACCTCAGCATTAAAATTCATGTGTGTGTCCAGGATGATTCCTAGATACTGATAGGTGTCGACCCATTCAATTGGTTGACCCTTATTATAGTTTGTGGGTTGGTTGTGTTGTTGTCGTCGTGTTCCTCCTTTACGGACAACCCAACCCACAACTCGGTAGAGTGCTTATACCTCACTAGGAGATCACCCTTGGCGTTTCTGGCTCTTGGAGAGGGGCTCAACGTCACACATTTAGGGGATGCGGCTCCAACACTTAGCCTCGTTGTCACGTGTACACACCCACTCGAGCCGCTGTGACTCCCCACTCTCTCCTTAGGTGATATGATCTCCTCAATCCCCTTTTGACTTATTAGTATTACCTTCTACCCTGTCCACAGCAGTGGTTCTTGGTTATTTCTTTCTCTCTCTCTTCTTCTGTACTATTTCATGGGAAGCCTCACTAGGACAAGGGCAAACACCAGCAAATTCGAATACATTTACTGGACAAAGCGCATGCACAATACATACACACATATAATAATAATGAATCCTATACTCTATACTATTACAATCAGGTTGCACTCCAACATCATCAGAACTCTATCATCAGCTTATCAAGTGGTATCCTATCTCCTGGTTCACCACCTGATACTATCAACCTCCTCAAGTTGATCAAGTCTACATACACTGTTGCACCATCAGCAAAAGAATGTATATATGTATCTATAAATGTGTACAAAGAAAATCAACATGTGAATGCAATAACATATATCAGTACAAATGTTCCTTGATACATAACAATGATCAATCGATCACTCTATCAGTCCTAGAGCGCATACGTCTGTAGGTAATCCAGCCTACGTCTGTAACTCTAAACTTCAGTATAAAACACTCCTTGACATAAGAATGCCAACAATCACTCACCTCTCACTGCGTCTTGCACGCTAATGACAACCAAACACTATCAACTCCCTACAAATAATCCACCAGAACTTCCCTTCCACCTCTGGAAGTTCACTACCCTGATCTTTAGGTTCTTCTGGGCTTAACCACCAGGATCCTCTGCAGCTCCTCCAGGCTGCTACCATGAAGTTTCTTTGAGCAACCCTTCTGCTAGGTTCCTCCACAGCTCTCTTGGCTGCTACACCATGAAGTTCTCTCGAGCAACTATGGAGCTTCACCACCTCTACGTGACACTCCTCTTCACTGCTTTTCCTCACAGCTCGAGGTCCTCTGCTCCACTACCTTGGAGTCTCATCAATTACTTCATCTGTGCTGGCTTCGAAGTTCTCAACAACTTCTTCCCCAAAGACAAACCTGCAACCCATCGACACTCCAATAAAAATGTTTCCCCCTTTAACACATAAACAAAAATAATCACACAATATGTTTGCCTCAAACCTCTGTCTGTCCTCTACATACAGTGAGAGTGGACTCCCCCGTTTTGGGCGGGTCCATACTCCACCTCGACCGGTGGGCCTCACTCCGGGAGGGGCCTTCGCCGTCGGGAGCTCTCAGTCACCTGCCAGCGCTCAGAGGGGACGGACGTCGCTCTGTGTTCCTCCCTCTCCACTCTCTTATTTTAGGCTTTCTGCCTTATCAAAACATGTCTAACTTATAAATAAACCTCGCTACTGTCGCTGGGCACACGACCACCTACAAGCAATCACTATGAACTGGCTTAACTCGTGCTTGCCACAGATTGTCTAGTCGAGGGCGCTCCTCCCTCTGACGAAGCTTGGTCAGGGCGCTGCCACGGCCCACGACAATGCCTCTGGGCAGTTTAATACTCTCCTCGTTGACCAGGACTTGAGACCACAACGTTCCCAGCTCGATTCTACAGCTGGCTCGTCTACACACTTCTCTTCTCTTCGAGATATATCACTAGGGGTTCCCTTCTGATGGGACCTCAACGGAGCGCAGCTTTCCCCCTGCGATATCTGGCCTCAAGTGAGGTCAAAGCCCTCAAGAAGCGAGCCTCACGCCTCCAGCAAAATGTCCACATCTCCTAGCCAGTCATTTATCTGTTTTCTTCTTCATTGCCCATAATCTCAAATTGTTCAGCATATCCAACCAGCTATTTTACATATGTGTTATCACCTCTATATTTCTTAGACCTTCTGGTTAGGTCAGGCTTGCCGAATAACTCTCAAGGAGGGAGACTCGTTTCTCCTGTAGGTTGAGATCATAACACTCCTCTCCCCTTATTTTTGAGAGTTATTCCAGTGGCAAAGCTCGGGATAATACATCCGCCACCACACTGTCTCGTTCTTCAACCGACTGGTTCGACCGGTTGAT
This sequence comes from Procambarus clarkii, assembly GCF_040958095.1. NCBI lineage: Eukaryota > Metazoa > Arthropoda > Malacostraca > Decapoda > Cambaridae > Procambarus > Procambarus clarkii. The sequence goes on from NC_091197.1 coordinate 30,981,523, forward strand.
CTGCTGATGTACTCCCTTAGGAGTCTACAATTAGTTCGTTGCACCTAGCAACATCCGGCTCACAACTCGCCAGAAACATGATCTTCTCACAAACGATCCGACCTCTCTGGCACCTCTCGGCTAGGCTGTCCTCCTAGGACGCCTGCGCTCCATCGGTCCACTCTACTTATTGTTTCCACCCTCCGTTTCCTCGTCTTCTTCTCTTCACGTCCAGAGTCAGACATCTGCCATCTGTACCTTCTCTGTCGTCTTCACACTTCCATCTACTGCCATTATACTTCTGTCTCCTGTCATCATACTTCTCTCCCTCGTCTTCACCGACGATCCTCCCTTTCGTCTCCTCATTTATCCGAGACTTCATCCTGTTTGACTTCCATCGAGTCCTCAGCTTTCTTCTACTCCTCCATGCTTGTATCATCATCCTCTTCCCACACTTCTCACCTCTATACCACTCCATTTCTTCTCCTTCAACTCTTCTTCGTTCCCTAAAAGTTTCTCCGAGCGCTGTACTACAGCCAACAGCACTCGACCGTACATGTCGCTTTACCTCTCCTAGAGTGCGCGTAAGCATCTCTCCACACATACTATCTCTTCTCCTTTCATTTTCTCGGCTATTATTTTTCTTCACTATCTCTCCTCCTCGTTTTCTGTGAAACATGTCAACTCCTGACATCTCAAACAACTTAACTCCACTATCCATATGCCTCTGTGCTCGTGGACAACTTGACGCTCTACTCCCGTCCTCAGTCTGTCCACATCCTTCTTCATTCCTACTCAGCACAGTTGCATTCATCTTCCGATTCTTAATTTCAGCAGTCTGGGCTCCACTCAGGTCCGCTCTCTGCACATGATTCTTCTTCGGCTGGGCCATCTTCACTTTTGATCTCACCGAGACTTCATTTTCCTGGGCTGGACCTTCATCAAACAGCCATGCTATATCTACATCGATATCTTCTACCGGTTTAATCGACACTGTCTCATCTTCTCCAGCGTCTTCCTTGTCGGCCACCTCTGCCTTCATCACTACCGAGACAGGGTTTTCAATGGCTTGGCGGTCTTCTGACTCATCTCCTCGGATGTCAGTCAGGTTCACACTCTCAGGTGTCCCACCCGTGCCGTGGCCTTCTGGGCACTCCTCTGGCTCAGTCTCCGCCATGACTCTTGGCAACACCTTTGTCCCGCACAAGTCATTCCCCAGGATCACTTCGACTCCTGGAACAGGTATGTCGGAGCACACTCCCAACATCACCTCTGCCGACACATATTCCGACCTTAGCTGGACAGTACAAACGGGCATGTCACTCTCAGACAATAACCCATATACTCTCATCTTACTCCTGCCAGCTAACCGTCGATCATTCCCAATCAGGCTTCTCGTAATCAAGCTCTGATTAGCTCCGGTATCTCTTAAAATACCAACTTCTACCTCAGGTTGGCCTCCTACACTGATCCAACCTTTGCTATGAACGGCCTGTACCTCTCGTTCACTAAGTTCATCTTCTGTGGTTTGTCTCGGAACACATTAGTATATTTACTTCGGGGGTCACACATGGCCAGGGTCACAACTCTTTTGCCCTGCCGACAGTCTCGCATCACGTGACCCAATCCGTTACAATTGTAACACCTCACCTGGGAAAAGTCTCTTCTATATGTACCAGAGTAGCTCTGACTCTGCCCACTCGTATTGGAGTTCCTCGGGCCAGACGTACTACTCGTACTTTGTGGAGCTTTACTGGACTCTTGATTCCCTGGAAAACGATTAGTTTCTCGTTTAGCTCCTCCATCCTCACTTTCAGACGAAGTGCGCGACCTACTCTTCTGAGTTTTAGGGTACCTACGTGTATCTGCCCATTTATCAAAATTCTTCTCACCCCAGACTCCTCTGGGTCTTTCATAATCTCTTCCTCCCCAGACTCCATTGGGTCTGCCATTGCTGCGTCTCGCCTCGCTTCTCACTCTGTTCTCCCTCAAGCTCATGTACGCTTCAGTAATCATATCTGCCCTATCTGCGGCATCTTTCACCTCCTTTATCCCTGCTTCTTGGATCTTGAACTTTGTTTCGGGATGCATCATCTCCAAGAACTTCTCCATGACCATCAGTTGCTTCAGGTCAGCGTAAGATCCAACTCCAGCAGCCTCAATCCACTTCTGGAATCGTCTTTCCAGATCCCTTGCTGTCTCAGCAAAAGTACATGCTCCAACCTTCACCATCTCTCTGAAGCGCTTCCTATAAGCTTCTGGGGTTAACTGAAACGAGCGCAATATGCTGCTCTTTACCGTGGCATAATCCTGGCACTCTTCCAGTGACAATTGGGTGTATGCCTCCCTGGCTGCACCGGTCAATCTTAACTGGACCAGCTGGGCCCATTCCTCCTGTGGCCACTCCTTGATGCTGGCAACTTTTTCAAAATGCTCGAAGAAGCTCTCCGCCTCTTCGGGAACAAACAAGGGAATGTCCTTCTTCCTAACCCTAACATCTGGTGGGTGTGATACCTGGGTGGTGCTCTCTGGCAACACATGTTCAATCCTTTGTTCAGCCAAGGTTCTGTTCGCTTCTATCTGCATTTGTTTTGTTCTCTCTTTTTCTTTTTCGACCTCTAGTCTTGCTTTCTCTTGTTCTTTCTCCATCTCTATTCTTGCTTTCTCTTTTTCTACCTCCAGTCTGGTTTTCTCTTTTTCTACTTCCAGCCTGGTCTTGTTGGAAATTTCCAACACCGAATACAACACTGTTGTATTCTCATTAATTATTACTAATTCTACTAATCATTGTAGTAAGTAAAATTAACACAACGTAGAATTCACATGTACTAATAATTACATCTGTACAATAGGCTAGAATTCTTACGTCACCCGACGCCAGTATTGCGTCAGATTTCATTGTAATAAACACATTTATATCCAATGTGCCTGAGAATTGAATTCGATTCTCTATAACAAACGGTGTTCTGTGTGGTAATTAATTTCAGATAAAATGACCTCCCACTAAAGCCGAATAGAGCGTTAAAGTCATAACAGTTATCTAGTAATAAAAATTAACGTCACAAGTGAATGCCCTGGAGAGACATTAATTCTTCTCCATTATATGTTTACTCTCACTGAACTGGCAAATAATAATATTTAACTCTTCCAAATGATAAACCCGTCCTAACTCGAGCATTTCAAGCACAACCGCGAGAAATGCTAAATATACATAATAATAACTTGGTTAATGAAAGCGAGAGGCGGAGTGGGGAGGGAGAGGACGCCAGTGCACGTGTTGAGATGCTCCCGAGCGGACCTGTTCACGTGGTGCTCACGAGGAGACGCCATTACCCAGCCATCAGGGTAAACGCTATACATTCTCCCGAAGAAAGTCGCCACTGTGAGGCATGAAGAGCCTTGCAGATAATATCTTCATCTGGTGTCAGTGTCATACAAGGAACCTATCAAATCTGGTTCTTTGTGACTCCACGTGACCGGCCAGTGAAGCGCGTCATTATCCAGGATAGGTTAAGCCAGAGCCTGGGACGCGAATTTCGGCAAACTTAAACTTACACAGTGCCCATATTAGCTAGGTATCTTATCCTTATTTGATGCATCTGATAGGGTGTAGAATTATAGCTGGGTAGTTTGTCGTGACGACGCATAACAACAACAAATCACAGGTCATTATCCTTCACCCATTATTAATATTCATTTATTGAACATAGAAACCCAGTAGTTTAATTAGTTGCTACTGTAAACATTTATTTTGCAGCATGTGAGAAGAATTCTCCTAGCTACCCACTCCCATGTTATCCAGCTCCTAAGGGTCCCATGCAGAGCCCAGGGGAATTAGAGGAAGCGTCATGACTCACTTTAAGGAATCGTCATTAAGCTAAGATTCCTTTGTATTCCTCTAATTTATTATTTGTAATTCTTTACATGCAGAACTCTGTTTATTGGATTGACATGTGTTTATTATGATTATCTTTATTATATTCATAATCTATGTTCCCATTAATGATAATGACAAGGATTTCACAATTATTCATAGGATTAGATTATTATATCTTGGATTAGTGAACGAACCACACTAGTTCCTGGACGTACTGAGTTCCAGTAATAACCCCCCAATGTAGGTGTTTGAGGTTTGATTCATTTAATTATACAGCCCATTAATTATTTCTATGATCATATTCTCTAGTATTTTATCCATAGTTACTGGTTCATCTAGGAATTATCAAATGATCAGAATTTCTCAGTTTCCCTCTTTACTATAAAAGCGGGTGGTCTTTCGTAATTCAATTTACTGCATTAATATTTAAATAATTAGATTCAAGCCCCAAATGTCCCACATTATGGTCCTTCGAACCGGATAGGCATTAAATTTATAATTAAAATATTAATCATTAATAACTAATCCTTGTGTGACATAAGCTAGACTAACTATTTAATTAATTGTGTCAACTAACAGTGTAACACATCAGTTAGTCTAGATCACACTAACATATTGTTACTTTCACCTCATGTATAAGGTAGCTTTAGTTGGTCATAGTTAATTACCCACAACACTTAGACCTATACCTCATACTGAGGTATGAATTTTTAGGTCACTAGGAGCATCAGCTCATAACCTTTATATGTTTTCACTTGTGTGTGTAAGTGCACTCTTATAAAAACAAAAAAACCAAAAATACAGCACAACTATATTCACCTTACTGCACCACAATAATCTTTACCAATGTTATTAGGTAGAATTTAGGCTGAGATTGTGCTGAATTTGGTACAAGCCCAGACTAAATAACTTTATAGTTCTTAGTTAGGAATTATCACGACTAGTCCTAAGCTAGTCAGTAGTGTATGTATTATACTATTTGTGCTGACCCTAAACAGGGTGGGATTAAATTTTGAGATAACTCTGATTGGAGTGTCTCCATAATATTTCTCTTGTATGCATTATTTTGTGTATCTATTTTGTGTATTGCTGGATAATCTCCATTAACTCTGATGGTGATATAGATGAGCTAACCGGACGAGAACTAATGGTGAAGTTCAGACAGTGCACAAAATATCTAGCTATTTCGTGTTAGGTAGGTAAAACCATAGTCTATTCAAAGTATAGTAGGCTATTCTCACTGATATTGAACTCCACTGAATGAGTCAATATCCCAGTTATCTCAGTAATAAGTATTTACTGACCAATCAGCCTTTACCCAACAAGATGGACACGGCTACCAAAATGAAAAGGACCCTTATCGGTCTGAAAGGTCATTTGACCCGACAGATTAATAAATGCCAAAATCTGTCACAACAGTCAACTGTTGATTACTTTGAATTAGAAGATTTATTACAAGTTGCTGAAAGCAAATTTGCCCATATTCAGCAACACATGAATTTGTATTTGACAGAACTTCACTCAACTTCTGTAGAAAGTAGTGAACTTGATGGGGTTATAGATGAGTTAGCTCAGTATGAAGAAGATATACAAGTTAAGCTTCTACCCTTTAAGAAGCAAATTGCTAAAAACAAGCTGACAGTAGCTTCTGCTGCACGTACAGATCCTGAGGTTAAACTACCTCAAATCAATATACCCACATTCTCTGGTGATGAGAATGAAAGTTGGGATGATTTCTGGAGTAAATTCGTAGATGCAGTAGACTCTAAAGCTAACATTCCTCAAACCACCAAATTCACTTATTTACAAGGCTTGTTAAGAAATGAAGCCTTGAAAGTAATCTCTAATATAACACTGACCAGTGATGGTTACACATTGGCTGTTCAATTGCTCAAAACCAACTACGATAACACGGAGAGAACTGTTACTGTCTTAGTTCAGAAATTGCTAGATTTACCTTCTGCTAATAATTCCACAGATTCTCTCCAAACTTTCAGACTAGAGTTAGAGTCTTTACTCAAGGCCTTAAGCCTTAAAGTCCAAGTTCAGTCAGCCGAATGGATGACCAAGGTAGTTGTTAAGCGAAAATTGCCAAGAGAAACTTTAGATAAGTTGTGTACTATATACAACACGACCTTTTTGACTTTGAAAGAGATCACAGAAGGTCTACATACCTTAGTCGAGAGACAAAGAGCCAACCAAGACGGGGAGAAAGTTTCAAACTCCTCTACTAACTCCCATCGTAACTCAACTCAAGTTGACACTTCAGTCAAACCTAAACAGACTTTAAATAAGTCTAATAAATTTACATCAAGAACTACTCCATCCACTGGGAAAAGAAGCGGAAATGTAGGTACATATGCGGTGTCTCCTTCTGAGATAACCAATGACTTGTCTACTAAAGAGACCAAGTCTATTAACCAGAGAAGGTGTCTGCTCTGCAATCAAGGGCATACCGCATACCAATGCTCTGTTTATCCTACTTATAATGCTAGGATTAAAAGGTTGCAAGAATTGAACAAGTGCACCAAGTGCATGGGCTCTCATGATCCCAAGAAATGTGCAGTGCAACTACGTTCCTGCAACCGCTGTAACCAAGGTGTACACCACTACGCCTTATGTAGAAAATCTTCTACACCAACCATGACCACTGGGGAGAATTCTACGAATTCTACCGCAGTGCAATATTGCAAAGTGCATCAAGAAGTAAATGTACTTGCTACTGAGTCAGGCAATAATACTACTCTGCCTACAGCTCAACTTAAACTAATAAACCGAAGATCTAGAATTAACACTAGAGGTCTTTTTGACCAAGGTTCACAGAAAACCTTCATTACACAACAGTTGGTAGATGAGTTAAATTTAAAACCTGCCAAAAGTGTGAGGTTAAATATTTCTGGTTTCTTGTCAAATAGTGGACCTCGTGACTACAAGGTAGTTAAAGTATTAGTAAGACTCGGATCTTCTACTAGTCCAATACAAGCGGTAGTAGTGGACAAACTTCCTACAGACCTGCAGGTCACGGGGTTAGCTCGCACTGCGAGACATCTTATGCGAGACATCTTAAACGAAACCGCATGAGGCTAGCAGATTACAAAATAAATTCTGACTGCCTCACAGATGTTGGAATACTTATAGGCACGGATCATTATTACAAGTTTATAACTGGATGCACTAGACAACATGGAATGAATTTGTTGTCGTCCGCAGGAGGCAAATTGCTTACGGGACCGGTGCTTTTCAGACAAGGTCCAGCGTCCACAAACCAACAATCTAATAATATAATCGTGGCGTGACTAGGCTTGGAACAGTCACCCCTACATTTCAGGGAAATATCTGAGGATATTGAATCTGACCCACCAATACATCGTTTGTGGGATTTAGACACTTTAGGCAATATCCCTGAACAACCAAGTCCTGATGACACGTGGACTTACCAGCAATACCTGGATACAGTTGTCTATTCAAATAAACAATACTGGGTAAGACTCCCATGGAAGTTGGATCATCCACAACTTCCAGTTAATTATTTTATGGCAGCCTCACAATTGCAGTCTCAATTAACACGACTACAGAAGCAGCCAGACAAACTGAACATGTATCATCAACTTATCCAACAACAACTTAACAGTAAATTCATTGAAGTTGTTGAACACGATGACCGAAAAACAGGTCATTATTTACCTCATCACGCTGTGGTGAAAGACTCATTGACAACACCTATTCGTATTGTCTTTAACTGCAGTGCTAAAGTAAAGCCAAGCAGTGTGTCTTTAAATGAATGTCTCCAAACGGGACCTAGCCTAACACAAAGGCTACATGATGTGCTGTTACGATTTCGCACAGGCATTTTTGCCTATACAGCTGATATCAACAAAGCCTTTCTCCGAGTAGGTTTGCAGGAGGAAGATCGTAACTACACCAAATTCCTCTGGATTAAGGATCCACTGGATCCTAACAGTGAAGTAATCACCTATCGTTTTGCCTCAGTATTATTTGGAGCTACGTCCTCACCATTTCTTTTGCAAGCAACATTAGACACACATTTGAGGAAATCAAACAGCCCCTATAAGGCAGACATTAGCGACAACTTGTATGTCGACAATTTCCAGGGGACAACTAATGATCAAGCTGATCTGGTAGAAATCTACCATGAGGCTAACCGTGAACTATTAGGAGCCAATATGCCACTACAGTCATGGGCCTCAAATAATAAACTGCTTAACCAGGTAATCGAGAAAGAATTTCCAGATTATCAGGTACCCAGTCAATTAAAGGTTCTAGGCGTGGAATGGAACACCAGTACTGACGAGATGAACGTCAAGTCAGTACAAACTGATAATTCAACCCTTACCATGAGAACACTGCTCTCGTTTGTCAGTCAACCATTTGACCCTTTAGGCCTACTTAGTCCTATATTAATAAGGGGCAAACTCCTAATGCAGGAGTGCTGGCAGAAACATATGGGATGGGATGATCCGTTACCAAGTGAGTTACAAGCTAAATGGCAAATACTCTCAACGGATTTTAATCAGTTAGGCGTTTTGAAATTTCCTCGTAATGCTTCAGGACCAACCTTACCCACCAATTTGCACGTTTTCTGCGATGCCTCTGGCAAAGCATATGGCGCAGTAGCCTATTTAGTTAATAGTGCACAATCAATTTTGCTCACATCTAAAGCAAGATTTGCTCCCATTAAAAAGAGATCTTTACCTCAAATGGAGTTGACTGCATTGCTGGTGGGAGTAAGATTGGCTCATTGCCTGGCAAAGACACTCAATAATATACACTTTGGTGAGATCGTAGTGTGGTCAGACAACGAGGCAGTCTTACAATGGGTAAGAAACAATAACAACAAAACTCCCTACGTCAGTAATCGTGTCAGGGAGATTCATGAGTTATCTGCTGGATATAAATTTAGACATGTTCCTACTAAGGACAATCCTGCAGATTATTTATCTCGAGGGTTAACATTAAAACAACTTGTCAAGTCTTCGCTGTGGTTCAATGGACCTTCATGGCTTGTTGGTGGTCAGTGGCCCAAACAAAAGCCACAAGTCATAGTGACCAATATCACCACTCCCATGAAAGAACCAGAACCTCAACGAATATTAGCCATTGATCCTCACCATTATTCTAACTTAAGCAAATTATTACGAGTGACTGCACATGTGTTTGATTTTCTTGCTAAGGTAGGAATTCGACATAAGTTTCCCAATCCTATCCTCTACTGGATCAAACGTGCACAACAAGAGACATATGGAACGAACATGAAAATCTTCCAGATAAATTAACTAAGTCTCTAGGTATCTGGTATGATGCCAACACTCATAACATACTAAGATGTGGAGGACGTTTGCTTCATGCAAAAATTGACTTGGACACAAAGAATCCAATTCTTCTACCTCGTCACCACATCATCACTAAACTTCTGGTCTTACATCACCATCAATATGGTACCTTACATGGTGGAGTTTTAGATACTCTCACCGACCTTAGACAAAAGTACTGGCTTCCTCAAGGTCGTCAGACAGTTAAGTCAATTATTAAATCTTGTGTAATCTGTAAGAGATACGACGCTAGAGTATGTCCTTACCCAGGACCTCCACCACTCCCCGAAGAGCGAGTGGTTCATCTTCGTCCTTTCGAAACCACTGGTGTTGATTACACAGGAGCCTTACTTCTCACTGGTAACCCAGATAATATACCAGTGAAAGCGTACATTTGTCTCTTTACGTGTGCTACAACCAGAGGCGTACATTTAGAAGTCACTTCAGACATGAGTGCTGAAGCCTTCATCCAGGCTTTCCGCAGATTTGCTGCCCGCCGATCTTGTCCCAAATTAATGATATCGGACAATGGTTCCAATTTTGTGGCAGGAGAAACTTGTTTACGAGAAGTCTGGAACCACCCAGAAGTACAGTCAGTCCTACAGAGACGACAATGTCACTGGAAATTCATAGCACCGAGAGCCCCTTGGCAAGGTGGGTTCTATGAGCGAATGGTAGGCACAGTTAAGAAGTGTCTAAGGAAAACTTTACATCGACAAAAGGTCAGTTACTCCGAACTCCAAACTATTGTTGTGGAAATCGAGGCGCGAGTCAATAACCGCCCAATAACCTACCTGTCTGATGATTTTACCCAGAGAGAACCTCTGAGCCCCTCACACTTGATCCATGGAGGTCTACTGTGCCCTCTCATCCCTTTAGCCGAAGAGGACCCTGTAGACCCGTCACATGTGACCAGAGGAGACTTGGTGGAAAGCTACCAGCATCTCTCCAGAGTTATTAACAGGTGGAATGAGGTGTGGACTCGAGAGTACCTCACAGCTCTACGAGAGTACCACTACGGAGCTTCGAGTCCTTACAATAAGGTGCAATTAAAACCAGGGGACCTAGTACTAGTCGACAGTGATGGACCAAGGTCAGAGTGGCCTATAGGCAAAATTGTTGCCATTCATCCAGATCATCAAGGTGTCCTGAGAGTAGTTAAAGTTTTATGCCGAGACAACACTACTCTAAAAACTTTAGAGAAGCTGGTTCCCCTTGAATTGACTGAGCAAGAATATCAGCCAGATCCAGTTTCCCCAGTAATTTCCGAGGACAATAATCATGATCCTCCAAGCAACCGCCCTACTAGAGCTGCTGCTCAACAATGTAGGTGGAATTTGCAAGCCTATTACAACTCTGAATAAGAGTAATTCCCTTTACATTCCACTTAGATAACTATGATGATGCCGCGATGTGATATCAAGTAACAAACCATTACAAGTCACTATGACCCAGGATATTCCCATCACAGTAGATTCTGTTGTTTAAATTGTGTGATTTAAATTCTTTAATTATTGTGTAGGCTATAAATAACATGTTTCATTTGACATGTAAATAGCAAGACTTGAGTTCTTGTAAGTCCTTGATAAATACGGGACGTTCGTTATGTGTGTACTAACATACTAACATATTAACCTACTAATATACTAATATTAATCTCAACTTCGGGATAGGTCAGTACTCCACAGTACACTACGACCCTAGAATCCTCCCCCCGGAGTTATGTTGGAAATTTCCAACACCGAATACAACACTGTTGTATTCTCATTAATTATTACTAATTCTACTAATCATTGTAGTAAGTAAAATTAACACAACGTAGAATTCACATGTACTAATAATTACATCTGTACAATAGGCTAGAATTCTTACGTCACCCGACGCCAGTATTGCGTCAGATTTCATTGTAATAAACACATTTATATCCAATGTGCCTGAGAATTGAATTCGATTCTCTATAACAAACGGTGTTTTGTGTGGTAATTAATTACAGATAAAATGACCTCCCACTAAAGCCGAATAGAGCGTTAAAGTCATAACAGTTATCTAGTAACAATAATTAACGTCACAAGTGAATGCCCTGGAGAGACATTAATTCTTCTCCATTATATGTTTACTCTCACTGAACTGGCAAATAATAATATTTAACTCTTCCAAATGATAAACCCGTCCTAACTCGAGCATTTCAAGCACAACCGCGAGAAATGCTAAATATCCATAATAATAACTTGGTTAATGAAAGCAAGAGTGTTACGAACCCGGATCCAGCGTCCGAGCCTGGAGCAGTGACAAACACGCCATCTGTGGGTCAGCTCCCGAAACCCCCGCCAAACGAACGACGACACCTAGTGAGGACAGCGTGTACTGGACTCGAGGACCAGTTTCCAGTCTGGTTCAGCGCTCAACACCGCCGCTCCTGACCTCTGGTGAGATGGTGCTCCAACGACAGCGCCATCTATGGACTGGATACGTCAGGTGTTTGTCCCCGAGCCTGTAAGTGTGGTGTATTAGTGTCCCGGTTATTGATGACGTGTCTGCTTACAGAGCCGACTTGGGACCACTGTGTTGAAGGTGGAGTCAGTCTACCCGAGGCAGCCAGTCTCCATACTGTGAAGTTTACTGCAGCTATTGTGACGTCGTCCCCCCGGAAGAACACTGTGGTGTGTTAGCCTGCCAGTGGAGTGGCAGTGAAAGGATTTACCCGGGACCGATGGTTGGAGATGATAATCCACTGGGGTATTGAGGACAGGAGGGTGATTGGTGATATCACACGAGACTCCTGTCTAGGGCGTACCCCTTTTATCGTTCGTGGAGTGGCCGTACCAGCCTTGGTGGCTCAGTACCTGCCAGCAGACCTGCTGGACGTGTGGTTGACGGCCTCCACGACGGTGCCCCCAGTGGACCTGTGTTGTGGCTGACCTGTGGCCAGGGTAGGCTCGGCGTTCTCAGAGGACACGTCTTGAGGCCACGAAGAAAGCACCGCGGACTCAGCACCTAGCTTCTTAATCAAGAGTCTTCAGCAGAAGACTAGTTTGTGCATGATCCCCTTTGTAAAGTGTTAATACCCCTCCCCCTTATGTACTCTATTATTTTATATATTTAAATGGTGATGGTGAACATTATATTATATTAAGTTCTTACCTTTCTTTCCCTACTCCCTTTAAGTTACTTGCGTCACGGATCGCATCCCTTGATAGCCTCTACTGGCTTGGGGCCGGATATATATCTTCCTCTAACTACATCAGAGTAAGAACCCCGTTGCGTCCCGAGAGGGCCGTAACATAATTGGCATCCCCAGCGGGATCCGTCCCCTTGTTAAGTATGTTTGACAGGGGTGGTGAAGTGGCGTAATCCCTGTATATAATTCCCCCTGTGTGACGATTGTGACGTTATACGTCCTGTGCGGTGCTCAGTGACTAAGTGCGATATTGTGCAGTGTGGTGCTCGCTGTGATTAAGCGATTAAGTGCAATATTGACTAGTGCGGTGCTCAGTGATTTAGTGCAATATTGTAGAGCGAAGTGTTCGCTTGGACTCAGTGCAATATTGGGTAGTGCGGTGCCCGGAGTGATTACGTGCAATATTGGCAAGTGCAGTGTTTGGTGCAATATTGGCGTAGAACAGTGCTCGGTGTGTTAAGTGCTAACGTGTAAGCAGTGTGTTAAGTGCAAAGTGTTCCATCTGTGACAATGGCAGACAAAGCTACCATCGATGATCTGGACGATGTTCAGGCTTTTCTGAACAGAGTGGACTGTCTTGCCAGATTAAAGTATCTGAGCAAACCGGAACTTGTACTAGTGAGCGCCTACCTGGAGATCAAGATCCGTGCCAGTGATTCCCGTGTGGAGATCTTGTCCAAGGTTCACCGGCACCTGAAGGCAGAAGAGAAACAGGAAGGCGAGACTCCTAGTACAAGGGAAGGTGAGGAAATAGCTTCCACAGAAAAGGAAGATAAGGGCAGTGACATTGACAGTGATGCAGGTGAGCTTAATATCAGCTTCCTAACAGTCAAAATGCGTGCCCTAGAGATCAATCGCGAGATAGAGTGGAAGAAGTTAGAAGTAGAACGAGAATTAAAAGATAAAGAAGTGGAGATGAAAAATAAAGAAATGGAGATGAAAGAAAAGGAATTGGCGATGAGGCGTCTAGAATTAGAAGAGAAACGAGAGAGAGAAGCACGAGAAAGAGAAGAGAGACGAGAGAGAGAAGAACGAGAAAGAGAAGAAAAAGAAAGACAGAGACAACATGAACTAGAAGTATTAAGGTTAGGCGGTGGTCGGAGGCTAACAACGGACACCAGCGGTTTCGATCCGGTAAGGAATATCAAAATGGTCCCCAAATTCAACGAGAGAGAAGTTTCGAAGTTCTTCGCAGCCATCGAGAAAGTCGCTGCCTCTTTGGAGTGGCCAAGGGAGAATTGGGCCATCATGATACAGTCAGTCTTGACTGGGAAGGCCCAAATCGCCTACTCTACGTTATCCCTTGACGACTCCGGCGATTACGATATGGTGAAGAAAGTGGTGCTCATGGCGTACCAATTGGTACCTGAGGCATATAGACAAAAGTTCAGAAACCTGAAGAAGACCTCAGAGCACACTTTCACCGAATTCGCCACCATCAAGGAGCGACTTTTTCAAGAATGGTGTGCCTCTCGGAAGGTGGAGACCAAGGAAGACCTCGAGCAGCTGATTCTGCTCGAGGACTTCAAGGATTGTTTGTCTGGAGACCTGAAGACGTACCTAGAGGAACAGCAGGTGGAGACCTTGAGTGCAGCAGCCACCATGGCTGAAGAGTATATCCTGACTCATAGGCCGTCTGCTAAGTACGTCCCGAGGAATTACCAGCGCCGGTTTGACAGACCTCACGACGAAGAAGAAGAAAGACCCGTCCCACGAAGTGCTAAGAAGACGCCCCCAAGTAGCCCCCGAAGAACAAGTCCTAGCAGTCCGAAACACCGGAGCCCGAGGAGGAATATGGTGTGCTGGACTTGTGGGCAGAAAGGGCACATAGCTGCTAAGTGCCGAGGTAGAAGAGGTGGCAGCGCACGAAGGGAGGTGATGTTGGTGAGCTGTGTTACATCACCAGCAGGAAGCCAGTCGACGACGACGCAGGAAGAACCCAGATTGTTTTCCCCTCACACTTCAGGCGGGTATGTATCGAGTGATCATACTGGTAGATCTGTAGTAGTGCTCAGAGATAGTGGAGCAGCCCAATCCCTGATCATGAAGAGCTCGGTACCCGAGGGAGTAAGTGTGGACGGGAGACAAGAGGTTGTCCTGGTTGGGTTTCCAAGGACGCAGTACATCGCCCCCTTAGTGCCAGTACATCTCGACTCGCCTTATTTCAGCGGCACATGTGCGTTGGCAGTAGTCGATACCCTCCCTGTGGCTGGGATTGACGTGGTACTAGCCAACGACTTGGTGACAGATTGGAGCATCAATCTTCCCAAGGTTGTGGACGAGTCTACCAGAACAGCAAGGTCGGAGGTGACAACAGGCAATGGTAATGTCCAGGTAAAGACAGACCCGGATTTGAACATGTCTAATTTGTCCTCTCCCCCGCAGATCGACAGTTATCTAGCAGTGTCTCCTGATTCTTCTCTTGACAAGGAACATGAGGTTACAATGGCAGAAGTACCTGAACTAGAAGAGAGGCCTTGTGTGCAGACACCCACGGATACCAACGAGTCTGGAGCGAAGGCTGAGGTGTGCTTGCGGTATGGCAAGTTACAGCATGTAGTGAACCAGCCAGAGATTCCCCAGACGTCAGAGGTAGGTGCGGTGTGTTCAAAAGGTCTAGTGCCCTCTTCGGTCCAAGCCAGGCGTGTGGATGTGGCCGGCTATGGACATGACTGGCTCGGGAAGCTTATCCCTCAATTGGCCTCATGTTTCTTAGCGATATTTTGTTTTATTCTCCTATGTATTCTATGTGTTCTCAGTAAGGACCGGTGGACGACCCGACGAATGATGGCCCCCATGAACATCGTGAAAAGGTCCCAGGGATTGGAGATTTGTACTGCAAGCGTTGCAGTGGAAGAAGGGACCTGGGAGGTAATAGATGATACAGGAGGTACGACAGATGATAAAATGAGTGACTGTTTCCGGCAGGTTGACACCCCCCGCGTGATTGCTGAGCCTCAATACAGCGTTATACGGAACGTTGGTCGACCTGACGGAGGCAGAGCGAATGCCATCTTCGGTGTGCAAGCAGCCCTGTGGAAACTAGGTGTGGGCCTAGTAGAGGAGAGTATAGTAAGTACTGACTTGCCCATTGTCGCTAACACTCTGAATTATCAGACCCCTGTATTCCAGGTTCCTGCCTCCCTGAAGGACCATCGGACCGGCACCAGAAATGCCGTCTGTGGACAGCCATCATCGGTGCCACGACATTGGGAAGTGTCGAGTTACCCCAGATCGTGTCGAAACCAATCCGTACTCGAGAGAGGTGAGATGAAGCCCCTGCTTGACATCGCAGTGGAGACGTGGAAGACGTGGAAGGTTACGCCAGGCAGGACATCGCCTTCAATCTGCAAGTTCCCATTGAGCCGGAATTGCCCAGTAGGACATTTCTGTAGACGAGACAGCCTCGCAATTCCAGATCATAAAGCATGTGTGTCCATTTGGAGCAGTGTCGTCGTACTAATTTGGTTTGTGTTTCTTTTTGTAGAACCCCAAACCAAATTCCTTTTGGTGGGGAGGTGTTACGAACCCGGATCCAGCGTCCGAGCCTGGAGCAGTGACAAACACGCCATCTGTGGGTCAGCTCCCGAAACCCCCGCCAAACGAACGACGACACCTAGTGAGGACAGCGTGTACTGGACTCGAGGACCAGTTTCCAGTCTGGTTCAGCGCTCAACACCGCCGCTCCTGACCTCTGGTGAGGTGGTGCTCCAACGACAGCGCCATCTATGGACTGGATACGTCAGGTGTTTGTCCCCGAGCCTGTAAGTGTGGTGTATTAGTGTCCCGGTTATTGATGACGTGTCTGCTTACAGAGCCGACTTGGGACCACTGTGTTGAAGGTGGAGTCAGTCTACCCGAGGCAGCCAGTCTCCATACTGTGAAGTTTACTGCAGCTATTGTGACGTCGTCCCCCCGGAAGAACACTGTGGTGTGTTAGCCTGCCAGTGGAGTGGCAGTGAAAGGATTTACCCGGGACCGACGGTTGGAGACGATAATCCACTGGGGTATTGAGGACAGGAGGGTGATTGGTGATATCACACGAGACTCCTGTCTAGGGCGTACCCCTTTTATCGTTCGTGGAGTGGCCGTACCAGCCTTGGTGGCTCAGTACCTGCCAGCAGACCTGCTGGACGTGTGGTTGACGGCCTCCACGACGGTGCCCCCAGTGGACCTGTGTTGTGGCTGACCTGTGGCCAGGGTAGGCTCGGCGTTCTCAGAGGACACGTCTTGAGGCCACGAAGAAAGCACCGCGGACTCAGCACCTAGCTTCTTAATCAAGAGTCTTCAGCAGAAGACTAGTTTGTGCATGATCCCCTTTGTAAAGTGTTAATACCCCTCCCCCTTATGTACTCTATTATTTTATATATTTAAATGGTGATGGTGAACATTATATTATATTAAGTTCTTACCTTTCTTTCCCTACTCCCTTTAAGTTACTTGCGTCACGGATCGCATCCCTTGATAGCCTCTACTGGCTTGGGGCCGGATATATATCTTCCTCTAACTACATCAGAGTAAGAACCCCGTTGCGTCCCGAGAGGGCCGTAACAGAGAGGCGGAGCGGGGAGGGAGAGGACGCCAGTGCACGTGTTGAGACGCTCTCGAGCAGACCTGTTCACGTGGTGCTCACGAGGAGACGCCATTACCCAGCCATCAGGGTAAACGCTATACATTCTCCCGAAGAAAGTCGCCACTGTGAGGCGTGAAGAGCCTTGCAGATAATATCTTCATCTGGTGTCAGTGTCATACAAGAAACCTATCAAATCTGGTTCTTTGTGACTCCACGTGACCGGCCAGTGAAGCGCGTCATTATCCAGGATAGGCTAAGCCAGAGCCTGGGACGCGAATTTCGGCAAACTTAAACTTACACAGTGCCCATATTAGCTAAGTATCTTATCCTTATTTGATGCATCTGATAGGGTGTAGAATTATAGCTGGGTAGTTTGTCGTGACGACGCATAACAACAACAAATCACAGGTCATTATCCTTCACCCATTATTAATATTCATTTATTGAACATAGAAACCCAGTAGTTTAATTAGTTGCTACTGTAAACATTTATTTTGCAGCATGTGAGAAGAATTCTCCTAGCTACCCACTCCCATGTTATCCAGCTCCTAAGGGTCCCATGCAGAGCCCAGGGGAATTAGAGGAAGCGTCGTGACTCACTTTAAGGAATCGTCATTAAGCTAAGATTCCTTTGTATTCCTCTAATTTATTATTTGTAATTCTTTACATGCAGAACTCTGTTTATTGGATTGACATGTGTTTATTATGATTATCTTTATTATATTCATAATTTATGTTCCCATTAATGATAATGACAAGGATTTCACAATTATTCATAGGATTAGATTATTATATCTTGGATTAGTGAACGAACCACACTAGTTCCTGGACATACTGAGTTACAGTAATAACCCCCCAATGTAGGTGTTTGAGGTTTGATTCATTTAATTATACAGCCCATTAATTATTTCTATGATCATATTCTCTAGTATTTTATCCATAGTTACTGGTTCATCTAGGAATTATCAAATGATCAGAATTTCTCAGTTTCCCTCTTTACTATAAAAGCGGGTGGTCCTTCGTAATTCAATTTACTACATTAATATTTAAATAATTAGATTCAAGCCCCAAATGTCCCACAGGTCTTCTCTTTTTCCTTCTCGGCTTCATTTTTCATCTGGAGTTCTAATTTCATCTTTTCCAGCTGGAACTGTCTCTCCTTGTCCTCTCGTTGTTGCTGCATCTGGAGCTCTAACTGGAATCTCTCCAAGCTCCTATTTCGGCTACTCCTGCTACTGCGGCTGCTCTTACTGCTCCTACTCGATCCCTGGGATCTCACTTCATCCTGCCCATCATCCTCCTTTCCACTTTCAGCTCCTTTTTGGGCTCCTTGCTCTGCCGCTTCACTTCTGGCTCTTAACTGCCTCAGGATCTCATCCTTCATCCCAGCTACTTTACATGCTTTCAAACTAATGCCATATTTTTCTGCTATTTGTTTCAATTGATCCCTCGTGCAACCTTCTAAGTCCTCAGGCTTGCCTGACTCCACAAACGCTTGCACCTTATCCATCTTTGTCCTGTGAGTCTTCCCAAGAGAGAGAATATACACCTGCGGTCACACAGTTTATTTCAGCAAGGGTGTACAAATCCACTCTTGGACAGGGTGTTGGTGTGTCAGTTCACTCTCCCGGACACAGGCCCCCAATTTATTATAGTTTGTGGGTTGGTTGTGTTGTTGTCGTCGTGTTCCTCCTTTATGGACAACCCAACCCACAACTCGGTAGAGTGCTTATACCTCACTAGGAGATCATCCTTGGCGTTTCTGGCTCTTGGAGAGGGGCTCAACGTCACACATTTAGGGGATGCGGCTCCAACACTTAGCCTCGTTGTCACGTGTACACACCCACTCGAGCCGCTGTGACTCCCCACTCTCTCCTTAGGTGATATGATCTCCTCAATCCCCTTTTGACTTATTAGTATTACCTTCTACCCTGTCCACAGAAGTGGTTCTTGGTTATTTCTTTCTCTCTCTCTTCTTCGGTACTATTTCATGGGAAGCCTCACTAGGACAAGGGCAAACACCAGCAAATTGGAATACATTTACTGGACAAAGCACATGCACAATACATACATACATATAATAATAATGAATCCTATACTCTATACTATTACAATCAGGTTGCACTCCAACATCATCAGAACTCTATCATCAGCTTATCAAGTGGTATCCTATCTCCTGGTTCACCACCTGATACTATCAACCTCCTCAAGTTGATCAAGTCTACATACACTGTTGCACCATCAGCAAAAGAATGTATATATGTATCAATAAATGTGTACAAAGAAAATCAACATGTGAATGCAACAACATATATCAGTACAAATGTTCCTTGATACATAACAATGATCAATCGATCACTCTATCAGTCCTAGAGCGCATACGTCTGTAGGTAATCCAGCCTACGTCTGTAACTCTAAACTTCAGTATAAAACACTCCTTGACATAAGAATGCCAACATTCACTCATCTCTCACTGCGTCTTGCACGCTAATGACAACCAAACACTATCAACTCCCTACAAGTAATCCACCAGAACTTCCCTTCCACCTCTGGAAGTTCACTACCCTGATCTTTAGGTTCTTCTGGGCTTAACTACCAGGATCCTCTGCAGCTCCTCCAGGCTGCTACCATGAAGTTTATTTGAGCAACCCTTCTGCTAGGTTCCTCCACAGCTCTCTTGGCTGCTACACCATGAAGTTCTCTCGAGCAACTATGGTGCTTCACCACCTCTACAGAAGCACGTGACACTCCTCTTCACTGCTTCTCCTCACAGCTCGAGGTCCTCTGCTCCACTACCTTGGAGTATCATCAATTACTTCATCTGTGCTGGCTTCGAAGTTCTCAACAACTTCTTCCCCAAAGACAAACCTGCAACCCATCGACACTCCAATAAAAATGTTTCCCCTTTAACACATAAACAAAAATAATCACACAATATGTTTGCCTCAAACCTCTGTCTGTCCTCTACATACAGTGAGAGTGGACTCCCCCGTTTTGGGCGGGTCCATACTCCACCTCGACCGGTGGGCCTCACTCCGGGAGGGGCCTTCACCGTCGGGAGCTCTCAGTCACCTGCCAGCGCTCAGAGGGGACGGACGTCGCTCCGTGTTCCTCCTTCTCCACTCTCTTATTTTAGGCTTTCTGCCTTATCAAAACATGTCTAACTTATAAATAAACCTCGCTACTGTCGCTGGGCACACGACCACCTACAAGCAATCACTATGAACTGGCTTAACTCGTGCTTGCCACAGATTGTCTAGTCGAGGGCGCTCCTCCCTTTGACGAAGCTTGGTCAGGGCACTGCCACGGCCCAAGACAATGCCTCTGGGCGGTTTAATACTCTCCTCGTTGACCAGGACTTGAGACCACAACGTTCCCAGCTCGATTCTACAGCTGGCACGTCTACACACTTCTCTTCTCCTCGAGATATATCACTAGGGGTTCCCTACTGACGGGAGCTCAACGGAGCGCGGCTTTCCCCCTGCAATGTCTCGCCTCAAGTGAGGTCAAAGCCCTCCAGAAGCGAGCCTCACGCCTCCAGCAAAATGTCCACATCTCCTAGCCAGTCATTTATCTGTTTTCTTCTTCATTGCCTATAATCTCAAATTGTTCAGCATATCCAACCAGCTATTTTACTTATGTGTTATCACCTCTATATTTCTTAGACCTTCTGGTTAGGTCAGGCTTGCTGAATAACTCTCAAGGAGGGAGACTCGTTTCTCCTGTAGGCTGAGATCATAACACCCTGTACTGTGAATTGGATGTTGGGCTTCGCTATTTTTATGGGCATGGCCTTTGACTTTACGGGGTTGAGTTTGATACCAATCTGTTTTGCCTCTTTACTGATGCAGTCTAAGCATTTGGGTGCAAGGCGCGTCGCATCCTTTCCTTTTATGATGATGACAAAGTAGTCTGCGTAGTTTAGCAGCCTGCAGTGATGTGGAAGTTTCAACCTCATTATTCTTTCCATTAAACAGTTGAAGAGAAGAGGGCTGAGAATACCTCCTTGCGGTGTACCATTTTCATGTCTTTTGTATTCAGAGACTGTGCCATGAAGTTTTACTCTTGCTTCTCTGTTTACGAGACAGTTTTTGGTCCAGGAGAGCAGGTTGCCTCTGACCTCTTTGTCAATGAGGCAGCAGAGAATAGCTGGGGCGCTTGCCAGTTCAAAGGCTTTTTCGTGGTCCAGGAATATCAGCATTCCTGGTCTGTCATTCAAGTGGGCTAACAGAGTTGTAATACATTCCACTGTGCCAACCCCTCTTCTATAGGCATACATATCATAGTGCAGTTTAGGCATTTTCCACTCCAGTCTGTTGAGTGCCATTCTGTCAGCCGTCTTGGCTGCACAGCTTTGGAGAGAGATGGGCCTGGGATTAGCTGGATCTCTGGGTTTTGGGATCTGCACTATCTGCTCTATTCCAAGCAGAAGGTCTAGTTTGAGAAGTCCAGGCTAAATTAATTAACCTTAGGTATGCAGCGTCTCCCTCTGGGCCGAGGTTTCTAATCATTTTATAGGTTATTTTGTCGGCTCCAGGGGATGTATCCTTGGAGTTTTTCTTAGCCCGATTGAGCTCATCCAGTGTGAAGGGGGCATTAGTGTCAGAGACTTCTTCACATGCTGTAAGGATTCTGTGCCACCTTTCTTCCTCAAGTCCGGTCAGTACTGCCAATACATCTGGTGGAAGTTGATTGCTGGCTGCTCTCTCTGCAAACCTGGTTCCCAGTACTTCGGCTTCCTGTTGAGGATCCTTTGGGTGTGGAGCTTTAGGTGTTTTATTCCCTTTGGCTCGGTGAATTTGCTGCCACATCTCTCCGAGAGAGGTGTGTTCATTCAGGTGTGAACACCATTCCAGCCACTTTTGTTCTTTTATTAGTCTGGTCTCTCGATGCACATGTTCCTTGACCTCACAAAGTAAGATCCTGTTGCGGTCACTTGGATGCTTTTTGTATAGCTTTCTTGTTCTGTTGAGTCTATGGTTGAGTTCTTTGACACGTTCCCAATAGTACCAATGATCTTTATGGTGTCTGGTGGACTATTTTTTCAGTGGGATTGAGTGGTTGGCTGCACTTTGAATCGCTTTAAGAAATTCGTGTTCTGCCTGATTAATGTCTTCGGGAAGATCATAGTTTCTATGCCACTCTGAAATGAGGTTTTGGAATCGGTCCCAGTTTGCTAAAGCAAAGTTCCAAGCTGCAGATGGAGGCGGAGGTGGGGTGGGTAGGTCTAACTTAAGATCAATTTGGACCCCATAGTGGTCGCTTGTGAGTGTGGGCTCAACTGACCATTTTGCTGCATCTCTTAGGGAGGCTGAAACGAAGGTTAGGTCTAATCTGCCTCCTTGGATGTGGGTAGGTTCATTCTTGTTTAGGATTTGTATTTCTGGAAGCTGGTCTAGTAGATGTGTAATGTGAATGCCGGCTTCATTTGTTGTGTTCGAGCCCAGTGCCAATCGATGATGGGCATTAAAATCTCCACAAATGATTGTGCTTGTTGTTGTCGCGTGTCCAAATAACACAGAGAGATCCATTTCGGCATGTGGAGACCTGTTACTTTGAGCACTTCAAGTTTGTCGTGTCTTAGCTCAATGGATACTCCCATTACCTCTGGCCCTGCTCCACAATCGGATGGGTTGGTTATGGACTTGGAGATCAGGTCACATTTTACATAGATTGCACATCCCCTGGATTGCCCATTGATCCATGGAAGGAAGAAGCCTCGATAGCCTGAGATTTTAGGTTCTAATCCGGCTCGAAGCAAGCTCTCCTGTAGTATCAGGATGTCTATGCCCTTGGTTGCTGCTATGCATTGCAAGTGTTGCAATTTAGTGCGCAGTCCTTGCGCTACATTCTTCATTACTTCCCACATTATAAACTGAGAGGATTAATTCATTAGCTGCCCAACCTCTCATTATTCTAATATCAGGGGCTACATGTATCGCCGAAATTCTCTCCCCAATACTATAAAGGTTCAGTTCCATCCTCATTATCTCAATCATAGCATTTCTTGGGCATGCTAAGGTTTTTCTCATGGCTTCATTTCGTACCTTCTTCAACTTGCCCAGTCTACCTTTACCAAAACAAGAAATGACAGGTGCAGCATAATCCGGGATCTCATACTACTCACGTATATCATTCGTAGCACATGGACTCTCATTAACAGCATGCCAAGGCCTTCAAAGGTTGTAATCTTATCCGACAATGACCCAACAGTCTGTTCATCTCAGCTTCCAAACTTTGATGAGTATATCCAACATATGTGCCTAAATATTTATAAATATATTAACTATTTTTACCATTTATTTTCAGTATAATAGGCCTCCGACTTCTAGATTCAAACTCGGTTTTATCTTCAACTCAGTCCCATTTGATGACAGATTTACGAAATTATCCATCATTGTTTGAACCTTTGAAATATCTTTGCCGAGAAGCAAAATACCATCGGGATATATGATCAGAGTACTCCCATTAGAGTATCTCTCAGATGCTATCCCATTCATTAGAATATTAAACAGGGTGGGGACTCAGCACTTCCAAGTAGCGGTAGGAAGATCCACTGCGATGTGGTACAAACAAGTCACTGGTTACTCCTCTTTCAAGCCTGGCAAAGAGATATCCAAAGACATTGCAGTAGCCATACACAGACTCAGACTTGGTTACAAGTGCTGCTGGGAGGTAACAAACCCAATAGTTAAAGTGTCATATCTGTGGAACAGATGCAGAGGCGCCACTATTTCATTACTTACTGGAATGTGAAGCAACTGAAGCGTTGCACATCAAAGTCAAATTCAAATTCAAAATTCAAAATTCAAATGTTTATTTAGGTAAAGTACATACATACAAGTGGTGATACAGATATTAATGAATTTATAGATAGAGCTAGTTCATACAATGCCTAAAGCCACTATTATCCAAAGCGTTTCGGGCAGGAAAAACACTAAAGACTAAAACTTAATACTAATTGAGATTAAAGTATAAAATGTGTTGGGAAAATATAAAAATAAAAATGGGGGGAATATGGCAGGAAAACAGCAAAAATATAATTTGGTTGACAAACAGCATTGTTTAAAAATAACGGACATGGGTTGATATTACAGGGGTAAGGTAGGTTACAGGGAGTTAATTAGGTAGTGCTTAGTTTTTATCTTAAACTGGCTAAGAGAGGTACAGTCTTTAACATGATTGGGAAGGTCATTCCACAGTCTGTGTCCCTTGATTTGTAGAGCATTTCTAGTTTGATTAAGTCGTACTCTTAGAATATCAAAAAGATATTTTTTTCTGGTGTGGTGCTCATGGGTTCTGTTACAACCTTCAATGAAGCTTTTAAGGTCAGGATAGGCAATACAGTTCAGCTTTTATATATATATATATGCTTAAGGCACAACTACCTTAAGCAGATAGATAGTGAGTTGTGCCTTAAGCAGAGACACTGTGTCTTCCCATATTAACAGGGACTTGATGAAATTAACGTCTAAATGACCCCTCACTTGCTCTGGTGCTCTTGGGAGGTGTTGATCTTTGGGGGATTTAAATACTCCGAAATTACCATCTCTTTTAAGGGTCTGAGCGGTGGTGCAGAGGGTTAAGGCGTACCTGTTATGCCAGTTGCTGGAAGGCTTCTGTGCTGGCTAGGGTTCGAGTCTCCTGGTGGGAAAGTGTTCTAAAGTTATATATATATATATATATATATATATATATATATATATATATATATATATATATATATATTTATATATATAAAAGTATATATATATTATATATATATATATATATATATATATATATATATATATAATATATATATATACTTTTATATATATAAATATATATATATATATATTTATATATATATATATATATATATATATATATATATATATATTTATATATATTTATATATATATATATATATATATATATATATATATATATATATATATAATATATATATACTTTTATATATATAAATATATATATATATATATATATATATATATTTATATATATATATATATATATATATATATATATATATATATATATATAAATATATATAAATATATATATATATATATATATATATATATATATATATATATATATATATATTGTGACGGTAAAGTGTTGGAGTGTTGAGGTTCGGCAGTCCTCCAATGGCAGGTGGCAATGCCTTGTCACATTTACAGAAAAAAAGAGACTGCTTGCCTGTTTGTCTGTGGTAAGGTAATGGGAAAACACACAAAATATAAACAATGAAATTTTAATTACTCTAGAAAACAAGATATGAACAAAGACAATCCCTTGGCTTACGTAAAATTCAAAGCAAGTCAACAAACAAAACAACATGAATAATTAATAGGTGTAAAATTTACTCTAAAATAAAATGAAGTGCAAGACAATAATGATAATAATCAGGTGCTGAGAATACTGGCTAAAGCTGCCACCTCCCTTAGTACACGACAGCCAGAGCTTAGTCTACCAGAGAGAGATGTCAACTCCTAAGAGCACAGAGATATTCTGAGGAGTACGGCGTGTGCTGGCCCAGACGTCGACTAAGGGAGGGGGCGTGAGTGCAGGTGCGGTCAGCGATACACCAGCCAATCAGGAGCAGGCAGGCGGAGAATGGGTAGTTTGCTCGTTGACGACGGGCGGAGGAGCCGGCGTGTCTGGTGGTGCAAGGTACACTTTGCTTCCTGGGCAAAACGTTTGGCGATACTGGTGGACGTATCTTCAATATAGTATCTTGTACTTGTAACATGACGTGAATGATATAGGGAAGAGCAGGCTCAATCTCTCTTGAAAGAGATTATCGTCACAATATATATATATATATATATATATATATATATATATATATATATATATATATATATATATATATATATATATATATATATATATACCCGCATTAGGTCAGGTGATAATACAATGAAGGTGAAAACATGGGGGGATACATAAGGGATAAACATAGGGGCTGCAGAAGGCTTATTGGCCCATACGAGGCATCTCCTATCTAAACACAAAGATTAATCCAGTGTAATTGGCCTGTTATGTTGGACATTGTCTTCTGTGTTGGCATCGATATGTTCTTGTCTTGTCCTTACTCTCATGGTGGGTAGAGTAAATAGTTCCGTGATTTGGGTGTTCATGGTAGGTCGCTCTATTCTTATGTGAATTGCCTCAAGAATTTGTAATCTTCTTGAATCTTGGGTTTTGTCTATTATGCAAGTATTCTTGTTCAACATTTCTCTTGTTAGAGTAATGTCATGGGCTTGTCTCATGTGATTCCTAGGGGCACCAGATTGAAGATGGCATGTCAAACGCCTCGTCAGCTTGGTCGACGTCATACCTATGTACTTACATTGAAGGTTACATCCTTCGTGGGGGCAAGTGTACATGTATACAACGCTTGACTGCGTGAACATATAAAAGAGGAAAGAATAATGAAAGAAATAATCCGTAAAGGAGTAAAAAGCACTACTCCTAACCAAAACATAAACCTGATAATATTCTACAAAACCAAGAAGACTTCCGAACTCCTTATCAAAAACAGCCCGAAGCCGACGGAGAACCCTCTACAGCAGTCAAGCGTTGTATACATGTACACTTGCCCCCACGAAGGATGTAACCTTCAGTGTAAGTACATAGGTATGACGTCGACCAAGCTGACGAGGCGTTTGACATGCCATCTTCAATCTGGTGCCCCTAGGAATCACAAGAGACAAGCCCATGACATTACTCTAACAAGAGAAATGTTGAACAAGAATACTTGCATAATAGACAAAACCCAAGATTCAAGAAGATTACAAATTCTTGAGGCAATTCACATAAGAATAGAGCGACCTACCATGAACACCCAAATCACGGAACTACTTACTCTACCCACCATGAGAGTAAGGACAAGACAAGAACATATCGATGCCAACACAGAAGACAATGTCCAACATAACAGGCCAATTACACTGGATTAATCTTTGTGTTTAGATAGGAGATGCCTCGTATGGGCCAATAAGCCTTCTGCAGCCCCTATGTTTATCCCTTATGTATCCCCCCATGTTTTCACCTTCATTATATATATATATATATATATATATATATATATATATATATATATATATATATATATATATATATATATATATATATATATATATATATACATATGTGACCCAAAGAATGAGGTGATTTGGTAAAAAAATGCTATGCCCAAGATTACCATCCGAGTTGCGGGTGGGGAAGTGGTTCAAATAGCTTCGGCTATCACTTCCTTTTGTCCGGCCGTGATGGTCAAGCGGATTAAGGCGCCCTGTAGTTACCCAACCCGTTCTCACACAAGACAGCACATACATGATTTAATGCTTAAAGTCAATATGTTGAATGTGATTTAGTACATATGTGATATATTTCCAGTTACCTTTTTTACCAAGGCCCCAAACTCTTCCTCACGTACCAATTTACGTCTCACAGTACCCGTCCATCAACCTAGATAGCAGAATAGTCGTGATTGGTTCAATTATAATGAAAATTGTAGTTTTCAGGTCCCACATGGGTTGTGAAATTTACCTGCTATTGTCCATGCTCTTAGAATATTACAGATCAGCTACATCCTATTGAAGGCTCGTAGTTTTGTTTTGAGAAATATTAGTTGTTCTTAGTAAATTATAATAAGCACTATAAATTATTACATAGAATAACAGTGCCTCACCAATCAATATTATATACCATAACTTGCGCTTTAAAAATCTTTAAAGAATGTTTTGTAGGAACGCTAACAGAAAACGATGTTATGTTGGCATGTTTATGGGGTAAACTACTGCAAACTTGGGGATCACAACCACCCACAGGATGGGTATGGGGTCCAATACCACCCACAGGATGAGTATGGCGTCCACTATCACCCACAGGATGGGTATGGGGCTCCAACCACCCACAGAATAACAATGGGGTCCAATAACACCCACTGGATGTGTATGGCGTCCATTGCCGCCCACAGGATTAGTATATAGGGTCCACTGCCGCCCACAGGGTCGGTAAAGGGTCCACTACCGCCCACAGGGTTCGTAGGGGGTCAACTGCCGCCCACAGGGTCGGTAGGGGGTTCAATACCGCCCACAGGGTCTATGGGGTCCACTGCCACCCACAGGGGCGGTATAGAGTCCACTGCCACCAACAAAGTCGGTATGGGGTCCACTACCGCCCACAGGGTCGGTAGGGCGTCCACAGGGTCGGTAGGGCGTCCACAGGGTCGGTAGGGGTCCACTACCGCCCACAGGGTTGGTAGGGGGGTCCACTGCCGCCCACAGGGTCGGTAGGGGGTCCACTGCCGCCCACAGGGTCGCTATGAAGTCAACTACCACCCATAGTGTTTGTATAGTGTCCACTACCGCCCAAAGTGTTATTATGGGGTCCACTACCCCTCATAGTGTCGGTATGGGGGTCCATTACTACCCACAGGGTGTGTCTGGGGTCTATTTTTTTTCTGTATAGCAGAGGTGGCAATACTGCTTTTCCAATCTCATTTGTTGTTCAATGTAAAATATTTGTTGCTCGACTTGCAACAATTTATATATATATATATATATATATATATATATATATATATATATATATATATATATATATATATATATGTATATATATATATATATATATATATGTATATATATATATATATATATATATATATATATATATATATATATATATATATATATATATATATATATATAGTATAGTGCCTTAGCAATAATGTACCAATGTGTGTATTTGTTGTATTGTATTGTTGAAATACATTGTTCACATGAAATACATGTGAAATATTGTTGAAAACATCTTGATGACTTATTAAACCAAAATTATTTATTAGTCAGAAGAAAGACAAAAACGCGATCTATATGTTAAACCTCTACCAGACAAATATTTTAAGTAAAACCGAAGATATTTGTAGTTTTATAAAAGGGGCAGTTTTCATTGTTCGTCGAGCTCGAAAACCGCAGCATTCATCTCAGAACCATGCCTATTTCACACAGATTCCTTAATAAACATAAGAGTTTTATATATCACAAGAATGATATAAATATAAGCTTCTTCCTAAATACCTTACCATGGGCATATTTAAATTCAAAGCGAAGATACGTGTACTTTTATAATAGCCGAGCTCCGACCCCGGACAGATCGATCGAGCGAGCAACTCTCTCTCAGATCAATGTTTATTTCACGTAAAATCGTTAATAAACACAAATGTTTTATATGTCTTAAGCAAGATAAAAATAAGAGCTTCATTTTAAATACATTACAATAGACATATTTATAGCTCAAGTGAAGATGCATATGTTTTTATAGTAGCGCTCAGTAGCTTGTCGGGCATGGAGTGCAGACGCCTACGCACTTGCCGATATATTGTATAATTAACAAAGATACGCTAATAAAGCCTAAAATCTTATATGCCTCCAGAAAGACCGAAATATGAACATTATTATGATTGCACCAAATGAAATATATCATGTTCGAGAACAAAGATATATCAATTTTAAATTAAGTTTCGACTCTTGCTCGGGCGAGAGAGATGGGGCGACTCTCGCCCCATCTATTGGAGATTCTGTCCACTAAAGACCCAAAGCTACTCAAACCCTACTAGCATTATTTAAGTAATGAAGTAATATGGTATATTTACTCACTATAATGTGGGTGCTGAATGCAGAACATGAGAAAACATATATTTACTCCAAACTAATATAATTTCATTTTGAAATAAGTAAATAAGTAGCATCAAAGGAAGTCGACGGTCCAAGCGTCAATGTTGTGGAGCGACTTATCCAAGATATATCGTTGTTTGGAAAGTGTTTGTTGGCATATCCAGTTGTCACACTTCTCTGCACAAATTTAAATTATAATGTTAACAAGTAGAATACGTATTTTTAATAAAATCTAACATAACTAGCCAGAAAACATTTAACATTTATTAAAAAATATATATTTTGAAGTTAAATCGACTTCATAGGACAATAGTTTTGTTATATATACTCGTTATTCGTTGACATGCGTTCGCTACTTAAACTACCATGTACAGTACTTATGTAAAATCTCCCATATCTCTTCGCTCATCTCACCGAACCCTACAGGCTCTGTGATATATTGTTTAATTAATTGAGATTCACAAATAAAGCTTATAATTGTATATGTTATCAAAAAGGCAGAGCTTAGTTTAGTTCATTTATTATGCACCGCATACTTATCCTATGAGCGATAGTGGAGTGTTACAGAGGCACATAATGGGCTCAGGGACTGAGCCCCACAATTCATATAGCCAAGCAAGTTATAATCTTGATAAGCTAGTTACAAAAGTCAATGCACATTGTTACATCAACAATGGGCTCGAGACCGACCACAAGTACAGTTTATAATTTAAGCAACTGACATATATCTCCGAGGGCTAGTGTCACAATTGATATGTTTTTCCTACACATAACCCCCTCTCCCCCATCCAATGGGCAGCGGTGGATAGGTTACAATCAAATCGTTTTTTGCGTTTTATTCAGAGATTAGATCTTATTGGGTGAGGAAAGATATTCATATTTTAAAGAAGGCTTCTTGGCTGATGCTCTCCATTGATGGAAAATAGACACCTTTTGAAAATCAATGTTAGTTTGATCTAGATATTGTAATTAACGAAAGTATTTATGTCATCTGAAAGGTAGAAATATAGGCTACATTTAAAATCCTTTGTCATAAATGTAACTGAAGTGAAAACAAAGATATATGCGTTTTGATAGTTACTTGATGGCTAGCTCTGAGAGTGTGAAGCCCTGCACACCAGCCAATAAATTGTATAATTAGTTTCCATATATTTTAATTAATCTTAAAAATCTATATGTCAGAAGACAGGAAGATGTAGCCGTTAATGTGACAACATTTAAAAACATATATCTCTTAAGTTAAATAAATAATACCACCTTATCGCCGGTGTCCGGACACATGAAAACTACCTAGGTATCAGTATCCAGCCAGGTGGGGATCACAGGCTGCACAATACTGATAAATTATGTAATGCACTACTTGTGGTCCATCTCGAACCCATTTATGATGTGACGACTTATAGTGAATTTTGTAACTAGCTCATCAAGATTGTATCTTGCTTAGCTAAATGAATTGTGGGGTTCGGTCCATTCATTTTCTTTCTTAATTATGTACCCCATAATACACATCCCGTGGGCGGTGGTGTAAAGGATTACAGAGGCACATAATCGGTTCAGGAACTGAACCCTCTAGTTCGTTTAGCTAAGCAAATAACAATCTTTTGACGCTAGTTACAAAATTATTAATGTACACATACTTATGCATACATGTACATATTCATACGTATACATATATACATACACATACATATGTAATCACCCACACAAATACACACATCAGTAATCTTTTGTGTCACAAGTAATTCAACAAGAGGCTCACAACAGTCACTATACAAGGCACTTTACATCTATGAGGAGTCGCACAGTTACTAGTCTTGCTCCACACCCACCCAACTGGGCGGCAGCTTTACAGTCATGTGCTCCATACCCACCCAACTGGGCGGCAGCTTTACAGTCATGTGCATGCATTACCTACAGTAAGCAAATTTTGGATACTTCACTAAGATTTCGGGCAGCACATCATTATGAATGAAGTACTTACACATTTCATGGACACTATTGATGTTGTTATCTTTAAATTCCGCGATTTTTTCACATTCCATTATATAATGACGCAAAGTATGCGAATAGTTCTGCTGACAGAGTTTACATTTTGTCAAATCTACATCATCAGATGTTACAAACTGCCAGAGGTACTTGTAACTGAGCCTAAGCCTAGCAGTGGTAACATCTAGAAGTCTGCTAACATTATTGGATGACCCATAGACTAGCGACTCATCAAAGTTTATACAATATTGTGAAATTGAGAGTCAGTGTAGTAATCATAAATATTGTAAGTTATGAATCTGATGCATTTGTGTGTGTTGGGGGGGGGGGTTATACCCTTGGTAAGCGAGAGTGGAAAGTAACCTTAGACGTACTGCGGTCAATGTGGGGGGGGGGGGGAAGAGTCAAATCCACCCTCCAACATCTGGGCATAGTACCACCAGCCTCCACAACACTCCATCAGCCTCCAGCTGATGCTTGTAGATGCCTCATCTCATTGGATTTTGTCACGAAATAGCTATATGCTAACTGGACGTGTATGTATGTATGTATGTATGTATGTATGTATGTATGCATGTATGTATGTATGCATGTATGTATGTATGTATGTATGCATGTATGTATGTATGTATGTATGTATGTATGTATGTATGTATATTCGTTTGCCTTGTTCGGGTAGAAGGTAGACACAGTAGTCGCTTCTGTATATATTTATTGACTGAGATTGCAAGGTATATATCTGCCTAGCCGAGGTCCTTCTACTCTGAGTCTGTGAGGATAACTGCGGCTGCTGGGAGCATGCTTGATGCTCCTCTGTCTGGCATGACGTCAGAGGCCTACTTGCCTGTGATTGGTTACATTTCAACTGACAGAATTTTGAGTATAACACCGCTCGGACACGCTACCAAGTCGACGTCCCTTGTCGACAAGCTCTGGCTAGCTATATAGTTACAATGATACTGAAAGGACCTCGGTGGCATTCAATAATGGCTTACATGTGAAATTTGCATAATAAAACATTGAAAGAAGATCAGGTGTGCGTAATACAAACAACTCGGCATATATGCACCAAAAAAAAATTCATCATAATAGGTGAAAATCATGGTAACAATTCTTTGATTAAACCAGAGTATTAAGAACATGTGTATGTCTACTGATCAGATATGAACAATACAACTCAAGGTATTGCCTAAACAAAATTATTAACATGTGTCAATGGCATGTGCTTGAAAACCATACAAAATTAAACAATTATTACATTAATGGAACAAAGTTCTGACCTAACAACCACAATTGAATTTCAAGATAGATAATGATTTTTTTTTTTTTTTTTTTTTTTTTTTTTTTTCTGAAATAATACAATATATTTACAAGACCAATGTACAATATATATAATGTGCAATATATTTACAAGCATATACAAGACCTGGATCAAGAAGACTAACATCTGCGTGATAGCAGTCAGGATTCACTGGCCTCAATGTGGTTGCTAGAACAATAATAACTCCTATGACAAGCACTGTAAAAATACAAATGGTAGTAGACTTAACAATGGCATCTAATTTATAACAAAATAAATTTGAGAAAAACTATACATTATATATAATGGTAATAATAAGACACATGTGGTAGAAATACTGCAAATGACGTTTTTTTTTTTTTTTTTTTTTTTTTTGTTTTGTTTTTTTTTCAAAACAACAGAATAACTGCAGAGTGCACTCAATTATAAATTCTACGGATATCTACACCTAGCTCATCCAGAGCACTATACAACTCTGGCTCTGACTGAAGGTCCGGAACAGATGAAACTTCATGTGACAAACTATCATCTTGAGAGATATCCTCGTTAACATCTAGCCAATGGACATGTGGTGAGTGCACGGTTGAAACGAGAGGTCTAGATCTAAGATTATAATTGCTAGTATGGGGTTGCTGAGTATCAAGTGGTCTGACAACCACAGAAGGTGGTGTCCGAGTAGGAGTATCTGTCTGGGTAAGTTCATTGTCATCTTCCTCATCAGTCTCGTCAACAGTCATTTTAGCTAACTTCATGTGGTCTAAATGTTCATTTATATACTCTCCTGTTAACAAGTTCTTAAGTCTGTATTTGTTACCTTTAATAAGCTCGATTACCTTATATGGACCCAAAATTTTCTTAGTTAACTTGTACATAGGACCAGACCTGTGTTGGTTAAGTATCATTACTACAGATCCAATAGTTATTTTACTGGGTTTAGCTCGTGCATTCCTTGCTAGAGTGAACTCGGCTGTTGCTTTGGACAGTTGTTCTCGTATTTTCTTGAATACTAGTTGCATTTGTCTACGCTTCACTTGAACAAAATCATCTACGTTATATAAGGGAGTAGGAGGTACGTTAATCAATTCATTAGGGAGGATCTTATCTGTACCATAAAGAATAGCGTGAGGTGTGTCACCAGTAGAAACATTAATTGAAGAATTTATAGCACACTGAATTAAGGGTATAAAATCATCCCAATTGTTGTTATCAAAATTCAACGTGACTCTCAAGGCATCTAACACTTTCCTGTTAGTACGTTCAGCTAGTCCATTACTTGCCGGATGATAAGGCATAATGCTACATTTTTTTATGTTATATAAATCACACAAGCTAGTTAGAATACTATTACTGAATTCTGGTCCATTATCTGAAAGGATTACTTTAGGCATACTATATCTACAAATTATTTGGTCATGGAATGCGCTGGCTATGGTTTCTGCTGTTTTGTTCGGGATAGGAACTAGTTCGCAAAACCGTGAAAAATTATCGACCATCACAAGCAAATGTTTGTTCCCTTTCTCTGTTTCCGCAAAATTTGTCAATAAATCCATCGATATTCGTTCCCAAGGAGCTTTAGTTGCTGGGTACACCTGAATTGGATTAGGTCCTGAAACATGTCCCTTGTGCTGTAAACAAGTTAAACATCTGTCAACATAATGAGCAATCTCCTTAGCCATTTTTGGCCAAAAATATTTCAATCGACCTTGTTGGAGTGTACGATCCTTTCCTGGATGTGCACTTGCAGGAGCATCATGGATAATTTTTAACAGAGTTGGTACCAAGACAGCTGGAACAACTAACTGACAACATTTCCTCGGGGCTGTCCCTAGCTTTACTACTCTACACAGTAAATTGTCCAACATAACTAGTTCTTTCAATGGTACTGGCGGTTTATGAATCGGGCGAGTGTCTTGCTTAGTCAAAAATTTAATGACGGGTGCCCATATGGGGTCTTGTCTTTGTTCCGTTTCTACTACTGTAGCATCTAATGCTGGGTAATTTAACTGAATCGCAGCTACGTGTCGAGAAAACGCATCGGCTACAACATTTTGCTTTCCTGGAATATATCCAAATGTGGGATTGAATTCTTGAATTGTGAGCAAATATCTAGCAAACTTTCCAACTGGATTCTTATTTTTGAACAAGGGAATTAATGGTTGGTGATCTGTAAGAACATGAACTGGGTAATTATAAATTGTATCCTTGAAATGTTTAAGTGCCCAAACAACTGCCAAGGCTTCTCGTTCTGTTGCACTATAATTTTTCTCTTCTTTAGATAATGTGCGGCTAGCATAAGCTATTGCGTGATCTCTGTGACCTTCTGTTTGAAGTAATGCAGCACCTAAACCTATGTCACTAGCATCTGTAACCAACGTAAAAGGTTTAGAAAAATCTGGGTACCTAAGGACAGGTGACGAAATCAAGGCTGCTTTGAGTTTTTTGAATGATTGATCCTGGGCCTCTCCCCAAACAAAGGGTTCATCTTTTCTTTGCAACTTGTAAAGCGGAGCGGCTATAATAGAGAATCCAGCAATAAATGAACGATAAAATCCTACAAGACCTGTGAACTGTCTTACGGCTTCTGCGGTACGAGGTGTTGGAAAATCACGGGCAGCAATAATTTTTTATTCATTCAATGTAATACCTGAAGGTGTAACTGTATGACCTAGGAAATTAATCTTTTGCTTTAAAAATGAACATTTTGCAAGCTTTATTTTTAAATTAGCTTCAGCGAGCTTTGCAAGTACTTTCTCAAGGTTCTGGAAATGAGTCTGAACGTCTTGCGACATGATTATGAGATCATCAAGGTAAACTAGAAGTGTACTTCCTATCAATCTACGAAATAGATTTGTCATGAGCCGTGAAAAGGTTATTGGACTACTACGCAAACCAAACGGCATTCTTTTGAAATGAAAATGACCATTGGGAGTACTAAAGGCTGTCAATTGTTTACTTTCCTCATCAAGGGGGATTTGCCAGAATCCCTGCAACAAATCTAACGTTGAGAATACTTTGTTTCGACCAATACTTTGCAACAAATCATTTAGAACTGGAAGTGGGAAACGATCAGGTATTGTTACTCTGTTAAGCTTGCGATAATCGATTACAGGTCTCCAAGTCCCATCTCGCTTTGGTACAAGAATCAATGGAGCGTTCCATGGCGAATTACTCGATTCAATTACATCACTCTGTAACATTTCTTCTACAAGTCTATCTGCTTCTGCTCTCTGAGAATGGGGAAGTCGGTAAGCTGGTACATAAATAGGCGTAGTTCCTTGTTCAAGGGGAATTTTATGTGTAATAAGAGGAGTGAGACCTAATTTTTCTCCTGGTAGAGCAACAACAGCTCTATTCTTGTTCAAAATTTTCAAAAGCTGAGCCACAGAGTCAGGAAAATCAGTAGGACTGAGGTGTTGCGCTTGCACCTCTGGCTGAGATCCCTGTTCTCCTGGTGTGAGTGTACAAACAGTATGATCCATGGAGACATCATCCACAACTCGCACCGGTAACGAGTAATGGGCAAAATCTACAACATGGGTACCCGACTGGAGATGGATATCGGCATTACTAGTGTTTGCAATAAATAATGTAACAGTACCATCCTGCACTGTGTGCCAGGAGGGTTCAACAAATGTACCATTCACTTTACATGTTTCACTTTCCGCAATCACATCCGACAACTCAGGCACTCCCTGAACCTTAACTCTTATTCTGGTGAGAGAATGAGGGTGTAACACAGTGTCAGTAGCCGTGGAACCACTGACTTCAGAGATGGAAGCTGCCAGGCGAGCGAGACAACGAGAATCCGTTAGGGCGTCCCCTTCCAGAAAGTCCCGATACTCATTCTCCTTAACAACTGCACAACTACTATGCTTCAATCGAGTGCCTGTTTTCTCGGGTATGCTACCACGACAATGATCTGACAAACCTACGCTTGCAAGGCGGGTGTCAACAAAATTAACGTAATCTGATTGAAGGTTGAACTCGTGGCCCTGTCGATACATGCTACACAAGGGTATGACATGGTCTTTGATACTTATGTTCCAACGATGGGGAAACAATGCAATATTTTCATCAATCATGGTGTACAGACCTAAGAGAATGTCTCCAGGAAAATGAATAATGTCAACAACTAAACATGTTATAGACAATGTGACATCATTGAACTTGAGTGGGAGGTCAATTTCACCCTGAACTTTTACTTTATTTCCTGAAATACCACTTAGAAAAGGTATGTGTGACTGTTTTAAAATAGTAGGGTGCATACTTTCAATGTCTCTAAGAGCTGAGGGCTTGACAATATTAATTTTTGCACCTGAGTCAAGAAAAACTTTTAAAACTCTACCATGTACAATGGCTGATACAAGGGGACCATCACTTGAGACTGGACAAGTTACTATTTTTGACTTATGTTGTCTGGGATATCTGTGTCTTGTTTGTGTCAAATTTACTGTGGATCCGTCAACATCTACAACTGGTCTAGAGTCAGTGTCCTCCTCTGTCAAGTGTCCAAATCTATTTTGGGTAGCTACTGAATACACAGGGAGGGCACTAGGATTGGCTAGCTTGAATTGGTTAGCGGATGGCCTTGGGGGTTTCCCGACGACATGGAGTGAACATTCTGAGCTCCAGCATTCTGTGACTGAGCATTATAATTTGAAGTTGCATTATAGCTGGGCTGGGAGTTGTAATTACGAGAGTTCTGATAATGTCTTGGACGCTGTGAGCCTCGCCAAGACTGACCATGGGAGTTACGAGGTGGAGATGTCCTTTGCCTAGCTCTACAATCCGCAGTGTGGTGACCAACTTGTTTATGGTACGTGCAATATGGAAGCCTAGAATGATTAGATTGATGAGGGGGCCGAGAGAATTGTCTAGGAGGTGATGATCTAGGGGCGGACCAACAGTCCCTTGCAAGGTGGTTACTCTTACCACAATGCCAACATGAGGGAGTGGATGGTTGTGGACTATGGCGTTTCGGCATTTTATGAGGCGGCGAATTTGACTGGGGGCTACGAGCATGGGTACGCTTCTGCGACCAAGAGTTTTGAGAATTTGTGGGAGGATGCTGAGAGCTTGTGACTACATTTACAGCATCAGAGGGTGGCAACAGTTGAGCACTTCGGGGAGCTAGTTTATCTGCGGCATTGTTAATAGCCTCAAATACTTCACCAATTTCATGTTTAACACCAAAATTTTGTTGCTCAACGATTGGTTTTGTATGCTCGGGGGCAAAATGCATTAAAGTACCAAATGCTATCATTTTGGCCATAGCCTCAGGGGACAGATTATTGTCTTTATCTAACCAAGTCGAATTATTCATAGCAGAAACTAAGGCATACAGATACTGATCGAGACGGCTAGTAAACGCATTAAACGATTCACCAGGCTGCATGGTGGCATTGGCAATTTTCTTGACTAACCTATATGGATCAAGGTCTCCTTTATTAACAAAGCGACGGCGAAAGAAATCCTTAAATTCAGGCCAAGACTGGAGGCTAACAATGGCTTTCTCATCAACAACAAAACGTGCATCACCTTTGGTTGTGTCCACGGCTGACCGTGCAATTGCTAAGTATTCGGCATCAGTAGGCTTAGAAAAACGTGCAACTGTTTTCGCTTCAACCTTACTAAACCATGATTCTAATAAACGCGATTCCCCAGCAAAAAGAGGAATAGCCATTTCCTGAGCTGATCTCTGGCCATTGGGACGAGCAACTGTTCCCATTGATTCTGAAGGGGTTTCAACAGTGGTAGGCATTGTCACAGCCGTGGAAGTAATATTTGAACGCAGATTATAATTAAGTGCACCTGGCATCAGAAATAGTATACACAAAAATAAACACAAAAAATATCAACTTGGCTAAAGTAAAAATGGCAGAAATAAAATTATTAAATTGGGCTAGGCAAGAAAATAATTAAGAACAAGCAATTGTAAACTAAATTTAGCAATCTTTCATTAAAAAAATGACTGGAATTAGATGTATGTAAATTAATTAAACCAGACTAAGCACAGCAATTGAGAATATAAAAACTGGAAGTGCAATTGCAAAATTTCATTAAAAAGATTCAACACAACAAGTGGCAATGCAAGAAATATGGATGTAGCACATAAACTGGACACAGGAATGTATATAACTGCTAGAAACAATTATTTCTTACTTCTCTCGCCTTTGAATTCAGTAATGACACTAGTAACAATTAATGAATAATGGAATCATATGCAGGGAATATTGAAATGTCTCAGAGAAACTGTGGGCCTCTGGAGTACTAAACCGGCTCCAATATTTAACAAGTCACTGAAAGATTAATTCATAAGATATTTTGGATATATTTACGTTAAACCTCATTAAATCATAGCACACGATATCTTAGCTCATATTTACTTAACTCAGGGCTGCAGGATTTGCAATATAACAGTGGCCAAACGAAAAACGGTGACCAGACGTGTGAAGAGGACCATGTGAGGGCTTGTTTACAAACTGGTGCGATGGCAGCTCTCCTGGCGGCGGTGGCGCGAAACTCAGGGACCCCACACTGTTGATGCTGGAAGTGCGAAGATAAATTCTGACGACGACGATATTACGACGATGTCGGTGGAGAAACACGATTGGGAGGCAGGAGTTCACACAAAATGATGTAGCAGGGGCTGGTGGCGAGGTGTGAGCTTAGAGGGAGGCGAGGCGTGTGAGCCTGGGGAGGCGACACTAGTCAAACAATTGCAGTCCACCAAATATTCTCAAGGAACAATACAGTACATACGATGCTCAGTTGATAGTTGCGACGATGATTGACCACGATTTCAGTAGCTTGAACACTCACAAAGCTTAGATACTGTCAGCTTGGGTGGCGGTGGTGGTGGTGGGTGCACTAGGTGGTTCCCACGTGGTGGCGCGAGGTTCAAAAAAATGGCTGGCGCGGGAAGCTTCCTTCCTCCTCACTGATGAATGAGCGTTCTCACAGGAAAATATTGACCCTTACTTCTGAAACGTTGGCCTGGAGTAGTGGTTGATGGCAGGACCCCGGTCTGGCACAATATTTGATGCGTGGGTGGCAGGATGGCGGCTTATGGCGGTAGCGGTGGCGGCTGGAACACGAGGCGATGCTGGGTACTTGAACTTTTGTTTCCAGAAAAAAAATTTCTGGGTCCCACTGCTGCTACCAGTATTCGTTTGCCTTGTTCGGGTAGAAGGTAGACACAGTAGTCGCTTCTGTATATATTTATTGACTGAGATTGCAAGGTATATATCTGCCTAGCCGAGGTCCTTCTACTCTGAGTCTGTGAGGATAACTGCGGCTGCTGGGAGCATGCTTGATGCTCCTCTGTCTGGCATGACGTCAGAGGCCTACTTGCCTGTGATTGGTTACATTTCAACTGACAGAATTTTGAGTATAACATGTATGTATGTATGTATGTATGTATGTATGTATGTATGTATGTATGTATGTATGTATGTATGTATGTATGTATGTATGTATGTATGCATGTATGCATGCATGCATGCATGTATGTATGTATGGATGTATGTATGTATGTATGTACGCATGTATGTATGTATGTATGTGCGTATGTATGTATGTATGTATGTATGTATGTATGTATGTATGTATGTATGTATGTATGTATGTATGTATGTATGTATGTATGTATGTATGTATTCCCAATCACGTTAAAGACTCCCCCTCTATCATCCAGTTTAAGAGAAAAACAACTCTGTACTAAATAATCAACTCCTTGTAACTTTAATTATGCTGACCTTCCTATCTGTATTCAGACTGAGCCTACCATCATTATAGGTGATTATAACGCTAGCCATAGGAATATTGGTAATTCGCAGTTCAGTAATCGTAACGGCAACCAACTGGTGTCACTATTAAGTTGTTACGATGATGCACAGATTGTGGGTGATCTTGAACCGACGCATATCTACGGAGGTATTCTTGATCTATGTCTCGGTGTCAACGTCTCCCACACCGTGTGCGCCTCGTCAATAGTGCCAGATATGGCGTCTGATCATCTGGCCATATTAGCCACTGTAAACATTGGAAGCTCTATCCTCCCCGGTGGAGTGTTCAAGCGGAAGAGGCTGGCTGTGCCCATCGATCAACGAGACAATCTTGTTACTCATGTGCCAGATTGGTGCAGTTCATCTGAGCCTTCATCAGTTGAAGATTTTAACAATGAGCTCACAGGTACTCTCGAGCAGTTTATAGAATCACGTGACCCATCGTCCAGGCCACGTAACCCAAATTACACTGGTCATAGCACTTATGCTTATTATAATGATTCTAAATTGCATGCACTAAAACGCACTGCCAGAATAATTGGACTAGCTTGTAGAAGGACCCGCACTGCTGAAATGCTTCGGCTCTTTCAAGCGGCTCTGGCTGAGGCCAGGGAACGTATGGTGGAGCTAAGACAGACAGACTGGGAAACTTTTGTCCGTGGTCTCAATTCTCACACGCCACTAAGTCGGGCATGGAAGGATATCAACAAGATCAAAGGGAAAAATGCTGCGGAGATCTCGTACCCTAATCCTCTGCACAGAGCAAATGAGCTTGTTGATGCTTGGGCCACGACTTCCAGCTTTGACAGTCTTCCTCTACACTCACAGAATGAATTGAGTAATAGATATACTGATAGGGCAAGGCTCCTTGACTTCATGCTTCATCAAGAGGATGACTGACATGCTTTTTACTGAATACGAACTAGATTCTGCTCTACATAAAGGCAAAGCTACATCACCCGGGGAGGATGGAGTTACTGACGGCATACTGCATATGCTTCTGCTAGTTCCAGGGAATCCCTTGCTTCAATTGTATAATATGAGCTATGTAACTGGGGAGCTTCCATAGTCATGGACCAACAGTGTCATTATTCCCATTCCTAAACCTCACCAGCCGAGTGCTTTTCGCCCAATCTCCCTCACTAGTTGTCTCAATAAGTGTCTTGAGAGGATGGTTCTCAACCGTCTCCTTTACAAAATTAATAATATGTTGTCTCCCCAGATATATGGCTTTACGCATGGAAAGAGTGTACATCACTGTATTACCACATTCCTCACCCTGCATATTGATAGGTCATAAACCACTTTCCTAGATCATAAGTCAGCCTTTGACATTGCTAACCCACACGTCATTCTGAGAGAACTAGCTAAAATGAATGTTGGAGGATGGCTTCTACGGTGTATAAGAGGCTATCTATCCAACAGGAAGTCATCTGTACTGTTCCAAGGGCATAGGCGTGTAACGAGAGATGAACATGGCACTTAATCAGACCTCAGTGGATATTTTTACTCTCCCACTCTCTCTCTCTCTCTCTCTCTCTCTCTCTCTCTCTCTCTCTCTCTCTCTCTCTCTCTCTCTCTCTCTCTCTCTCTCTCTCTCTCTCTCTCTCTCTCTCTCTCTCTCTCTCTCTCTCTCTCTCTCTCTCTCTCTCTCTCTCTCTCTCTCTCTCTCTCTCTCTCTCTCTCTCTCTCTCTCTCTCTCTCTCTCTCTCTCTCTCTCTCTCTCTCTCTCTCTCTCTCTCTCTCTCTCTCTCTCTCTCTCTCTCTCTCTCTCTCTCTCTCTCTCTCTCTCTCTCTCTCTCTCTCTCTCTCTCTCTCTCTCTCTCTCTCTCTCTCTCTCTCTCTCTCTCTCTCTCTCTCTCTCTCTCTCTCTCTCTCTCTCTCTCTCTCTCTCTCTCTCTCTCTCTCTCTCTCTCTCTCTCTCTCTCTCTCTCTCTCTCTCTCTCTCTCTCTCTCTCTCTCTCTCTCTCTCTCTCTCTCTCTCTCTCTCTCTCTCTCTCTCTCTCTCTCTCTCTCTCTCTCTCTCTCTCTCTCTCTCTCTCTCTCTCTCTCTCTCTCTCTCTCTCTCTCTCTCTCTCTCTCTCTCTCTCTCTCTCTCTCTCTCTCTCTCTCTCTCTCTCTCTCTCTCTCTCTCTCTCTCTCTCTCTCTCTCTCTCTCTCTCTCTCTCTCTCTCTCTCTCTCTCTCTCTCTCTCTCTCTCTCTCTCTCTCTCTCTCTCTCTCTCTCTCTCTCTCTCTCTCTCTCTCTCTCTCTCTCTCTCTCTCTCTCTCTCTCTCTCTCTCTCTCTCTCTCTCTCTCTCTCTCTCTCTCTCTCTCTCTCTCTCTCTCTCTCTCTCTCTCTCTCTCTCTCTCTCTCTCTCTCTCTCTCTCTCTCTCTCTCTCTCTCTCTCTCTCTCTCTCTCTCTCTCTCTCTCTCTCTCTCTCTCTCTCTCTCTCTCTCTCTCTCTCTCTCTCTCTCTCTCTCTCTCTCTCTCTCTCTCTCACTCTCTCTCTCTCTCTCTCTCTCTCTCTCTCTCTCTCTCTCTCTCTCTCTCTCTCTCTCTCTCTCTCTCTCTCTCTCTCTCTCTCTCTCTCTCTCTCTCTCTCTCTCTCTCTCTCTCTCTCTCTCTCTCTCTCTCTCTCTCTCTCTCTCTCTCTCTCTCTCTCTCTCTCTCTCTCTCTCTCTCTCTCTCTCTCTCTCTCTCTCTCTCTCTCTCTCTCTCTCTCTCTCTCTCTCTCTCTCTCTCTCTCTCTCTCTCTCTCTCTCTCTCTCTCTCTCTCTCTCTCTCTCTCTCTCTCTCTCTCTCTCTCTCTCTCTCTCTCTCAGAGCATCCCCTTATGTGTTGTATGTGGGTGCTGAAGTTCAATCTCTTGTCTATGTATAGGTGAAGGAGCTTTCCATAATTGTTATTGCTAATGTTTACTTGTAATACTGGGTATATACATCCAGTCCATTGTTCATACCCTCGACCGCGGAGAGGGTCAGCCGCGGCCATATGGTCTGAAACCCACAAATATTTACAATGGGGGGGGGGGTTAACATTTCCTCTTCATCCACGCGCACACAAATGAATTATGTTACTTAACTGGAAGCACTCGTACAACATAATTTACACGATTTCTCAGGATTATTACACTTCTTACCAGTATATATACAGTATAGTACCTAGGAGGTTCTCTTCAATGATATCTAAGATAATTAAAAGAATCCAAGCAAACTACTGTGGAAATGAGCTGGACAAACATATCAATTGTGACACTAGCTCTCCACATATGTCAATTGCTTACTTTAGAACCTGTACTTGAGGTCGATCTCGAACCCATTGTTGATGTGACGACTTATATTGAATTTTGTAACTAGCTCATCAAGATTGTAACTTGCTTAGCTAAATGAATTGTGGGGTTCAGTCCCTGAGCCCATTATGTGCCTCTGTAACCTTTCCACTACCGCCCACAAGATGGATAAGGGGTGCATAATAAATGAATTAAACTAAAAAAAAACTGAAGAATAACACCAGGTAACTGTAAAGCTGCCGCCCAGTTGGGTGGGTATGGAGCACATGACTGTAAAGCTGCCACCCAGTTGGGTGGGTGTGGAGCAAGACTAGTAACTGTGCGACTCCTCATAGATGTAAAGTGCCTTGTATAGTGACTGTTGTGAGCCTCTTGTTGAATTACTTGTGACACAAAAGATTACTGATGTGTGTATTTGTGTGGGTGATTAAATATGTATGTGTATGTATATATGTATATGTATGAATATGTACATGTATGCATAAGTATGTGTACATTAATAATTTTGTAACTAGCGTCAAA
This sequence comes from Procambarus clarkii, assembly GCF_040958095.1. Classification (NCBI taxonomy): domain Eukaryota; kingdom Metazoa; phylum Arthropoda; class Malacostraca; order Decapoda; family Cambaridae; genus Procambarus; species Procambarus clarkii. Next base: position 31,026,023 of record NC_091197.1, read on the forward strand.
AGATTGTTATTTGCTTAGCTAAACGGTTCGGTGAGATGAGCAAAGAGACATGGGAGATTTTACATAAGTACTGTACATGGTAGTTTAAGTAGCGAACGCATGTCAACGAATAACGAGTATATATAACAAAACTATTGTCCTATGAAGTCGATTTAACTTCAAAATAAATAAATAAATAAATAAATATGTTTATTCAGGTAAGGTACATACATACAAGTGATGTTACATTAATGGATTGATATATAGATAGAGCTAGTACATACAATGCCTAAAGCCACTATTACGCAATGCGTTTCGGGCAAGAAAAACATTAATATCTAGAACTTAATACTAATTGAGCATAAAGAATAAAAAGTGTTGAAAACAAATACAAATAAAGATAAAAAAAAGGGGGAACATGACTGAAAAAGCAGCACAAATACAATAGGTTGACAAACAGTGTTGATTAAAAAAAATAATAATAATAAAATAACAGACATGGGTTGACAATAAAGGAGTGAGGTGGGTTACAGGGAATTTATTAGGTAGTGTTTAGTTTTTATCTTAAACTGGTTGAGAGAGGCACAGTCTTTAACATGGTTGGGAAGGTCATTCCACATTCTGGGTCCCTTGATTTGTAGAGCATTTCTAGTTTGATTAAGTCGTACTCTAGGAATATCAAAACTGTATTTATTCCTGGTGTGGTGCTCATGGGTTCTGTTACAACCTTCAATGAAGCTTTTGAGGTCAGGATTGGCATTACAGTTCAGCGTTTTATATATGTATAATACACAAGAGAGAATGTGCAGTGACTTAATATCTAACATATTCAGAGATTTGAGTAAGGGTACCGAGTGATGTCTGGGGCCAGAGTTGGATATTGTTCTAATAGCAGCTTTGTGTTGGGTAATGAGAGGACGTAAATGATTTTGGGTAGTAGAACCCCAAGCACAAATACCATAGTTGAGGTATGGATAGATGAGGGAGTAATAGAGAGTAACCAGGGCAGGGCGGGGTACATAATATCTGATCTTAGAAAGAATGCCAACAGTTTTTGAAACTTTTTTTGATATATTTAGAATGTGACCCTGGAAATTCAGCTTGTGGTCGATGAGAACGCCAAGGAATTTGCCATCTAATTTGTTACAAATTTGGGTATTGACTATTTTGAGATTTATCTGATTAGAGGATTTATTGCCAAACAGAATATAAAACGTTTTGTCAATGTTAAGGGTGAGTTTGTTGGCAGTTAGCCAAAGATGGACTTTCTCTAGCTCAGTATTTACTGTGGCATTTAGAGCAAGGGGGTCAGGACTGGAGTAAATGAAGGTTGTGTCGTCAGCAAATAGAATTGGTTTGAGGTGTTGGGAGGCATTTGGAAGGTCATTAATGTAGATGAGAAAGAGGAGAGGGCCAAGTATGCTGCCCTGAGGAACACCAATGTTGATGGGTAGGGTGGGAGAAATTGTATTATTCACAGAAACATACTGGAGCCTGTCAGTAAGATAAGATTTGAGGTATTGCAGGGAGTGTCCTCTGACTCCATAATGATGTAATTTAAGAAGAAGGTTTTGATGGTTGACAGTGTCAAAAGCCTTACGCAGGTCCACAAATAACCCAACAGGAAACTCCTTTTTATCAAGAGCTGCGTGAATTAAGTTAATCATACTAATAAGTGCATCGTTAGTGCTTTTTTTGGGTCTGAAGCCATATTGACAAGAGCTAAGTATATTGTGTTTGGCTAGAAAAGAGTAAAGCTGCTTGTAGATTAGCTTTTCGAATATTTTTGACAAGTTAGGCAGGATTGATATAGGTCTGTAGTTGTTAACATCAGTGAGATCACCACATTTGTAGACAGGGGTTACTCTTGCATTTTTTTAGAATGTCAGGAAAGGTTTGGAGTTCAAGTGACTTGTTGAAGAGCAATGCAATAGCAGGGGCTAGAGATCTGGAGGCTTTTTTGTAAATTAAAGTTGGTATCTCCTCGAGGGCACTAGACTTGGTTTTAAGGGAAAGGATTATTTCATTGACAACAGTGGAACTAGTAGGCTTTAGGTACAGAGACTGTGGATAGTTACCTGTAAGATAGTCCTTAACATCAGTACAGGAAGATGGAATATCATTTGCAAGGGATGACCCAATGGAAGAGAAGAACCTATTGAACTCAATAGCAGAATCAGAGGCTGAAAGCTGTCCAACGTTATTGGAAAGGAGTGTTGGTTTGTTATTTAAAATCTTCTTTGATCCCAATATTTGTGAAATTGTGCTCCAAGTTTTTTTAATGTTGCTCTTTATTTGGGTAAATTTATCTTCATAGTATTTAGTTTTGGCTCGTCTAATTATTTTAGATAGCAATAACGAGTAATTCTTTGAGAATTCTTTGGAGACTGTTCCTAGCCTATACTTCTTCTCAAGGTCGTGTTTTTTGTTAATGGATTTAAGTATTCCCTTTGTAAGCCAAGGATTGTTAAGTCTTTTGCTTGTGACTTGTTTTGTAAGCATAGGACAGTGGGTGTTATAAAGGCTAAGAGTTGTTTGTAGAAAAGATTTCACTGCTAGGTTGATGTCCCCTATGTTACCTAACTCGGACTCCCAGTTGACATTATCAGCAGCAGTTATAAAATTGTTTATAGCAGTTTCATTGTGCAGCCTAAAGCTTAACTCCCTTGTCTCTAGAGGTGGTTTGCTAATGTTAGTTAAGAGAAATGTGGGGTAATGGTCTGTAGTGCTATCGGTGATTATACCTGAAGTAAGCGGAGAGGTTATGTTGGTCCAGATGTGATCTAGAGTCGTAGCAGTACTATCAGTGATTCTTGTTGGTCTAGTGATTAAGGGTATGAGGAAGCAGGAATTCATACAGTTGAGGAAGCTAACAGCAGTAGGGTGTTCAGGCTCGCAGAGGTCAATATTAAAGTCCCCTGCGATAATTAGATGGTTTTTGTTCATTCTGTTATCTAGTATTAGATTTCTAAGGTTTGAGTTGAATTCAGACACATCAGTGTTAGGAATTCTATAGACTGCACCCACAGACAGGACAGACTCGGCACCCTTGACTCTGAAACTGGCGAAGATATACTCCCCACAGCAGTCTCTAGTTCTAATTATTTTTAAGCATGTTAGTTCTTGGTGGTAGTAAAGAGCAGTACCACCACCTCTCTGCATTTGACGACAGTTGTGAATTGCCGAGTAGTTAGGCATGTTAAAGAGTTGAGTATTATCCTCTTTCAACCACGTTTCAGTAAGTATAATAAAAGAGAATTTGTTGTCAATAGTTTCAATCAAGGCACTAACATCATCGAAGTGTTTACCTAGGGATCTAACGTTCAAGTTGATTACAGAGATATTGAGATTATCTGTTAATACATTGTTTACATCATGTGCTGTAAAATATCTGCAATTTTGATCATTGAAGTGATGATTGTCATAGATAGTGGATAAGAGGTTTAGTTCTGGGTCTATACTTGTCTGCATAAAAAGGCTGATTGCAGGAAAACAAGGTAAGTATGGCAAATTACAAAATAGAAAACAAAGAAAAAAGTAGATTAAAAATTCTAAAGTAAAATAAACTTAATGGTAATTTTAAGTAAAAAGAAAAAAAAAACTTAATGGGAACTAGGAATGTAAAAAATTAACTAGAATAATTAATAACAATAGATGACCAAAAAAGTAAAAAAAAACAATTATGAAATCTATAAGATAATAAGCTTGCTTACTATACTATTATAAGTACACTATAATTGAATACTAAAGTTACACTAAAACAAACTGAGGTAGTTTAAATAGAGATACACTCAGGAACACTGGATAATGAAGTTAATACTAGAGGACACAGGCAAAGCCAGTGTACTATGGAACATGGGAGTAAAAAGAAAAAAAAGACAATAATAAAGATGACAATATTATTCTTTTTTTTTTTTTTTTTTTTTTAAACTAAAGTTAAAACCTTTTGAAGGGAAAGGCAGAGCTAGAGTACACAAAGGTAGTTATATGAGATTATAATCTGAATTCAGGCTATACAGCAGCTATCCCACAGTCACTGAGGAAAGAATTAAGGTGAGCTTCTGTGGTTATTGAATAGGTTTTTCCAGTGTCAGTCCTCCTAGCTATAATTTTACCATCTCGCACAAAACAGTGTTTAATTGTAGGGGAATTTTTGCAGAAGCCACGCAGTTTAAAAAAGAGATTTTGCCTGCACCTGGTCAGACATTCATTCACATAAACAGTGGATTTACTAGCAACTGCAGATGAGATAAGATCAGTCTTGCGGGAGCAGCTATCTAATTTTAAACGAATTCGCCTATTATTAGTACCAGATGATTTGGTACCCACTCTATAAGCTGCTTTGATGTCATTTTTTTGGATCGAATAATTTAACTTATCCTGCAATACTTTGATCACAATGGCAGCACAGTCTTCACCATCAGTTTCTTGGGGAAAATCACGTGAAGAGATAATTACCGATTCAAGTAGTTTATGTTGGTCTGTCTCGTCTTGGGTAACAGTGTGTTGTTGTTGTAGGTTGTTCAGATGGTTCTCAAACTGTTGCAACATTTCTTCCTGTTTTTTAGTGGTTGCATCTGGATTAAAGTTTGTAACTGTGTTCTTGAGAATGCTTAATTCTTGTTCGAGGTTGACGACTGTGGTAGATAGATCTTGATTGTAAATAAAAAATATATATTTTTTAAATAAATGTTAAATGTTTTCTGGCTAGTTATGTTAGATTTTATTAAAAATACGTATTCTACTTGTTAACATTATAATTTAAATTTGTGCAGAGAAGTGCGACAACTGGATATGCCAACAAACACTTTCCAAACAACGATATATCTTGGATAAGTCGCTCCACAACATTGACGCTTGGACCGTCAACTTCCTTTGATGCTACTTATTTACTTATTTCATAATGAAATTATATTAGTTTGGAGTAAATATATGTTTTCTCATGTTCTGCATTCAGCACCCACATTATAGTGAGTAAATATACCATATTACTTCATTACTTAAATAATGCTAGGAGGGTTTGAGTAGCTTTGGGTCTTTAGTGGACACAATCTCCAATAGATGGGGCGAGAGTCGCCCCATCTCTCTCGCCCGAGCAAGAGTCGAAACTTAATTTAAAATTGATATATCTTTGTTCTCGAACATGATATATTTCATTTGGTGCAATCATAACAATGTTCATATCTCGGTCTTTCTGGAGGCATATAAGATTTTAGGCTTTATTAGCGTATCTTTGTTAATTATACAATATATCGGCAAGTGAGAAAGGCCTTTGATACTGTTAATCACGATTACCTCTTAAGTAAACTCCATCATTATGGAATCCGAGGCCATGCACTGGACTATATCCAATCCTATCTTAGTGATAGACACCAATGTGTAGCCATCAATAATATAATCTCTCCCATTCTACCAATAACTGTTGGAGTGCCACAGAGCAGCATCTTGGGACCTCTTCTTTTTCTTATATACATTAATGATCTGCCTAATGTCTCTAACATTCTGAAACCTATTTTGTTTGCTGATGATACTACCCTCATCTACGCCAACCCCAACCCACATACACTAAATGGTGTTGTTAATAATGAACTAAAAAAAGTCAACTTATGGATGTCAACCAACAAACTAACACTTAACATAGAAAAGACCTACTACATCCTATTCGGAAGCAAATCTACAAATGCAATTCAGCTTCAGATTGACAATGTAAACATTAGCAATGTGAGGGATCTAGATCCCTCAGCTAGTTTTCCTAGTTTCTAGATTAGGCTAGTCACTCTAGAAACTGAAGCTTTCAAAATAACATATGCTTGTTGAGTGTTGAATGAAAGCTTATGTTAAGAACTATCATGTGTGAGTAGTTAGAAGTCTGTGATTGCTCTGTAGAGGGAATTACAGATATTTTCCTGTTTCTGTGAAGTAGGATGTGAGTTACTTGGACTAAAACCGTTAGAGGTGGGGGGGAGAGTGGAGTGACGCTGCCTTTCCCCCCACATGGGAGACAGTATGCCACTGTCATAGGCCTCTCCCTCCTTGTGACGTCACAGGACGCCCGAGGGTGGTGGAGACCTGTGACTGGTCGAGGCACGAGGAGCCGTGCCGGCTTCAAGCTGATTGGTCTAGACATTGTAGGGAGAAGGTATGGGCATCTTGAGTTTTCCCGCCCGCCAGAGTTTCAGTTTGAATTGGGCGCGCGGCCAGGGAAGGAAGAGGTGTTTGGTGGAGGTGGCACGCCGGCCACCTCCACCCCCTGTTAATCGCTTCTGTCGTCCAAATTACTCGATTGGTGGCACTCCTGCCATCAGGGGTTGTGTCAAGGCCCAATTAAGTGAATTGGGGCCAAGGATTTACGGTAGAAACAGTAAAAAGCTAAGAGACAGTGACTGTGTGCACCCAGGAGGCAGCCGGCAGGAGGGTAGAGCCTCATGGTGTAACAGGGGGGTCGAGTATCCTGTCTAGTGGCAATGGACAATTGATGTTGGGCAGTGTAAGCGAGTGTGATATTACAGGCCCAGGTTGGACTTTGCATTCTGCCAGGCTGCGTCAGTGTGGGAACGCCGCCGGCCATTGTCACCCCAGTGTAGAACAAGACAGGTTCTAGAGTGATGGGGTTGAGATTCCCCAGCCGCGTGGGTACTCCTGTGGTCCCCAGCCGCGGGGGTACTCCTGTGGGTGGCAGCCTGCCACCCGTGGCCACCCAGGCCACCCGCGCGCCAGCCACCCACCCAGGCCACCCGCGCGCCGGCCACCCACCCAGGCCACCCGTGCGCCAGCCACCCACCCAGGCCACCCTGCCCGCCAGCTCAGCCGGTAGGGTGCTATGATGTCATGCGCTACCCGGCCACCCCAGGCCACCCACCCGCCTGCCCGCGCGGCGGCCACCCAGGCGACCCGCGCGCCGGCCACCCCAGGCCACCCAACCCCCCTCTCTCAGCTCGGGAGGGGCGCTGTGGCCACATGCCTTGGCCACTTTCCCAGGACAGCCTAGGGCCACATCTTGTCGACGCATGAGGAGCAAGCAAGCTAAGTGTGTCAGCTAGTGTGGTAGTAACTTTGGTAATGAGGAAAAATAAGGGAAAGAGGGCAGTAGAAAGGAGTAGAAATGAGTACAATTACAGTGTGATGGGTACCGGTGGATATTCCCGGTAAGAGTTATCTCAGAGCCTCGCCAGACTAGAAAAGCAGCTGAGTGACAGCTGTCAGGGAATCCAAGTGTTGGATAGGGGCGGTACCTGGAGATAGATATTATACACTGGACCACACTGTATGTTAGTATGTTAGTAGACTGACTAGAGTATGTAACCAGTCAGTGTAGAGATTTACCATATAAATGATCCAGCCTGTCGATTCTATATAATCGTTCAGACTGGATTAATGCCATAGAGTACCGTAAAATTATAATCATTAGAGGTAGACAGGGATGTCAGTGGGGACCCCTGAAGTCTGTGTAATTAGTTGCACATTAGCACATTACTTGGTGATATAATTTTCATTGATTATGTGAATGCCATTTCTATGTGTTCATTTGCATGTTTATGTACTGTGTTGTGTGGTAAGTCAGTAGGTGTGATTGCTGACTGATTGCCTAATGATGTCATTAGCATGTGGGGTATGCTGACGGCATCATTATGTTGCAGGTTTGTGCAGTATTGTTTCAGTTTATACAATATTATTGCCCCAGGAACTGTGTTGAGGGTTTAAGGGACCTCTAGGATTATTCAGGGGAATTCACAGTACTTATTGAGAACAGGCAATTGATGGGTTAATTGCCTGGCTGAGGTACCTTGGTTACCTTACCTTGAGGTTACCTTGAGGTGCTTCCGGGGCTTAGCGTCCCCGCGGTCCGGTCGTCGACCAGGCCTCCTGGTTGCCGGACTGATCAACCAGGCTGTTGGACGCGGCTGCTCGCAGCCTGACGTACGAGTCACAGCCTGGTTGATCAGGTATGTGTGTGTTCACAGTAGTCTTTTGCAATCGGGTGCAAGAAGATAAGGGGGGCAGTAATATCAGTATACTTTTGTGTGTTGCACAACCGTGTGTCATTATTGTGTGGGCACAGTAATTAGCGAGTTGCAGTAGCCGCAACCATATGTGGGCAGTGCTGTTATGATGTTGCATGCCATTGTAGTGTGACCTATGTAACGTTGGGGTTACTTTGTTTCTTTAAGTTGTGTTGAGGACTTAAGGATTCAGTGAGTTAATTAAGTAAGGGGTAATTAACTGGATAAGGGGTGCACACTTAGTATTGTGGAGTGAGTGAGGGCTGTTATAAGAGAAACAGTGTTGAGCTAGAATGAGATACGTCTCGGGAGCAATTAATTGTCCATTTAACAATTAATTGACCACTCTAGCTAATTATGTAATTAGCCTTCTCATCATGAATTCACGTAGTGGGAGAGGATCTGTCAGAGTCTGTCAGTACTTGTGTTAACGTAATATGCTCCAGACTAATTACCTTTCAGGGGTATAGCAATTAGTGGCTCAGGTTAGTTAGTGGAGTAATTAACAGTGGAGAGCTCCGGTGACTCGGTAAAGCGAGGTCATGGAGCTAGCATAAATCGTTGTATTAATCATATCCTGTCTGAGGACAGTGGATTATTGACACATCTTGTTAATTAGGGTAATTAACTCCTTTCCCGTAAATTCACAGTGTTTGATGAGACCTGCTTAGGCAGTGCGGAGTGAGACGTATTTATGGATGATTAATTATCGGTCCTGGTGACAGTTAATTAATGGCTCAAGTAATTAGTGGCTTAATTAGGGTAATTAACACTCACTAGTAATTTTTTGACACAGACTGTGGAGAAGCTACCAAGTTAGGGTAGGCTTAGTTAACGTAACTCAATGGGGATGTAATTAGTGGTCCGTTTGACCTTAATTGAGAATTACTCACTGAATACTTGCAAGGAGTCAAGTGTGGTGTAATATGTTGAGTTATTGTTAACAAGAGAGAGACAAGTGTTAAAGATTAACGTAGAGTATCATCATGTTGTTGTCTAGTGGGAGACAATTGTTTGTGATTACCGTAGTACTTTGTTGCTGACTGCTGCGATCAGTCAATTAACGTAATTAATCACTTAAGGCAATTTCTTTTGGTTGTCGTCTGGTGACGAGAGTAGAGTCATCTAGGGATCTGTGGAGCTGTGTCCCAGAATCCCGCCTTGCCTGTCTGTGTCTCTGGTTACAACAGGGCAACTTCTTATTGGGAGTTGCAACGAGTGTTCACACTGGGTTGTGATAGGGGGGAGTCACTGTTGGACTCCCGCCTAGTTACGTGGGTCTCTCCTGGCGGGGCGGGAGGACCCCTAAGTTTGTGATTATAGTAGCTGTCAGGGAAACCGAGACACTATTGATTGCCTGCTTGTGTCTTTGTTTCAGTGGATATCCTTCATTTGTTTAGTTAGTTCATGTTGTCAGCCTGAAGTGTCAGCAAGATGGAGCCTGCTGTCACTTCACGAGGGGCTGTTGAATAGCTGTGTTGCAAATGCCACTTGATGTACAATAACGTAACCATTCGCTGTGGTGTAACTTAGTCTGTGATATTTTTCTTTGTTTTGCAATATTGCGTCATCAGTGGGCACACCTGTGTTCAGGTTAGTTCAGTATGCAGCCTCACAGCAAGGGTTGCTATTTAGCTGTTTGTTATCGTGCCACTGGATGGACATTAACGTAATGTAAACTCGGTAATCGATATGTTCTTGTCTTGTCCTTACTACAAGGACAAGACATCGATGCCAACACAGAAGACAATGTCCAACATAACAGGCCAATTACACTGGATTAATCTTTGTGTTTAGATAGGAGATGCCTCGTATGGGCCAATAAGCCTTCTGCAGCCCCTATGTTTATCCCTTATGTATCCCCCCGTGTTTTCACCTTCATTGTATTATCACCTGACCTAATGCGGGTATAAAATCAACTAGTATTGTAAGATCTGTTCACTTGAGAATGAACCATGGAGGTTCGAAACGTCGTGCAAATTATACAAATAAGTGTAATCCCAGCAAACACAAATCATCTACACAACGTTCGCCTATCTCTTCCCATAGGTGTGGGAATGATTTGCATTGAGAATGGTGCAGGAGAGCCTTTGAGAAACTTTTACTCAAAAAATCCAAACACAAAGGTTTAATTATAAATTGTTTTTCTACAATTATTTTCTTCCAAATGTAAAACAAATAGTTTTTACATGTTTAAATATAAAATTTATGGTGTTTTTTTGTAAAATTCATTAATAAATTGTGAATGATATATATTGGCAGAGTGAAACCTTTAAAATCCATTTAGTTATAATATGAACAGAAAAAAGTAGTTTTCCAAATTTTCTAAAAATCGCTCTTTTTAACACAATTTGACTCCTTATGCATTCCAATAAACACTAATATCATGTTTAAATATATAATTTATGTATTATTCCCTAAGGTAATTTATATAAATTATAAAAGTTGCTGGAAAGTGGTGAGAAAGAATCTGAAAACGTTTTGTTGTCTTATATTGGCGTGTTCTTATTAACTAGAGTGAGTAAGAGTGAGCAAGAGTGGGTAAGAGTGACTGAAGGTGAGTGAGAGTGCCAGAGAGTGTGTAAGTGTGAGTAAGAGTGAGTATAAGTAAGAGTGACTGAGAGTGAGTAAGAGTGACAGTGAGTAAGAGTGAGAGTAAGGGTGACAGAATGAGTAAGAGTGAGAGTAAAGTGATTGAGAGTAAGGGTGAGTATGAGAGTAAGAGTGATTGAGAGTTAGAGTGAGAGTAAGAGTGATTGAGAGTTAGTGAGAGTAAGAGTGATTGAGAGTAAGAGTGATTGAGAGTAAGAGTGATTGAGAGTAAGAGTGATTGGGAGTAAGAGTGATTGAGAGTAAGAGTGATTGGGAGTAGGAGTTAGAGTGAGAGTAGGAGTAAGAATGAGAATAAGAGTGATTGAGAGTAAGAGTGAGAGTAAGAGTGATTGAGAGTAAGAGTGATTGAGAGTAAGAGTGATTGAGAGTAAGAGTGATTAGGAGTAAGAGCGATTGGGAGTAAGAGTGAGAGTAAGAGTAACAATGAGAATAAGAGTGATTGAGAGTAAGAGTGATTGGGAGTAAGAGTAAGAATGAGAGTAGGAGTGATTGAGAGTAGGAGTGATTGGGAGTAGGAGTGATTGGGAGTAAGAGTGATTGAGAGTAAGAGTAATTGAGAGTAAGAGTATGAGAGTAAGAGTGAGAGAGTGAGTATGAATGGGTAAGGGTGACTGAGAGTGAGTAAGAGTGACAGAGTATGAATGACAGAGTAAGAGTGATAGAGAGTAAGAGTGACAGAGAGTAAGAGTGACAGAGAGTAAGAGTGACAGAGAGTAAGAGTGACAGAGTAAGAGTGAGTAAGGATGACTGAGAGAAAGAGTGAGTAATAGTGCGTAAGAGTGATTGAGAGTTAGAGTGAGAGTAAGAGTGATTGAGAGTTAGTGAGAGTAAGAGTGATTGAGAGTATGAGTGATTGAGAGTAAAAGTGATTAAGAGTAAGAGTGATTGAGAGTAAGAGTGATTGGGAGTAAGAGTGATTGAGAGTAAGTGATTGGGAGTAAGAGTGATTGGGAGTAGGAGTAAGAATGAGAATAAGAGTGATTGAGAGTAAGAGTGAGTAAGAGTAAGAATGAGAGTAAGAGTGATTGAGAGTAAGAGTGATTGAGAGTAAGAGTGATTGAGAGTAAGAGTGATTGAGAGTAAGAGTGATTGGGAGTAAGAGTGATTGAGAGTAAGAGTGATTGGGAGTAAGAGTGATTGGGAGTAGGAGTAAGAATGAGAATAAGAGTGATTGAGAGTAAGAGTGAGTAAGAGTAAGAATGAGAGTAAGAGTGATTGAGAGTAAGAGTGATTGAGAGTAAGAGTGATTGAGAGTAAGAGTGATTGGGAGTAAGAGTGATTGGGAGTAAGAGTAAGAGTAAGAATGAGAATAAGAGTGATTGAGAGTAAGAGTGATTGGGAGTAAGAGTAAGAATGAGAGTAGGAGTGATTGAGAGTAGGAGTGATTGGGAGTAGGAGTGATTGGGAGTAAGAGTGATTGAGAGTAAGAGTAATTGAGAGTAAGAGTATGAGAGTAAGAGTGAGAGAGTGAGTATGAATGGGTAAGGGTGACTGAGAGTGAGTAAGAATGACAGAGTAAGAGTGACAGAGAGTAAGAGTGACAGAGAGTAAGAGTGACAGAGAGTAAGAGTGACAGAGAGTAAGAGTGACAGAGAGTAAGAGTGACAGAGTAAGAGTGACAGAGAGTAAGAGTGACAGAGAGTAAGAGTGACAGAGAGTAAGAGTGACAGAGAGTAAGAGTGACAGAGAGTAAGAGTGACAGAGTGTAAGAGTGACAGAGTAAGAGTGACAGAGAGTAAGAGTGACAGAGAGTAAGAGTGACAGAGTAAGAGTGACAGAGAGTAAGAGTGACAGAGTAAGAGTGACAGAGAGTAAGAGTGACAGAGAGTAAGAGTGACAGAGAGTAAGAGTGACAGAGTAAGAGTGACAGAGAGTAAGAGTGACAGAGTAAGAGTGACAGAGAGTAAGAGTGACAGAGAGTAAGAGTGACAGAGTAAGAGTGACAGAGAGTAAGAGTGACAGAGAGTAAGAGTGACAGAGAGTAAGAGTGACAGAGAGTAAGAGTGACAGAGTGTAAGAGTGAGAGTAAGAGTGACAGAGAGTAAGAGTGACAGAGTAAGAGTGACAGAGAGTAAGAGTGACAGAGAGTAAGAGTGACAGAGTAAAAGAGTGAGAGTGATTATGAGAGAGTTAAGAGTGTGAGGTGTGAGAGGGTATAGCAGGCCAGGGAGGCAGGATGTGTGGTCACAGGCGAGGCCTAGGCCTCGTGATCTCTAATGTTGGTTTTTATATATATGTTGGATTTTTTGTCCTGTTTCAAATTATAATTATTTAGCAGGAATGTAATAAGATATTGCACAGTATTAATGTGACAATAATATATGCATTATTTCCTTGATAATCAAACTTGTTGTTCAAAGATAATATACAATCTTTGAAGGAAACATTTTGAGAGCGCAAGCTGGCAACACTGGGCTGGTGGGTGAGAGAGACATATGGTTAGTTTTGCTCAGACCTTCAGTGGTGAAGGGTGTGTCCCAGCTGGCCGCCACCCGCCGCCCACCACCAGCCGCCACCCGCCACCACCCACCACCAGCCGCCACCCACCACCAGCCGCCACCTGCCACCACCAGCCGCCACCCGCCACCACCCACCACCTGCCACCACCCGCCGCCACCCGCCACCACCCACCACCAGCCGCCACCCGCCGCCACCCGCCACCTGCCGCCACCCACCACCAGCCGCCACCCGCCGCCACCCACCACCAGCCGCCACCCACCACCAGCCGCCACCCGCCACCACCCACCGTCAGCCACCACCCGCCACCACCCACCACCAGCCGCCACCCGCCACCACCCACCACCAGCCGCCACCCGCCACCAGCCACCGCCACCCACCACCGCCACTCGCCACCCGCCGCCACCACCCACCACCAGCCGCCACCCGCCGCCACCCACCACCAGCCGCCACCCACCACCAGCCGCCACCCGCCGCCACCCGCCACCACCCACCACCTGCCGCCACCCGCCACCAGCCACCGCCACCCACCACCGCCACTCACCACCCGCCGCCACCACCCACCACCAGCCGCCAGCCGCCACCACCCACCACCAGCCGCCACCCACCACCACCCACCACCAGCCGCCACCCACCACCACCCACCACCAGCCGCCACCCGCCACCAGCCACCGCCACCCACCACCCGCCGCCACCACCCACCACCAGCCGCCACCCGCCACCACACACCACCAGCCGCCACCCGCCACCACCCACCACCAGCCGCCACCAGCCGCCACCAGCCACCGCCACCCACCACCGCCACCCACCACCTGCCGCCACCCGCCACCCACCACCCGCCGCCACCCGCCACCCACCACCCGCCGCCACCCGCCACCCACCACCCGCCGCCACCCGCCACCCACCACCAGCCGCCACCCGCCACCACCAGCCGCCACCCGCCACCAGCCACCGCCACCCACCACCCTCCACCAGCCGCCACCCACCACCACCACCACCCGCCGCCGCCACCACCACCCACCACCACCGCCGCCACCACCCATCACCGCCGCCGCCACCACCGCCGCCGCCACCACCCATCACCGCCGCCGCCACCCACCACAGCCGCCGTCGACGCCACCGCCACCACCAACCACAGCCGCCACCACCACCCGCCACCACCACCCACCACCACCACCACCACCCACCACCGCCGCCACCACCAGCCGCCACAAGCCGCCACCGCCCGCCACTAGCCGCCATCACCACCACCACCACCACCAGCCGCCATCACCGCCACCAGCCGCCACCAGCTGCCACCACCACCAGCCGCCACCACCACCAGCCGCCATCACCGCCACCAGCTGCCACCGCCACCAGCTGCCACCACCACCAGCCGCCACCACCACCAGCCGCCATCACCGCCACCAGCTGCCACCGCCACCAGCTGCCACCACCACCAGCCGCCACCACCAGCCGCCACCACCGCCACCACCACCTGCCACCAGCCGCCACCACCGCCCGCTATCAGCCGTCACCGCCCGTTGCCACAGTCGCCACCGCAAGCCGCCACCGCCAGCCGCCACCAGCCCCCCCCCACCGCCGATCGTCACCACCCACCACAGCCGCCGCCGCCCGCCACCGCCGCCACCACCCACCACCACCAGCCGCCGCCGCCACCCACCACCACCAGCCGCCGCCGCCACCCACCACCCGCCGCCGCCGCCGCCACCACCCACCACCACCAGCCGCCGCCGCCACCACCACCCACCACCACCACCACCACCCACCACCACCAGCCGCCGCCGCCGCCACCACCCACCACCGCCAGCCACCACCACTCATCACAGACGCCGCCACCCGTTACCGCCCGCCACCACCGCCAGACACAGCCGCCAGTGTCCGCCACCGCTGCCACTGTCCGCCACCGCCGCCACTGTCCGCCACCGCCGCCACTGTCCGCCACCGCCGCCACTGTCCGCCCACCGCCACCACTGTCCGCCCGCCGCCACCACTGTCCGCCCGCCGCCACCACTGTCCGCCCGCCGCCACCACTGTCCGCCCGCCGCCTCCACTGTCCGCCCGCCGCCTCCACTGTCCGCCCGCCGCCTCCACTGTCCGCCCGCCGCCTCCACTGTCCGCCCGCCGCCTCCACTGTCCGCCCGCCGCCTCCACTGTCCGCCCGCCGCCTCCACTGTCCGCCCGCCGCCGCCACTGTCCGCCCGCCGCCGCCACTGTCCGCCCGCCGCCACTGTCCACCACCGCCGCCAAAGCCGCCACGGTCCGCCCGCCGCCACTATCCGCCACAGCCGCCACTGTCCGCCCGCCGCCACTGTCCGCCCACCGCCACTATCCGCCACCGCCGCCACTGTCCTCCCGCCGCCACTGTCCGCCCGCCGCCACTGTCCGCCCGCCGCCGCCCTGTCCGCCCGCCGCCACTATCCGCCACCGCCGCCACTGTCCGCCCGCCGCCACTGTCCGCCCGCCGCCACTGTCCGCCCGACGCCACTGTCCGCCCGACGCCACTGTCCGCCCGCCGCCACTGTCCGCCCGCCGCCACTGTCCGCCCGCCGCCACTATCCGCCACCGCCGCCACTGTCCGCCCGCCGCCGCTATCCGCCACCGCCGCTACTGTCCGCCCGCCGCCACTGTCCGCCACAGCCGCCACTCTCCGCCGTACAGCCTCCCCCTCTCTCCGTTAGTAAATAATTATAATTGTTAGTAAATAATAAAAGAAATATAAATTATTAGATTTTTTTTACCCTTAAATTGGTTTTAATATTTAAATTGAAAATAATAATATAATATAAAATATAATAAAAATAATATAATATAAAATATAATTTAATTTCAAGAAATTTAACTTTAAACACAAAGATGTGAAAAGGGTTCAGATTATTGGCTCAAACCTTTCATAAGAGATTCATATTGGTATATGAATGGATTATGAATGACTCATGTTAGGATACACTCTATAGTAAATCACTTCTTTTCTTCACCTTAAAAGTACGAAAATGAGTTTTGGAGAACTCCTATTTCAATTAAGCCCTGATGCTAAGAAAATAGTTATAGGGATAGAAGCCCTAAACCAGAAAATAATAAATACAGAATATGCGGTCATATTCAATGAAACATGTTTGAAAGAAAACCTGCTGCCAGTATACACCAATATATATATATATATATATATATATATATATATATATATATATATATATATATATATATATATATATATATATATATATATATATATATATATATATATATATATATATATATATATATATATATATATATATATATATATATATATATATATATATATATATATAAATTGTTGCAAGTCGAACAACAAATTACATTGAACAACAAATGAGATTGGAAAAGCAGTATTGCCACCTCTGCTATACAGAAAAAAATAGACCCCAGACACACCCTGTGGGTAGTAATGGACCCCCATACCGACACTATGAGGGGTAGTGGACTCCATAATAACACTATGGGCGGTAGTGAACACTATACAAACACTATGGGCGGTAGTTGATTTCATAGCGACCCTGTGGGCGGTAGTGGACCCCATACCGACCATGTGGGCGGCAGTGGACTCCATACCGAACCTGTGGCTGGCAGTGGACCCCATACCGACCCTGTGGGCGGTAGTGAACCCCCTACCGACCCTGTGGGCGGCAGTTGCCCCCCTACCAACCCTGTGGGCGGTAGTGGATCCTTTACCGACCCTCTGGGCGGCAGTGGACCCCTATATACTAATCCTGTGGGCGATACTGGACCCTATACTCATCCTGTGGGCTGCAATGGACGTCATACACATCCAGTGGGTGTTATTGGACCCCATAGTTATTCTGTGGGTGGTTCGAGCCCCATACCCATCCTGTGGGTGGTAGTGGACGCCATACACATCCAGTGGATTATATTGGACCCCATACCCTTCCTGTGTGTGGAAGTGATCCCCAAGTTTGCAGTAGTTTACCCCATAAACATGCCAACATAACATCGTTTTCTATTAGCGTTTCTACAAAACATTCTTTAAAGATTTTTAGAGCGTAAACTATGGTATATAATATTGGTTGATGAGGCACTGTTATTTTTTATTAATTTATTTTTTTTGAGATATATACAAGAGTTGTGACATTCTTGTACAGCCACTAGTACGCGTAGAGTTTCGAGCAGGTCCCTGGAATACGATCCCCTGTTTATATGTATGTAATAATTTATATATAATTTATATGAATAATTTATTTATAATTTATATGAATAATTTATTTATAATTTATATGAATAATTTATTTATAATTTATATGAATAATTTATTTATAATTTATATGAATAATTTATTTACAATTTATATGAATAATTTATTTATAATTTATATGAATAATTTATTTATAATATATGTGAATAATTTATATGAATATTCTATGTAATAATTTATAGTGCTTATTATAATTTACTAAGAACAACTAATATTTCTCAAAACAAAACTACGAGCCTTCAATAGAAAGTAGCTGATCTGTAATATTCTAAGAGCATGGACAATAGCAGGTAAATTTCACAACCCATGTGGGACCTGAAAACTACAATTTTCATTATAATTGAACCAATCACGACTATTCTGCTGTCTACATTGATGGACGGGTACTGTGAGACGTAAATTGGTACGTGAGGAAGAGTTTGGGGCCTTGGTAAAAAAGGTAACTGGAAATATATCACATATGTACTAAATCACATTCAACATATTGACTTTAAGCATTAAGTCATATAAGTGCTGTCTTGTGTGAGAACGGGTTGAGTTACCTGTAGCGTTGCTCCTGGGAGTATGGGTTCGAGTCACTTCTAGGGTGTGAGTTTTCAGTCGCATATAGTCCTGGGGACCATTCAGGCTTGTTTGCATATATATATATATATATATATATATATATATATATATATATATATATATATATATATATATATATATATATATATATATATATATATATATATATATATATATATATATATATATATATATATGTTGTACCTAGTAGCCAGAACGTCGTACTCGGCCTGCTATGCAAGGCCCGATTTGCCTAATAAGCCAAGTTTTTCTGAATTAACATATTTTCTCTAATTTTTTTCTTGGGAAATGATAAAGCTACCCATTTCATAATGTATGAGGTCAACTTTTTTTTATTGGAGTTAAAATTAACGTAGATATATGACCGAACCTAACCAACCCTACCTAACCTAACCTATCTCTATTGGTTAGGTTAGGTTAGGTAGCCGAAAAAGTTAGGTTAGGTTAGGTTAGGTAGGTTAGGTAGTCGAAAAACAATTACTTCATGAAAACTTGGCCTATTAGGCAAATCGGGCCTTGCATAGTATGCTGAGAAGTGCGTTCTGGCTACTAGGTACGACATATATATATATATATATATATATATATATATATATATATATATATATATATATATATATATATATATATATATATATATATATATATATATATATATATTTCACACAGAAACTGTATTGGAGGGGACCTACATTCCCTCCAATGCGTTATGTGTGGTTTCCTCCGAGGCTATGGGTCCCCCTTCTTCCAGCCAGAGGTGGTACTCCCTTCCCTATATATATATATATATATATATATATATATATATATATAAATATATATATATATATATATATTGTATTGTATATTGTATTGTATTGTGTATATATATATATATATATATATATATATATATATATATATATATATATATATATATATATATATATATGTCGTACCTAGTAGCCAGAACTCACTTCTCAGCCTACTATGCAAGGCCCGATTTGCCTAATAAGCCAAGTTTAAATGAATTAATTGTTTTTCGACTACCTAACCTACCTAACCTAACCTAACCTAACTTTCTCTACTACCTAACCTACCCTAACCTATAAAGATAGGTTAGGTTAGGTTAGGTAGGGTTGGTTAGGTTCGGTCATATATCTACGTTAATTTTAACTCCAATAAAAAAACATTGACCTCATACATAATGAAATGGGTAGCTTTATCATTTCATAAGAAAAAAATTATAGAAAATATATTAATTCAGGAAAACTTGGCTTATTAGGCAAATTTGGCTTTGCATAGTAGGCTGAGAAGTGCGTTCTGGCTACTAGGTACGACATATATATATATATATATATATATATATATATATATATATATATATATATATATATATATATATATATATATATATATATATATATATATATATATATATGTCGTACCTAGTAGCCAGAACGCACTTCTCGGCCTACTATGCAAGGCTCGATTTGCCTAATAAGCCAAGTTTTCATGAATTAGTTGTTTTTCGACTACCTAACCAACCTAACCTAACCTAACTTTTCTGGTTCCCTAACCTAACCTAACCTATAAAGATAGGTTAGGTTAGGTTAGGTAGGGTTGGTTAGGTTCGGTCATATATCTACGTTAATTTTAACTCCAATAAAAAAAAATTGACCTCATACATAATGAAATGTGTAGCTTTATCATTTCATAAGAAAAGATTTTGTGAAAATATATTAATTCAGGAAAACTTGGCTTATTTGGCAAATCGGGCCTTGCATAGTAGGCTGATATTTCTTGATAATCCTTGTTTCAGTGCTGAGGTGATGTTGGTCTGTGAGAGTGTCGAGGTGTTGTTCACCTCGAACAACAGGGAAAGTAGAGTTGGAAATTCTGTTGGACGACATATTCGACCTCGAGACACAAAAGAAGGTCACTACCAAAGATACCTTACAAGCAGAACTTATTGCAGAAGGAGGAAAGAATCGAGGCAACTACAGAAGCACCATACTGTCCCCCGAGCTTAAAGCGGCAGCTAAAAGCCTTCGTGAGAACAAGGAGATAGTTGTCAGGAGAGGTGACAAGTCGCCAATATGTCATTCTTAAAAAAGACGAATATCTGGCGAAAATGAACATCATACTCTCTGACCAAACTAAGTTCCAAAGGGTAACGAAGGACACTACAGCCGAATTAAAAGCAAAGGTCAACAAACTGATCGAAACTGTGAACGCCAAGAAATCCGGACTCCACCTGCCAAAGATCATTGGGGAATATAAACCTGGATATGCGTATGGAAATGTCAAGACGCACAAGCCTGGAAACCCACTTCGGCCAATCATTAGCCAGATACCCACACCCACGTACAGACTGGCGAAGCGACTCAACGGCCTGCTGACTCCTTATGTTCCTTGCGCCTTCAGCCTGAAGTCTCCAAAGGAATTTGTTGACTTACTGCGGGGCACACGGGCCACAGGGATAAGAGCCTCGTTGGACGTAGAATCGCTGTTTACCAACGTACCTGTGGACGAGACAATCGGAATGATAGCCGACAGAGTGTATCGTGATCCAGCCTGTACTCCTCTTGACATGCCAGAAAATATTCTGAGGAAACTACTCCAAGCTTGTACTAAAGAGGCACCCTTCTTGAGCCCGGATGGGCACATGTATAAGCAAGTAGATGGGGTCGCCATGGGTTCTCCCCTAGGTGTCCTGTTTGCAAACTTCTACATGGGTACCATCGAGCAAAAAGTCTTAGTCGACATGAACTTGAAACCGGCCATATACTGCAGGTATGTTGACGACATTTTTACACAGGTACCTGATGTCAGACATCTGCAGGAGCTGAAGGAGGGATTTGAGCAGAGTTCCGTGCTGCGTTTCACTTACGAGATGGAAAAGGATGGGAAGCTGCCCTTTCTAGATGTAACAGTCATGGAAAAGGGCGGAGGTTTCCACACTGCAGTCTACACTAAGGAAACAAACATAGGAATGTGCCTAAATGCCAACAGCGACTGCCCTGACAGGTACAAGAGGAGTGTTGTTAACGCATATGTCGACCGTGCTCTCAGCCACAGCTCAGAATGGAAGCAAGTCGACGAAGAACTCTGTAGGGTAAGGAAGGTCCTAGTCAATAACGGCTTCTCCAATGGTTTCATCGAAGACATCATAAGAAGGAAAGTGAAAAGCCATGCAACCTCTGAAGAGACAACTAACACAACACTTATACCCCCTATTAGACTATTTTACAGGAACTTCTTTTCCACAGCTCATAAAACGGAGGAAAGGGTCCTGAAAGATATTGTTAATAGAAACGTTATCCCTACAGACAAAAATCAGAGGATACAACTGACGATTTACTATAAAACCAGAAAAGCGGCCAGCCTACTCATGAGAAACTCTCCAGACACAAAACAGAACGCTTTAAAAGAGACTAACGTCGTCTATGCCTTCAAATGCCCACTTGGGGACTGTAAGCTCCAAAAAACCCAGTATATAGGCAAGACAACAACATCTCTTTCTAGGCGTTTAACGATGCATAAGCAACAGGGCTCCATTAAGGAACATATAATCTCTTCCCACAACCAAACCATCGCCAGAGAAATCCTAGTAAACAACACAGAAATCATCAATAGATACAGCGATAGCAGGCGGCTTGACGTTTGCGAGGCACTACACATCAAGAAGTCAACACCAGCAATCAACAGCCAATTATTGCACAACTATATTCTACCCACCTCAAGACTCCGCTCCAATATAGAAGCATCAAGAAATATGGACCAATAGGCTTTCTACAAACACTTCTATTCAATACCCATTGTTTGCGTTCTGTCTTGTGTTGATACTTTTAATACCCTATTAATATCCCCTCTTGTTCTGTCTTGTGTTAATGCCACATCACCCCTCCCACCTCACTCAAATGTAGATATAAAATCAGAGATACGTAAGTTCTAATCAGTTGTGTATTTGTGAACTAAAGTCTTTGAAAATGTAATAAGTTTTACGAAACGCGCCCGTGTCGCGTCAGACTAGAAATAAAAATGAATTTTGGAGAATTGATTTTTGATTTACCTCCAACAGTGAAGCGTAATGTACGAAAGATTGAGAAAATTCGTGTTAGAATTATTAATCTTACTTTTTCGGTCATATTTAATAATATATGTATATATATATATATATATATATATATATATATATATATATATGTCATACCTAGTAGCCAGAACGCACTTGTCAGCCTACTATCCAAGGCCCGATTTGTCTAATAAGCCAAGTTTTCATGAATTAATTGTTTTTCGACTACCTAACCTACCTAACTTTTTCGGCTACCTAACCTAACCTAACCTATAAAAATAGGTTAGGTTAGGTTAGGTAGGGTTGGTTAGGTTCGGTCATATATCTACGTTAATTTTAACTCCAATAAAAAAAAATTGACCTCATACATAATGAAATGGGTAGCTTTATCATTTCATAAGAAAAAAATTAGAGATAATATATTAATTCATGAAAACTTGACTTATTAGGCAAATCGGGCCTTGCATAGTAGGCAGAGAAGTGCGTTCTGGCTACTAGGTACGACATATATATATATATATATATATATATATATATATATATATATATATATATATATATATATATATATATATGCATATATATATATATATAATATATATATATATATTATATATATATATATATATATGCATATATATATATATATAATATATATATATATATATATATATATATATATATATATGCATATATATATATATATATATATATATATATATATATATATATATTATATATATATATATATATATATATATATATATATTATATATATATATTATATATATATATATATATATATATATATATATATATATATATATATATATATATTCAGATTCAGATTCAGATGTTTATTCAGGTAAGGTATATACATACAAGTGATGTTACATTAATGGATTGATATATAGATAGAGCTAGTACATACAATGCCTAAAGCCACTATTACGCAATGCGTTTCGGGCAAGAAAAACATTAATATCTAGAACTTAATACTAATTGAGCATAAAGAATAATAAGTGTTGAGAACAAATACAAATAAAGATAAAAAAAAAGGGGGAACATGACTGAAAAAGCAGCACAAATACAATAGGTTGACAAACAGTGTTGATTAAAAAAAAAGAAAAATAACGGACATGGGTTGACAATAGAGGAGTGAGGTAGGTTACAGGGAATTTATTAGGTAGTGTTTAGTTTTTATCTTAAACTGGTTGAGAGAGGTACTGTCTTTAACATGGTTGGGAAGGTCATTCCACATTCTGGGCCCCTTGATTTGTAGAGCATTTCTGGTTTGATTAAGTCGTACTCTAGGAATATCAAAACTGTATTTATTTCTGGTGTGGTGCTCATGGGTTCTGTTACAACCTTCTATGAAGCTTTTGAGATCAGGATTGGCATTACAATTTAGCGTTTTGTATATGTATAGTACACATGAGAGAATGTGCAGTGACTTAATGTCTAACATATTCAGGGATTTGAATAGGGGTACCGAGTGATGTCTGGGGCCAGAATTGGATATTGTCCTAATAGCAGCTTTGTGTTGAGTAATTAGAGGACGTAAATGATTTTGGGTAGTAGAGCCCCAAGCACAAATACCATAGTTGAGATATGGATAGATAAGGGAGTAATAGAGAGTCACCAGGGCAGGGCGTGGTACATAATATCTGATCTTAGAAAGAATGCCCACAGTTTTTGAAACTTTTTTAGATATGTTTAGAATGTGTCCCTGGAAATTCAGCTTGTGGTCAATGAGAATGCCAAGGAATTTGCCATCTAATTTGTTACAAATTTGGGTATTGTTTATTTTGAGATTTATTTGATTAGAGGATTTATTGCCAAACAGAATATAGAAAGTTTTGTCAATGTTAAGGGTGAGTTTGTTGGCAGTTAGCCACAGATGGACTTTATTTAGCTCAGTATTTACTGTGGCATTTAGAGCAAGGGGATCAGGACTGGAGTAAATGAAGGTTGTGTCGTCAGCAAATAGGATTGGTTTGAGGTGTTGGGAGGCATTTGGAAGGTCATTAATGTAGATGAGAAAGAGGAGAGGGCCAAGTATGCTGCCCTGGGGAACACCAATGTTGATGGGTAGGGTGGGAGAAATTGTATTATTCACAGAAACACATTGGAGCCTGTCAGTAAGGTAGGATTTGAGGTATTGTAGGGAGTGTCCTCTGACACCATAATGATGTAATTTAAGAAGAAGGTTTTGGTGGTTGACAGTATCGAAAGCTTTACGCAGGTCCACAAATAACCCAACAGGGAACTCATTTTTATCAAGAGCTGTATGAATCGAGTTAAGCATACTAATAAGTGCATCGTTAGTGCTTTTTTTGGGCCTGAAGCCATATTGGCAAGGGCTAAGTATATTGAGTTTGGCTAGATATGAGTAAAGCTGCTTATAGATTAGTTTTTCAAAAATTTTTGACAAGTTTGGCAGGATTGATATAGGTCTGTAGTTGTTAACATCTGTGAGATCACCACATTTGTGGACAGGCGTTACTCTCGCTTTTTTTAGAATATCTGGAAAGGTTTGGAGTTCAAGTGACTTGTTGAAGAGCAAAGCAATAGCAGGGGCTAAAGATCTGGAGGCTTTTTTGTAGATTAAAGTTGGTATCTCCTCAAGGGCACCAGACTTGGTTTTAAGGGAAAGGATTATCTCATTGACGTCAATGGAATTAATAGGCTTTAGGTACAGAGACTGGGGATAGTTCCCTGTCAGATAGTCCTTAATGTCAGTACTGGAAGATGGAATATCATTAGCAAGGGATGAACCAATGGAAGAGAAGAACCTATTGAACTCAATAGCAGAATCAGAGGCTGAAAGCTGACCATCGTTATTAGACAGAAGAGTCGGTTTGTTATTTAAAGACTTCTTTGATCCCAATATTTGTGAAATTGTTCTCCATGTTTTTTTAATGTTGCTCTTTATTTGGGTAAATTTATCTTCGTAGTACTTAGTTTTGGCTCGTCTAATTATCTTAGATAGCAATAATGAGTAATTCTTTGAGAATTCTTTGGAGACAATCCCTAACCTATATTTTTTCTCAAGGTCATGTTTTTTATTAATAGATTTAAGTATTCCCTTTGTAAGCCAGGGATTGTTAAGCCTTTTGGTTGTGACTTGTTTTGTAAGCATAGGACAGTGGGTATTATAAAGGCTAAGAGTTGTTTGTAGAAAAGATTGCACTGCTAGGTTGATGTCCCCTATGTTACCTAACTCGGACTCCCAGTTGACATTATCAGCAGCAGTTATAAAATTGTTTATAGCAGTTTCATTGTGCAGCCTAAAGCTTAACTCCCTTGTTTCTAGAGGTGGTTTGCTAATGTTAGTTAAGAGAAATGTGGGGTAATGGTCTGTAGTGCTATCGGTGATTATACCTGAAGTAAGCGGAGAGGTTATATTTGTCCAGATGTGATCTAGAGTCGTGGCAGTGCTATCAGTGATTCTAGTAGGTCTAGTGATTAAGGGTATGAGGAAGCAGGAATTCATACAGTTGAGGAAGCTAACAGCAGTAGGGTGTTCTGGCTCGCAGAGGTCAATATTAAAGTCCCCTGCGATAATTAGGTGGTTTTTGTTCAGTCTGTTATCAAGTATTAGATTTCTAAGGTTTGAGTTGAATTCGGACACATCAGTGTTAGGAATTCTATAAACTGCACCCACAGACAGGATTGACTCGGCACCCTTGACTCTGAAGCTGGCGAAGATATACTCCCCATAGCAGTCTCTAGTTCTAATTTCTTTTAAGCATGTTAGTTCATTGTGGTAGTAAAGAGCAGTGCCACCACCTCTCTGAAGTTGACGACAGTTGTGGATTGCTGAGTAGTTAGGCATGTTAAAGAGTTGAGTAGTATCATCTTTCAACCATGTTTCAGTAAGTATAATAAAAGAGAAATTGTTGTCAATAGCTTCAATCAAGGCACTAACATCATCGAAGTGTTTGCCTAGGGATCTAACGTTCAAATTGATTACAGAGATATTGTGACTATGAGTTAATACATTGTTTACATCATGTGCTGCAAAATATCTGCAATTTAGATCATTACTAAATATATATATATATATATCATTTATATATATATATATATATATATATATATATATATATATATATATATATATATATATATATATATATATATATATATATATATATATATATATATATATATATATATATATATATATATATATATATATATACAATATGCAACTGAAAAACTTGTAATATGCAAAAAAAAAATATGCAACTTGTTCGCATTTGTGTTCCTCACGTGTGCCCCAAAGAATGAGGTGATTTGGTAAAATGCTATGCCCAAGATTACTATCCGAGTGCCGGCGGTGGGGTGGTTCAAATAGCCTCGGCTATCACCTCATTATGTCCGGTCGTGATGGTCAAGTGGATTAAGGCGTCTTGTACATACCAGTTGCGTTGCTTCTGGGAGTATGGGTTCGAGTCACTTCTGGGGTGTGAGTTTTCATATATATATATATATATATATATACATATATATATATATATATATATATATATATATATATATATATATATATATATATATATATATATATATATATATATATATATATATATATATATATATGTCGTACCTAGTAGCCAGAACGCACTTCTCTGCCTACTTTGCAAGGCCCGATTTGCCTAATAAGCCAAGTTTTCCTGAATTAATATATTTTCTCTAATTTTTTCGTTATGAAATGATAAAGATACCCATTTCATTATGTATGAGGTCAATTTTTTTTTATTGGAGTTAAAATTAGCGTAGATATATGACCGAACCTAACCAATCCTATCTAACCTAACCTAACCTATCTTTATAGGTTAGGTTAGGTTAGGTAGCCGAAAAAGTTAGGTTAGGTTAGATTAGGTAGGTTAGGTAGTCGAAAAACCATTAATTCATGAAAACTTGGCTTATTAGGTAAATTGGGCCTTGCATATAGTAGGCTGAGAAGTGCGTTCTGGCTACTAGGTACGACATATATATATATATATATATATATATATATATATATATATATATATATATATATATATATATATATATATATATATATTTTATTAAATATGACCGAAAAAGTAAGATTAATAATTCTAACACGAATTTTCTCAATCTTTCGTACATTATGCTTCACTGTTGGAGGTAAATCAAAAATCACTTCTCCAAAATTCATTTTTATTTCTAGTCTGACGCGACACGGGCGCGTTTCGTAAAACTTATTACATTTTCAAAGACTTCACAAATACACAACTGATTAGAACTTGCGTTTCCCTGATTTTATATCTACATTTGAGTGAGGTGGGAAGGGTGATGTGGCATTACATTTGAGTGAGGTGGGAAGGATGATGTGGCATTAGAGGATATTAATAGGGTATTAAAAGTATCAACACAAGACAGAACACGAAACAATGGATATTGAATAGAAGTGTTTGTAGAAAGCCTATTGGTCCATATTTCTTGATGCTTCTATATTGGAGCGGAGTCTTGAGGTGGGTAGAATATAGTTGTGCAATAATTGGCTGTTGATTGCTGGTGTTGACTTCTTGATGTGTAGTGCCTCGCAAACGTCAAGCCGCCTGCTATCGCTGTATCTATCGATGATTTCTGTGTTGTTTACTAGGATTTCTCTGGCGATGGTTTGGTTATGGGAAGAGATTATATGTTCCTTAATGGAGCCCTGTTGTTTATGCATCGTTAAACGCCTAGAAAGAGATGTTGTTGTCTTGCCTATATACTGGGTTTTTTGGAGCTTACAGTCCCCAAGTGGGCATTTGAAGGCATAGACGACGTTAGTCTCTTTTAAAGCGTTCTGT
Organism: Procambarus clarkii; assembly: GCF_040958095.1. Lineage (NCBI taxonomy): Eukaryota > Metazoa > Arthropoda > Malacostraca > Decapoda > Cambaridae > Procambarus > Procambarus clarkii. The sequence continues at coordinate 31,053,800 of NC_091197.1, forward strand.
TTCGTGTCTGGAGAGTTTCTCATGAGTAGGCTGGCCGTTTTTCTGGTTTTATAGTAAATCGTCAGTTGTATCCTCTGATTTTTGTCTGTAGGGATAACGTTTCTATTAACAATATCTTTCAGGACCCTTTCCTCTGTTTTATGAGCTGTGGAAAAGAAGTTCCTGTAAAATAGTCTAATAGGGGGTATAGGTGTTGTGTTAGTTGTCTCTTCGGAGGTTGCATGGCTTTTCACTTTCCTTCTTATGATGTCTTCGATGAAACCATTGGAGAAGCCGTTATTGACTAGAACCTGCCTTACCCTACAGAGTTCTTCGTCGACTTGCTTCCATTCTGAGCTGTGGCTGAGAGCACGGTCGACGTATGCGTTAACAACACTCCTCTTGTACCTGTCAGGGCAGTCGCTGTTGGCATTTAGGCACATTCCTATGTTTGTTTCCTTTGTGTAGACTGCAGTGTGGAAACCTCCGCCCTTTTCCATGACTGTTACATCTAGAAAAGGCAGCTTCCCATCCTTTTCCGTCTCGTAAGTGAAACGCAGCACGGAACTCTGCTCAAATGCCTCCTTCAGCTCCTGCAGATGTCTGACATCAGGTACCTGTGTAAAAATGTCGTCAACATACCTGCAGTATATGGCCGGTTTCAAGTTCATGTCGACTAAGACTTTTTGCTCGATGGTACCCATGTAGAAGTTTGCAAACAGGACACCTAGGGGAGAACCCATAGCGACCCCATCTACTTGCTTATACATATGCCCATCCGGGCTCAAGAAGGGTGCCTCTTTAGTACAAGCTTGGAGTAGTTTCCTCAGAATACTTTCTGGCATGTCAAGAGGAGTACAGGCTGGATCACGATACACTCTGTCGGCTATCATTCCGATTGTCTCGTCCACAGGTACGTTGGTAAACAGCGATTCTACGTCCAACGAGGCTCTTATCCCTGTGGCCCGTGCGCCCCGCAGTAAGTCCACAAATTCCTTTGGAGACTTCAGGCTGAAGGCGCAAGGAACATAAGGAGTCAGCAGGCCGTTGAGTCGCTTTGCCAATCTGTACGTGGGTGTGGGTATCTGGCTAATGATTGGCCGTACTCCTCTTGACATGCCAGAAAGTATTCTGAGGAAACTACTCCAAGCTTGTACTAAAGAGGCACCCTTCTTGAGCCCGGATGGGCATATGTATAAGCAAGTAGATGGGGTCGCTATGGGTTCTCCCCTAGGTGTCCTGTTTGCAAACTTCTACATGGGTACCATCGAGCAAAAAGTCTTAGTCGACATGAACTTGAAACCGGCCATATACTGCAGGTATGTTGACGACATTTTTACACAGGTACCTGATGTCAGACATCTGCAGGAGCTGAAGGAGGCATTTGAGCAGAGTTCCGTGCTGCGTTTCACTTACGAGACGGACAAGGATGGGAAGCTGCCTTTTCTAGATGTAACAGTCATGGAAAAGGGCGGAGGTTTCCACACTGCAGTCTACACAAAGGAAACAAACATAGGAATGTGCCTAAATGCCAACAGCGACTGCCCTGACAGGTACAAGAGGAGTGTTGTTAACGCATACGTCGACCGTGCTCTCAGCCACAGCTCAGAATGGAAGCAAGTCGACGAAGAACTCTGTAGGGTAAGGCAGGTTCTAGTCAATAACGGCTTCTCCAATGGTTTCATCGAAGACATCATAAGAAGGAAAGTGAAAAGCCATGCAACCTCCGAAGAGACAACTAACACAACACCTATACCCCCTATTAGACTATTTTACAGGAACTTCTTTTCCACAGCTCATAAAACAGAGGAAAGGGTCCTGAAAGATATTGTTAATAGAAACGTTATCCCTACAGACAAAAATCAGAGGATACAACTGACGATTTACTATAAAACCAGAAAAACGGCCAGCCTACTCATGAGAAACTCTCCAGACACGAAACAGAACGCTTTAAAAGAGACTAACGTCGTCTATGCCTTCAAATGCCCACTTGGGGACTGTAAGCTCCAAAAAACCCAGTATATAGGCAAGACAACAACATCTCTTTCTAGGCGTTTAACGATGCATAAACAACAGGGCTCCATTAAGGAACATATAATCTCTTCCCATAACCAAACCATCGCCAGAGAAATCCTAGTAAACAACACAGAAATCATCGATAGATACAGCGATAGCAGGCGGCTTGACGTTTGCGAGGCACTACACATCAAGAAGTCAACACCAGCAATCAACAGCCAATTATTGCACAACTATATTCTACCCACCTCAAGACTCCGCTCCAATATAGAAGCATCAAGAAATATGGATCAATAGGCTTTCTACAAACACTTCTATTCAATATCCATTGTTTCGTGTTCTGTCTTGTGTTGATACTTTTAATACCCTATTAATATCCTCTAATGCCACATCATCCTTCCCACCTCACTCAAATGTAATGCCACATCACCCTTCCCACCTCACTCAAATGTAGATATAAAATCAGGGAAACGCAAGTTCTAATCAGTTGTGTATTTGTGAAGTCTTTGAAAATGTAATAAGTTTTACGAAACGCGCCCGTGTCGCGTCAGACTAGAAATAAAAATGAATTTTGGAGAAGTGATTTTTGATTTACCTCCAACAGTGAAGCATAATGTACGAAAGATTGAGAAAATTCGTGTTAGAATTATTAATCTTACTTTTTCGGTCATATTTAATAAAATATGTCTACAGGAAAGACTGCTACCAAAATATACTAATATATATATATATATATATATATATATATATATATATATATATATATATATATATATATGCGAACAAGCCTGAATGGTCCCCAGGACAATATGCAACTGAAAACTCACACCCCAGAAGTGACTCGAACCCATACTCGCAGAAGAAACGCAACTGGTATGTACAAGACGCCTTAATCCACTTGACCATCACGACCGGACATAATGAGGTGATAGCCGAGGCTATTTGAACCACCCCACCGCCGGCACTCGGATAGTTATCTTGGGCATAGCATTTTACCAAATCACCTCATTCTTTGGGGCACACGTGAGGAACACAAATGCGAACAAGCCTGAATGGTCCCCAGGACAATATGCAACTGAAAACTCACACCCCAGAAGTGACTCGAACCCATACTCCCAGAAGCAACGCAACTGGTATGTACAAGACGCCTTAATCCACTTGACCATCACGACCGGACATAATGAGGTGATAGCCGAGGCTATTTGAACCACCCCACCGCCGGCACTCGGATAGTTATCTTGGGCATAGCATTTTACCAAATCACCTCATTCTTTGGGGCACACGTGAGGAACACAAATGCGAACAAGCCTGAATGGTCCCCAGGACAATATGCAACTGAAAACTCACACCCCAGAAGTGACTCGAACCCATACTCCCAGAAGCAACGCAACTGGTATGTACAAGACGCCTTAATCCACTTGACCATCACGACCGGACATAATGAGGTGATAGCCGAGGCTATTTGAACCACCCCACCGCCGGCACTCGGATAGTTATCTTGGGCATAGCATTTTACCAAATCACCTCATTCTTTGGGGCACACGTGAGGAACACAAATGCGAACAAGCCTGAATGGTCCCCAGGACAATATGCAACTGAAAACTCACACCCCAGAAGTGACTCGAACCCATACTCCCAGAAGCAACGCAACTGGTATGTACAAGACGCCATAATCCACTTGACCATCACGACCGGACATAATGAGGTGATAGCCGAGGTTATTTGAACCACCCCACCGCCGGCACTCGGATAGTTATCTTGGGCATAGCATTTTACCAAATCACCTCATTCTTTGGGGCACACGTGAGGAACACAAATGCGAACAAGCCTGAATGGTCCCCAGGACAATATGCAACTGAAAACTCACACCCCAGAAGTGACTCGAACCCATACTCCCAGAAGCAACGCAACTGGTATGTACAAGACGCCTTAATCCACTTGACCATCACGACCGGACATAATGAGGTGATAGCCGAGGCTATTTGAACCACCCCACCGTCGGCACTCGGATAGTTATCTTGGGCATAGCATTTTACCAAATCACCTCATTCTTTGGGGCACACGTGAGGAACACAAATGCGAACAAGCCTGAATGGTCCCCAGGACAATATGCAACTGAAAACTCACACCCCAGAAGTGACTCGAACCCATACTCCCAGAAGCAACGCAACTGGTATGTACAAGACGCCTTAATCCACTTGACCATCACGACCGGACATAATGAGGTGATAGCCGAGGCTATTTGAACCACCCCACCGCCGGCACTCGGATAGTTATCTTGGGCATAGCATTTTACCAAATCACCTCATTCTTTGGGGCACACGTGAGGAACACAAATGCGAACAAGCCTGAATGGTCCCCAGGACAATATGCAACTGAAAACTCACACCCCAGAAGTGACTCGAACCCATACTCCCAGAAGCAACGCAACTGGTATGTACAAGACGCCTTAATCCACTTGACCATCATGACCGGACATAATGAGGTGATAGCCGAATCGTGATGGTCAAGTGGATTAAGGCGTCTTGTACATACCAGTTGCGTTGCTTCTGGGAGTATGGGTTCGAGTCACTTCTGGGGTGTGAGTTTTCAGTTACATATTGTCCTGGGGACCATTCAGGCTTGTTCGCATTTGTGTTCCTCACGTGTGCCCCAAAGAATGAGGTGATTTGGTAAAATGCTATGCCCAAGATAACTATCCGAGTGCCGGCGGTGGGGTGGTTCAAATAGCCTCGGCTATCACCTCATTATGTCCGGTCGTGATGGTTAAGTGGATTAAGGTGTCTTGTACATACCAGTTGCGTTGCTTCTGGGAGTATGGGTTCGAGTCACTTCTGGGGTGTGAGTTTTCAGTTGCATATTGTCCTGGGGACCATTCAGGCTTGTTCGCATTTGTGTTCCTCACGTGTGCCCCAAAGAATGAGGTGATTTGGTAAAATGCTATGCCCAAGATAACTATCTGAGTGCCGGCGGTGGGGTGGTTCAAATAGCCTCGGCTATCACCTCATTATGTCCGGTCGTGATGGTCAAGTGGATTAAGGCGTCTTGTACATACCAGTTGCGTTGCTTCTGGGAGTATGGGTTCGAGTCACTTCTGGGGTGTGAGTTTTCAGTTGCATATTGTCCTGGGGACCATTCAGGCTTGTTCGCATTTGTGTTCCTCACGTGTGCCCCAAAGAATGAGGTGATTTGGTAAAATGCTATGCCCAAGATAACTATCCGAGTGCCGGCGGTGGGGTGGTTCAAATAGCCTCGGCTATCACCTCATTATGTCCGGTCGTGATGGTCAAGTGGATTAAGGCGTCTTGTACATACCAGTTGCGTTGCTTCTGGGAGTATGGGTTCGAGTCACTTCTGGGGTGTGAGTTTTCAGTTGCATATTGTCCTGGGGACCATTCAGGCTTGTTCGCATTTGTGTTCCTCACGTGTGCCCCAAAGAATGAGGTGATTTGGTAAAATGCTATGCCCAAGATAACTATCCGAGTGCCGGCGGTGGGGTGGTTCAAATAGCCTCGGCTATCACCTCATTATGTCCGGTCGTGATGGTCAAGTGGATTAAGGCGTCTTGTACATACCAGTTGCGTTGCTTCTGGGAGTATGGGTTCGAGTCACTTCTGGGGTGTGAGTTTTCAGTTGCATATTGTCCTGGGGACCATTCAGGCTTGTTCGCATTTGTGTTCCTCACGTGTGCCCCAAAGAATGAGGTGATTTGGTAAAATGCTATGCCCAAGATAACTATCCGAGTGCCGGCGGTGGGGTGGTTCAAATAGCCTCGGCTATCACCTCATTATGTCCGGTCGTGATGGTCAAGTGGATTAAAGCGTCTTGTACATACCAGTTGCGTTGCTTCTGGGAGTATGGGTTCGAGTCACTTCTGGGGTGTGAGTTTTCAGTTATATATATATATATATATATATATATATATATATATATATATATATATATATATATATATATATATAAATATATATATATATATATATATATATATATATATATATATATATATATATATATATATATATATATATATATATATATATATATATATATATGTCGTACCTAGTAGCCAGAACTCACTTCTCAGCCTACTATTCAAGGCCCGATTTGCCTAATAAGCCAAGTTTTCCTGAATTAATATATTTACTATAATTTTTTTCTTATGAAATGATAAAGCAACCCTTTTCTCTATGTATGAGGTCAATTTTTTTTTATTGGAGTTAAAATTAACGTAGATATATATATATATATATATAGATATATATATATATATATATATATATATATATATATATATATATATATATATATATATATATATATATATATATATATATATATATATATATATATATATATATACACTTCTCAGCCTACTATTCAAGGCCCGATTTGCCTAATAAGTCAAGTTTTCCTGAATTAATATATTTTCTCTAATTTTTTTCTTATGAAATGATAAAGCTACCCATTTCATTATGTATGAGGTTAATTTTTTTTTATTTTAGTTAAAATTAACGTAGATATATGACCGAACCTAACCAACCCTACCTAACCTAACCTAACCTATCTTTATAGGCTAGGTTAGGTTAGGTAACCAAAAAAGTTAGATTAGGTTAGGTTAGGTAGGTTAGGTAGTCGAAAAACAACTAATTCATGAAAACTTGGCTTATTAGGCAAATCGGGCCTTGCATAGTAGGCTGAGAAGTGCGTTCTGGCTACTAGGTACGACATATATATATATATATATATATATATATATATATATATATATATATAGACACAGTGTTCTCCCATATATATATATATATATATATATATATATATATATATATGGCACAACTCTCCTAAACACGAGAGTGAAGTATACAACTTTAGAACACTTTCCCACCAGGAGACTCGAACCCTAGCCAGCACAGAAGCCTTCCAGCAACTGGCATAACAGGTACGCCTTACCCCGCTCCACCACCTGCTCAGACCCTTAAAAGAGATGGTAATTTCGGAGTATTTAAATACCCCAAAGATCATCACCTCCCAAGAGCACTAGAGCAAGTGAGGGGTCATTTATACGTTTATTTCATCAAGTCCCTGTTAATATGGGAGAACACTGTGTCTATGAACTTAAGGCACAACTCTCCTAAACACGAGAGTGAAGTATACAACTTTAGAACACTTTCCCACCAGGAGACTCGAACCCTAGCCAGCACAGATGCCTTCCAGCAACTGGCATAACAGGTACGCCTTAACCCGCTCCACCACCTGCTCAGACCCTTAAAAGAGATGGTAATTTCGGAGTATTTAAATACCCCAAAGATCATCACCTCCCAAGAGCACTAGAGCAAGTGAGGGGTCATTTATACGTTTATTTCATCAAGTCCCTGTTAATATGGGAGAACACTGTGTCTATGAACTTAAGGCACAACTCTCCTAAACACGAGAGTGAAGTATACAACTTTAGAACACTTTCCCACCAGGAGACTCGAACCCTAGCCAGCACAGAAGCCTTCCAGCAACTGGCATAACAGGTACGCCTAAACCCGCTCCACCACCTGCTCAGACCCTTAAAAGAGATGGTAATTTCGGAGTATTTAAATACCCCAAAGATCATCACCTCCCAAGAGCACTAGAGCAAGTGAGGGGTCATTTATACCCCTACTATGCCAGTTGCTGGAAGTTATGCCAGTTGCTGGAAGTTATGCCAGTTGCTGGAAGGCTTCTGTGCTGGCTAGGGTTCGAGTCTCCTGGTGGGAAAGTGTTCTAAAGTTGTATACTTCACTCTCGTGTTTAGGAGAGTTGTGCCTTAAGTTCATAGACACAGTGTTTCTCCCATATTAACAGGGACTTGATGAAATAAACGTATAAATAACCCCTCACTTGCTCTAGTCCTCTTGGGAGGTGATGATCTTTGGGGTATTTAAATACTCCGAAATTACCATCTCTTTTAAGGGTCTAAGCAGGTGGTGGAGCGGGTTAAGGCGTACCTGTTATGCCAGTTGCTGGAAGGCTTCTGTGCTGGCTAGGGTTCGAGTCTCCTGATGGGAAAGTGTTCTAAAGTTGTATACTTCACTCTCGTGTTTAGGAGAGTTGTGCCTTAAGTTCATAGACACAGTGTTCTCCCATATTAACAGGGACTTGATGAAATAAACGTATAAATGACCCCTCACTTGCTCTAGTGCTCTTGGGAGGTGATGATCTTTGGGGTATTTAAATACTCCGAAATTACCATCTCTTTTAAGGGTCTGAGCAGGTGGTGGAGCGGGTTAAGGCGTACCTGTTATGCCAGTTGCTGGAAGGCTTCTGTGCTGGCTAGGGTTCGAGTCTCCTGGTGGGAAAGTGTTCTAAAGTTATATATATATATATATATATATATATATATATATATATATATATATATATATATATATATATATATATATATATATATATATATATGTCGTACCTAGTAGCCAGAACGCACTTCTCAGCCTACTATGCAAGGCTCGATTTGCCTAATAAGCCAAGTTTTCGTGAATTAATGTTTTTTCGACAACCTAACCTACCTAACCTAACCTAACTTTTAACGGCTACCAAACCTAACCTAACCTATGAAGATAGGTTAGCTTAGGTTAGGTAGGGTTGGTTAGGTTCGGTCATATATCTACTTTAATTTTTACTCCAATAAAAAAAAAATTACCTCATACATAATGAAATGGGTAGCTTTATCATTTCATAAGAAAAAAATTTGAGAAAATACATTAATTCAGGAAAACTTGGCTTATTAGGCAAATCGGGCCTTGAATAGTAGGCTGAGAAGTGCGTTCTGGCTACTAGGTACGACATATATATATATATATATATATATATATATATATATATATATATATATATATATATATATATATATATGTCGTACCTAATAGCCAGAACGCACTTCTCAGCCTACTATTCAAGGCCCGATTTGCCTAATAAGCCAAGTTTTCATGAATTAATGTTTTTTCGTCTACCTAACCTACCTAACCTAACCTAACCTAGCTTTTTTTGGCTACCTAACCTAACCTTACCTATAAATATAGGTTAGGTTAGGTTAGGTAGGGTTGGTTAGGTTCGGTCATATATCTACGTTAATTTTAACTCCAATAAAAAAAAATTGACCTCATACATAGAGAAAAGGGTTGCTTTATCATTTTATAAGAAAAAAATTATAGTAAATATATTAATTCAGGAAAACTTGGCTTATTAGGCAAATGGGGCCTTGAATAGTATGCTGAGAAGTGAGTTCTGGCTACTAGGTACGACATATATATATATATATATATATATATATTTATATATATATATATATATATATATATATATATTTATATATATATATATATATATATATATATATATATATATATATATATATATATATATATATATATATATATATATATATATATATATATATATGCACAGACTACCCTTTTCCAGTAGCTGAAGTTTATAACTTTTTAGACACTCAACCCACCAGGGGACTCGAACACTGGCCAACAAGGTGGCAGTTGCATGCTGTATCCACTACACCATACTTCAAAGCCATAAGAGAGGTAGGAATTCTGGGGTATTTAACCAACCAGAACTCCAATCCTCTCCCAGGCAATGAGATAGTGATAGTTTCAGCTACTGGAACAGGGTAGTCTGTGCATTAAGCATTTGGCACTGAGTTTTCCCATATAACAGGGCTCGATGAAAGAGCACCGAGGGTCCGACACTATCTCATTGCCTGGGAGAGGATTGGAGTTCTGGTTGGTTAAATACCCCAGAATTCCCACCTCTCTTATGGCTTTGAAGTATGGTGTGGTGGATACAGCGTGCAACTGCCACCTTGCTGGCCAGTGTTCGAGTTTTGCTTTATCGTGTATCTTGTATCGTGATCCCTCTGCATCTCTATGCACACTGATATTGATCCTGATCAAAATCTTCTGTCTCATATCTATACCAACCAGCACATTGATCATCATTATTGCAAGTATTTCACAGCACACCAGGCTAAAAACTAACATCAAAATAGCACCTGTCTATCAGTTTATAACCAAAATGTTAGATCACTTGGTAAACATTTTGACTATTTAAATGCATTACTCACAGCAATAGGTACTAACCTATCGTTCATTATTTTAACAGAAACTTGGCTAAATAAAGACTATACCCAACTCTACAACTTAGCTGGTTATAAAGCCATTTCTAACTGTAGGCCTAATAAATAAGGTGGTGGCACAGCTATATATTACCGAGATACATTTATCTGCAACAGTGTTATTAGTGACAGAGATGACTACTGTGAATATACTTTTGCTCAGTTTACAATTAAATCCCTTAAATCCTCTTTGACTATTGGAGCCATCTATAGATTTCCCAATACTAACATAGCTTCTTTCTCAGACAACCTAAGGAATCTTATTATAAACAACAATCTCAACAAAAACCACATCATTCTGGGAGGAGATTTTAATATTGACCGGGGTCAACAAAATTGCTCTCAAGTTGACTATTTCCTTAACAGCATGAACTCCTGTATGCTAATCCCCACAATCACCAAACCTACCCGAGTCACTCAAACATCAGCCACTACCTTGGACCACATATGGACAAACATAACAGCTCCCCTTGAATCTGGTATAATCTACGACAGAACAACTGACCACTATCCTACCTTTCTCATAGCGAACATGGACATAACACCACCAAAAAGCAAGAAACTTTCATTTAGGCTACACAGTGAATCAGCTTTAGACAATCTTACAGAGGCACTTTACAATATTAACTGGGATTCTGAATTCAATAATACCCATGATATAAATTCATTAGCTAACCTCTTCCTCTCCAAAACTCTAAGCCTCTACAACCTTCATTGTCCCCTTCTTACCAAGCAAGTAACTGACAAAAGATTAAACAATCCATGGCTCACAAGTGGCATTCTCAACTCAATCAACAAGAAACATGAATATGAAAAGAAAGTTAGGATTGGCCTAGTTTCAAAGGAAGTAGCTAAAAGGTACTCATCAATGCTTACCAGTATCATAAGAAAGGCAAAACTTGCATATTATGTGAATAGATTCAATGAAGCAAAAGGCAACATGAAAAGCACTTGGAAAACTATCTCTAGTATCCAAGGAACTAAACAACACTCACATAACCAAATAAAACTCTACAAGGATGGGGATATACCGTCAACTGATTTAGAAATGGCAAATGAATTTAATAGTTTCTTTTCATCGGTTGGTGCTAATCTTGCCAGTAAAATCCCACAGACTCAGACACATATTAACACATATCTCTCAGGCAGCTATCCAAACTCTCTTCTCCTTTCACCAATCAGCCCGGCAGATGCTGTGTCCATCATACATTCTCTAAAAACCAAGGCAGGGAACACCAGTGAAATTCCGTCCATTGTGTACAAGAGAGCCTCCCATGCCCTTGCCCCACCCATAGCACTACTGTTCAACAAATCTATAGAGTATCACACCTTCCCTGATATCCTCAAAAAAGCAAGAGTAACGCCAGTCCATAAAGGAGGCAATCCGGCGGACATAAACAATTATAGACCGATATCAAATCTACCCATTCTATCAAAAATATTTGAAAAAATTATTTACAAACAGCTCTATTCCTACCTCGTAAAATTCGACATACTCAGCCCCTGCCAGTTTGGCTTCCGGTCCCAAAAGAGCACCAACGATGCAATCATTAGTCTCCTTGACATTATCTACTCAGCCCTTGACAAAAATGAGTTTCCGATTGGACTCTTCATTGACCTAAGAAAAGCCTTTGATACTGTTAATCACAACTACCTCTTACTTAAACTCCAGCATTATGGAATCCGAGGCCTTGCCCTTGACTACATCCGATCCTATCTTAGTGACAGACACCAATATGTAACCATCAATGATACAACTTCTTCCACTCTACCAATTACCGTTGGAGTGCCACAGGGCAGCATCTTAGGACCTCTTCTATTTCTTATATATATAAACGATCTGCCTAATGTCTCTAATATTCTCAAGCCTATATTGTTTGCTGACGATACTACCCTTATCTACTCAAACCTCAACCCACATACACTAAATAATGTTGTGAATAATGAATTAAAAAAAGTCCACTTATGGATGTCAACGAACAAACTAACATTAAACATCGAAAAGACTTACTACATCTTATTTGGAAGCAAATCATCAAATGCAATTCAACTACAGATAGACAACATTAACATCAGTAATAAAAATGATGGCAAGTTTCTTGGCCTATTCCTAGACAAGAGACTCAACTTCAGCACCCACATTCAACACATAACTAAGAAAGTCTCTAAGACAGTTGGTATACTCTCCAAAATCAGATATTATGTTCCTAACTCTGCTCTCCTCTCACTATATTATGCACTAATCTACCCCTATCTTAATTATGGTATCTGTGCATGGGGGTCTACCACTGCAAACCACCTTAAGCCCATCATCACACAGCAAAAATCTGCTATCAGAATAATAACTAACTCTGCTTTCAGACAACACTCAGCTCCCTTGTTTAAATCCCTAAACTTGCTAAATAATAAACTTGCTCCCTCCACACATTCTCTTGTGTCAACTACATTTACAAAACCCTGTTCTTAAATGCAAACCATGCTCTGAAACTCTCCCTGGACAGATGTAATAGGACCCATTATCACCACACCAGTAATAAATATCTCTTTGATATCCCCAGGGTCAAACTTAATCTGTGTAAACACTCTATGCAAATTAAGGGACCTAGTCTATGGAACTCACTCCCTAGTGAATTGAAAAACTGTAAAACTTTTGCCTTATTTAAAAGCAAAACCAAAAAGTACCTAACTTCATCTTCTTAGTTTCCTACACTGAGCTTTAAATTTGCTCTGTACCTAGTGTTACCCAATCTCCTAATTTTTATGTAATATCAAACAACCTTATCATTGTGTTCATTGCTGTCTTCTTTTATGTGCTAGTCATATGCTGTATTGTGACTACCAATTTTTGTCAACTACCATTCAAGCTGTCATTGCAATCAATCTTATATTGTTTCTGCTGTATTGTGCCTACTAATTTGTTGTCAATAACCATTCAAGCTGTCATTGCAATCAATCTTAGCTACCTATGTGCTTTAATATACCGTACCTACAATTTTCTCTCATCTTTTTTTTTTTTCATTTCATGTAATCTGTTATCATTTTTTTGTCTATAAATTTTGCAAGTATTTACCTCCTTAAAATTTTCTTAGATTAAGGACCTGCCCGAAACGCTGCGCATGCTATTGGCTTTACAAGACTGTAATTACCATATTTGTATCCTCACATTCCTTATGTACATTCTTGTATATGCATAAATAAATAAATAATACATAAATAAATAAATATAACAGGGCTCGATGAAAGAGCACCGGGGGTCCCACACTATCTCATTGCCTGGGAGAGGATTGGAGTTCTGGTTGGTTAAATACCCCAGAATTCCTACCTCTCTTATGGCTTTGAAGTATGGTGTAGTGGATACAGCGTGCAACTGCCACCTTGTTGGCCAGTGTTCGAGTCCCCTGGTGGGTTGAGTGTCAAAGAAGTTATATATATATATATATATATATATATATATATGTCGTACCTAGTGGCCAGAACGCACTTCTCAGCCTACTATGCAAGGCCCGATTTGCCTAATAAGCCAAGTTTTCATTAATTAATGTTTTTTCGACTACCTAACCTACCTAACCCAACCTAACCTAACTTTTTCGGCTACCTAACCGAACCTAACCTATAAAGATAGGTTATGTTAGGTTAGGTAGGGTTGGTTAGGTTCGGTCATATATCTACGTTAATTTTAACTCCAATATAAAAAAATTGACCTCATACATAATGAAATGGGTAGCTTTATCATTTCATAAGAACAAAATTTGAGAAAATATATTAATTCAGGAAAACTTGGCTTATTAGGCAAATCGGGCCTTGCATAGTAGGCTGAGAAGTACGTTCTGGCTACTAGGTACGACATATATATATATATATATATATATATATATATATATATATATATATATATATATATATATATATGTCGTACCTAATAGCCAGAACGCACTTCTCAGCCTACTATTCAAGGCCCGATTTGCCTAATAAGCCAAGTTTTCATGAATTAATGTTTTTTCGTCTACCTAACCTACCTAACCTAACCTAACCTAGCTTTTTTTGGCTACCTAACCTAACCTTACCTATAAAGATAGGTTAGGTTAGGTTAGGTAGGGTTGGTTAGGTTCGGTCATATATCTACGTTAATTTTAACTCCAATAAAAAAAAAATTGACCTCATACATAGAGAAAAGGGTAGCTTTATCATTTCAAAATAAAAAAATTATAGTAAATATATTAATTCAGGAAAACTTGGCTTATTAGGCAAATCGGGCCTTGAATAGTAGGCTGAGAAGTGAGTTCTGGCTACTAGGTACGACATATATATATATATTTATATATATGTCGTACATAGTAGCCAGAACGCACTTCTCAGCCTACTATGCAAGGCCCGATTTGCCTAATAAGCCAAGTTTTCACGAATTAATTGTTTTTCGACTACCTAACCTAATCTAACCTAACCTTTTTGGCTACCTAACCTAACCTAACTTATAAAGATAGGTTAGGTTAGGTTAGGTAGGGTTAGTTAGGTTCGGTCATATATCTACATTAATTTTAACTCCAATAAAAAAAATTGACCTCATACATAATGAAATGGGTAGCTTTATCATTTCATAAGAAAAAAAATTAGAGAAAATATATTAATTCAGTAAAACTTGGCTTATTAGGCAAATCGGGCCTTGCACAGTAGGCTGAGAAGTGCGTTCTGGCTACTAGGTACGACATATATATATATATATATATGTCGTACCTAGTAGCCAGAACTCACTTCTCAGCCTACTATGCATGGCCCGACTTGCCTAATAAGCCTAGTTTTCATGAATTAATGTTTTTTAGACAACCTAACCTACCTAACCTAACCTAACCTAACGTTTTCGGCTACCTAACCTAACCTAACCTATAAAGATAGGTTAGGTTAGGTTAGGTAGGGTTGGTTAGGTTCGGTCATATATCTACGTTAATTTTAACTCCAATAAAAAAAAATTGACCTCATACATAATGAAATGGGTAGCTTTATCATTTCATAAGAAAAAAATTAGAGAAAATATATTAATTCAGTAAAACTTGGCTTATTAGGCAAATCGGGCCTCGCATAGTAGGCTGAGAAGTGAGTTCTGGCTACTAGGTACGACATATATATATATATATATATATATATATATATATATATATATATATATATATATATATATATATATATATATATAAATAACACATAAGAGGATGTGCAGTGACTTAATATCTAACATATTCAGAGATTTGAGAAGAGGTACCGAGTGATGTCTGAGGCCAGAGTTGGATATTGTCCTAATAGCAGCTTTGTGTTGAGTAATTAGAGGACGTAAATGATTTTGGGTAGTAGAACCCCAAGCACAGATACCATAGTTGAGATAAGGATAGATGAGGGAGTAATAGAGCGTCACTAGGGCAGGGCCATGTACATAATATCTGATCTTAGAAAGAATGCCAACAGTTTTTGAAACTTTTTTTTAATATATTTAGAATTTGTCCCTGGAAATTCAGTTTGTGGTCAATGAGAACGCCAAGGAATTTGCCGTCTATTTTGTTACAAATTTGGGTATTATTTATCCTGAGATTTATTTGATTTGAGGATTTATTGCCAAACAAAATATAGAAAGTTTTGTCAATGTTGAGGGTGAGTTTGCTGGCAGTTAGCCAAAGATGGACTTTATTTAGCTCAGTATTCACTGTGACATTAAGAGCAAGGGGGTCAGAACTGGAACAAATGAAGGTTGTGTCGTCAGCAAATAGAATTGGTTTGAGGTGTTGGGAAGCATTTGGAAGGTCATTAATGTAGATGTGAAAGAGGATAGGGCCAAGTATGCTGCCCTGAGGACACCAATGTTGATGGGTAGGGTGAGAGAAATTGAATTATTCACAGAAACATACTGGAGCCTGTCAGTAAGGTAAGATTTGAGGTATTGCAGGGAGTGACCTCTGACTCCATAATGATGTAATTTAAGAAGAAGGATTTGGCGGTTGACTGTGTCAATTGCCTTACGCAGGTCCACAAATATCCCAACAGGGAACTCATTTTTATCAAGAGCTGCATGTATCAAGTTAATCACACTAATAAGTGCATCATTAGTGCATTTTTGGGTCTGAAGCCATATTGACAAGAGCTAAGTATATTGTGTTTGGCTAGATAAGAGTAAAGCTGCTTGTAGATTATTTTTTCAAGTATTTTTGACAAGTTTGACAGAATTGATATAGGTCTGTAGTTGTTAACATCAGTGAGATCACCACATTTGTGGACAGGGGTTACTCTCGCTTTTTTTTTAGAATATCTGGAAAGGTTTGGAGTTCAAGTGACTTGTTGAAGAGCAATGCAATAGCAGGGGCTAAAAATCTGGAGGCTTTTTTGTAAATTAAAGATAATATCTCCTCAAGGGCACTAGACTTGGTTTTAAGGGAAAGGACCACCTCATTAACATCAATGGAATTTGCAGGCGTTAGGTACAGAGACTGTGGATAGTTACCTGTAAGATAGTCCTGAACATCAGTACTGGAAGATGGAATGTCATTTACAAGGGATGACCCAATGGAAGAGAAGAACCAATTGAACTCAATAGGAGGCTGTAAGCTGACCATTGTTATTGGACAGGAGTGTTGGTTTGTTATTTAAACTCTTCTTTGATCCCAATATTTGTGAAATTATGCTCCATGTTTTCTTAATGCTGCCCTTTGTTTGGGTAAATTTATCTTCGTAGTATTTAGTTTGGCTCTTCTAATTATTTTAGATAGCAATGATGAGTAATTCTTTGAAAATTCTTTGGAGACGATTCCTAATCTATACTTCTTCTCAAGGTCATGTTTTTTTATTAATGGATTTTAGTTTTCCCTTTGTAAGCCAAGGATTGCTTAGCCTTTCAGTTGTGACTTGTTTCGTTAGCATAGGACAGTGGGTGTTATAAAGGCTGAGAGTTTTTTGAAGAAAAGATTGCACTGCTAGGTTGATGTCCCTTATGTTACCTAACTCGGACTTCCAGTTGACATTAGCAGCAGCAGCTGTAAAATTGCCTATGGCAGTTTCATTGTGCAGCCTAATGCTTATCTCCCTTGTCTCTAGAGGTGGTTTGTTAATGTTAGTTAGGAGAAAAGTGGGGTAATGGTCTGTAGTGCTATCGACGATTATCCCTGAAGTAAGCAGAGAGGTTATGTTGGTCCAGATGTGATCAAGAGCCGTGGCAGAACTATCAGTGATTCTAGTAGGTCTAGTGATTAAGGGTATGAGGAAGCAGAAATTCATACAGTTGAGGAAGCTGGCAGCAGTAGGGTTTTCAGGCTTGCAGAGGTCAAAATTAAAGTCCCATGCGATAATTAGATGGTTTTTGTTCAGTCTGTTATCTAGTATTAAATTTCTAAGGTTAGAGTTGAATTCGGACACATCAGTGTTAGGAATTCTATAGACTGCTCCCACAGTCAGAACAGACTCAGCACCCTTGACTCTGAAACTGGCGAAGATATACTCCCCACAGGAGTCTCTAGTTCTAATTACTTTTAAGCATGTTAGTTCTTGGTGGTAGTAAAGAGCAGTGCCACCACCTCTCTGAATTGATCGACAGTTGTGAATTGCTAAGTAGTTAGGCATGTTAAAGAGTTGAGTAGTATCCTCTTTTAACCACATTTCAGTAAGTATAATAAAAGAGAATTTGTTGTCAATAGTTTCAATCAAGGCACTAATATCATCGAAGTGTTTGTCTAGAGATCTTACATTCAAGTTAATTACAGAGATATTGTGATTATGTGTTAATACATTGTTTACATCATGTGCTGTAAAATATCTGCAATTTAGATCATTAAAGTGATGATTGTCATAGATACTGGATAAGAGGTTTAGTTCTGGGTCTATACTTGTCTGCATAAGAAGGCTGGTTGTAGGAAAACAAGGCAAGAATGGCAATTACAAAACAAAACTTTGATATAAAAGGGGGGAAATAATAAAAATCTAAACAAGACTATACAAGGCAAACACAAAAAGAACAACACAAAAAAAAGAAAAATGAGTTAGATTGCTTACAAGTACTCTCAGGTACACTGTAAGTAATAATTTGCATTTTGAGACAGAGGCAAAGCCAGGGGTACAATGGAGTAAGGGAGTATGGCGAGGCTAGGCAACCTAGGTAATAAATGAAATCATAGAAAAAGGTGAATAATAAACATAGGCAAATTTAATCTAATGATTATTAACTATAAATAGTTTAGTTATGATCCTATAATTAGTAAGAACTAAAGAAAATATTATTGCACTCAATTAATTAAGTCCAATAAATGACTAATAAAAATTAAATTAAAATTTAATTTAAAAAAGTGTAACAAAGAGACTTTGGATACCTAGCCCGCACTAGGTGACAAGGGGGGGGGGTAATTATGTTGACTCATTGAGAGAGATAATAAGGTGAGACAAACCACATTGGGAGAGGAAAGTGTTGAGGTTATCCTCATTAGCAATTGTAAACATTTTACCTCCTGAAGTCTTTGTCACTTTAATCATGCCATCTCTAACGAAGCACTGATGAATCGCAGCTGGGTTTTGATAACGGATTTGACGCAGGCGGTAGAGGAGTTGCTGTCTTTTTCTAGTCAAGCACTCGTTGATGTAGATTTGCTTTCGTTGGGATGCAGCTGTCCGGACAAGATGCGATTTTATGGTTTGGCAAGCTAGCTTGAGGCGAATTTTACGCTGGTTTAGTCTTGTTGGATTCTTTTTGCCTACTCTGTAGGCAGCAATAATGTCTGTTTTATTTAGCGTGACACGCAATTTGTCTTTTATGAGAGCATGAACTACTTCAATACACATTTCACCTTCACGTTCCACAGGAATATCTTGGAACGACACAACAACAGAGTCAAGCAGCTTTTGCTGGCCTTGTTCATCCTGGGAGATGGAATGTTGGGTGGATAATGTACTGATACATGCAGTCATGTATGTCAATATTTATCCAACGACAGCAGCTGCATTAGTTGCAAATTCCACAGTGACTATAATGGTTAGAAAAACAGTTGAAAAACGGAACACACTAGTGAACACAGTGCATCTATATCCGCCACCAAAATATTGCAATTAAAACAAGATTAAAACCAGTGTGCTAAAACAGAAACGAAAAAGAAGCATAATTTCTGGTCAGGGGAAAAAAAGACACCAACAGCATGGGGGCCTATTTATTTATTAGTAGAACAAGTTTTTATTTTCTGCAGAACATGTTAATGAAGCGGCTATAACTTGTATATTTTACAACTGCATAACATAGACATATATAACTTTGAGTACACTACATTAGCTTAAGTGAAACTCCGTAATAACATTAATACAGTATGCTTATAGCCGGGAACTAAATAAATCAAGATCTGCAAAACACCAAATACTTATTATCTGTGAGTAAAGTAAGCCAAATGCATAACATATTTGTCATGGAGAATCGGGGCATTTAGAGTAGCATATATAATGCCTAAACACGTAACATTTAATAATGCCCCTGTCCAAGCGCCCCGAAAAAACATAATGTAAATTCCTGATGAATTAGTACGTAAATTAACCAGTACATGCAGAATATACATAAAGGGCAAAATTAACATTACTCCTACAAGTCAGAGTAGGTAGCAGCGGACAGCGGAACACTTAGGGGGCCGGCGCTGCATCCCCACTCCGCAAGGACAGCAGGCCGGACCCCCCCCCCCCACCCCCACCCCCGAAGGGCGAGTGCCTGCTGGACGTGAGAGGAGCGTCAGCGTGGAGGGGCGATGACTTCTCGCCTGACGTAGGGGGGCTGTGCCACCAGGAAGGGCGTCGCTGCATGTTCTGTGTCACGGGGCTTCATATAGTTTTCCTTGTCTGCGTCCACATCCGTGCCCGTACACCCGTTACTTCTGCCGTTAATGAAAACAGTCAGGAATTCCTGAACTGAAAAAAGGTACAGAGTCGGGCTGGTAAATGCTGCTAGGTAAGCAGCATCCGGGAAGTGACCAATGGAGCACCACCTGTTGCAAGGGTAGGCATGGTGGGCGTCATGTTGTCTGTGTGAAGTGGGCATACTACCGCGTGCGTGCCGCACGTGCTGTGCACCGCCACGCCGGGTCGCCCTCGTGGGCGTCGTCGTCGCTGCATGCCGCCCTTGCAGAGGCTGGCCCTGCAAGGCTGGCCCCAGGGCGGGTGAGTAAGTCTTACGTGCGCCCATCCGTGCATTCCGTCGAGTGTTCCTCGGGCGCGATCCCAATGTTCGCCGTCCATGGGCTACCGATCCCAAAGATTACCGCACAATACTGCCTTGGGAGGCAAGCCAGCCTCGGAAGGAGATTGGCCCACTGTACCTGTCAGTACCAAAATCACTCAATTCAAATATAACCTTGTAATAACAAGCGAAGGACTTACCAAACTATATAATAAACATCCTATAAATCAAATAGTATTTTTTTTTTTTTTTTTAAGGGATAACCGTAGCATACTTGTTTCCGTCGACACGCAAACAGAAAATTATAAAGATAGCAACTGAGTACAATTCAGAGGTCACCATCAAATGATGTCGGCCCAGTGGCCGCAGTAAATCCCAGGCTACCTCCTGCTGACAATAGGTCTTGTAACCCAGCGTCCCAGTGGCCGCAGTAACTTTCGAGCTACCACATAAACTTGCGGCCCAGTGGCTGCAGTAAATCCATGGCTGTTTCCGGCTATAAAATATAAAATATATTCACAGTTGGAAATATTTTAGCAAATCCACTTGATAGACAATAAGTCTGGTAAGCCCGCGGCCCAGTGACCGGGGTAACTCCTGGCTACCTGGTGACTTCCTGGCTACCATCGGCTGACAAAGGGCTGGTAAACCAGCGGCCCAGTGGCCGCAGTAACTTCCGGGCTACCACGTAAACTTGCGGCCGCAGTGGTCTGGTAAACCAGCGGCCCAGTGGCCGCAGTGACTTCCGGTTTACCACCGTCAGGCAGAAAGGCTGGTAGACCTGCGATGTAAATCCCGGGCTGTCCCCGGCAAACAATAGGTCTGGTACACCAGCGGCCGCAGTAATTCCCGTGCTACCACTGCAGACAACGGGTCTGGTAAACCAGTGGCCCAGTGGCCGCAGTAACTTCGTGCTTACCCCCTGCAGACAAAAAGTCCGGTAAACCTGTGGCTCAGCGGCCGCAGTAAATCCCGTGCTACCACTGGCAGACAAATAAGTCTGGTAAACCTGCGGCCCAGCGGCCGCAGTAACTTCAGGGCTACCACCAGCAGACAATAGTTCTGGTAAACTGCGGCCGCAGTAACTTTGGGGCTACCCCCGGCAGACAATGTGTTTGGTAAACCTGTGGCTCGGTGGCCGCAGTAAAACCCTGGCTACCACCGTCGGACAATAGGACTGGGAAACCAGCAGCCTGGGCCACGAGGAAGCGAGGGCGACCCAGGACCCTAAGGGCACCCTCCATGGGCAAGAACCCCACGGGGTGGCTGACCACGTGGGCGACTCCACCAGACGTGAAGCGCCACCACCCACGTGCATAATGGGGCCCAAATAGAGCAAAGAACCCTAGTCAACCAACTAGGGCGTCAACACAGACCGCAAGGGGAACAGCGCTGGGCACACGCCGACATTGGAGAGGAACCTGACTGAACATTTAGAACATAGACAACACTGTACTTTAGAGCAAGTTTAGAAGGGCAGGCCGCCCCTTGCGGGTCAGTCTGGGAGGTCGAAGTGCCCGCGAAGGCAAAAACAGCCAGGGTGGGGTCAGGCACCAAGTTAGCAGGCGTGATTTCCATAGCGTTAGGGAGTCCTAAGAACACAGCAAAAGCAGACTTTAACCTCAGTACAGATGATTGGTCCACGTGTTGTTTGCGCGAAGAGCTTTTAACTTGCGAAGCAGTGAGTCCTGCGAGTCCAGAGAACTCAGCAAACAGACTTGAATCACAGTACAGACGATCGATCCACGTGTCGTTTGCGGGAAGAGTTTGACTTGCGAAGCGGTGCGTGGCGGGAGCAGGAGAGAGCGCATAACCTCTCCTCCCCCCTTTATATAGGCCCCCCTTGCGCTTCTCGCCCAGCGCCATGTGGATCGCGCTCTGCAAATATCTTTTCTTCCCCTTCCCCCCCACCCCTGCCCCCAGAAAATCCTCCGCTTTCCTGCGTAATGCAGTGGTCACTTATGTTGCATATTCTAACCCGCATGGACTTGCAAAAGGTCTTGTAAATAAATAGGCGGAAGCTGCCAAACACCCTGATAAGAAAGGCAAGAAGAAAATATGAAGTTGGTATAGCAGGGCAAGCAAAACAATTTAGGATTTGTCTTTGCTTGCTCTGCTATGCCAACTTCATAAATTCTACTTCCTTTCCTGATCTCTTATCTAACAGTTGTTGATAGGAAAAGTGAACACGACACTATAAATAATTATCCTTCTGAAGTCATATGAACGAACATATGACATCGTGTGAATCACTTGCTATATTTATATCAATATAAAAATACACAGTAGAACCGAGCACAAAGTTGAAGATGATGTTCAATGCTGAAAAGTCTTTTTCTGGGTTAATGACAGGCACAGTTCCCTGGGGTGAAAGTTGCATGATTAGCAGAGACCTGAGTGGCAGGGACCTGAGTGGCAGAGACCTGAAAGGCACGGATCACACACACATTCACATCACAACCCAGGTCAAGACCGAGTTGCGACAAAGACGCACAGACCGAAGCATCTATGGTCCAGGGCCCACATGCACCATGTTGCACAGAGTTAAGGTTCGCCTCCGAGAGGACCTCATTCTCACCACGGCTGAGATCTTAGAAAAGGTTTTAGCTTAAGCTTTAGATTAAGCTTAAACTTACTTAAGCTTAAAACCTAACTTAAGCTAAGATGGAGAAGAGAAGGTGAACACCTTCAAGTGCTACCGGTACTCCCACTATACCAGTAAGTGCAGAAATGCAGTATCTGCGCCCAGGAACACCACTACACAGCCTGCATATTCTCCCATCGACGCTGCCTACTCTGCAATGGCTTGCACACTGCAGTTTCACCTAACTGTTTCCTCCGACAAGAGGAAATAAAAAAGAAGTTGGCAAACACTACCTCACCTCAGCTAGACAACCCGCTTTTCAGGCCTTGCCCGAGAACACTGAGGAAGCTGCTGCTACTTCACCCCCGCTTGATCCCTCACTTTCGAGCTCACCTCCACAGCCCTTACAACCACCACCCAAGCCTGCAGTTACCACCAACAACACCTTCGTACCGGCACTCCTACACCTGGCCGACAAATTGGCAGGCAACGACGTCAACCTATACGTCCACACCATCAACAGGCTGCTCACCGCAAATGGACTTCCGACGGTGACGGTACCATTCGACCTTCTCCCAGCTCCTCCACCTGCGGCTGGCCCGGCGTCCAACCCCGCAACAGGGCCCACAACCAGTCTGATAAAAGGGACGCCACCCTCCCTGGCTACCTCTGCCAACGAAGACATCACATCGAGAGACGACAACGTACCTCCCAAAACTTCCCTAAGCCATCAGGAAGCTCTCCAGAGCCACCACCGACTTCGATGAGAACATCCTTGCGACCGACGACGAAAACAAAAGCTCTTGCCATTTGCTGTTCATTCCGCCCAGGGAGGTCAATGGCAACGCACACACCAGGCGAAAATTGGCTCACAGATGTAATTCCTAGACGGACAAATGCAATTCCTCGAAAAGGACGACGATCCTGATGGTATCAAACTACCGAGGTTGCTCCATTCAGATATAAAGCGTCTCTCTGGACATTAAACTGTATCCTGGGGACTAAGCGTCCTGCGGGTCATAAACTGCGGGCGACCATGAAGATCCCATCCATCCACAGATCTCCAGTATCAGCTTTGATACTGTGTTACGGCCACTATTGTGGGACATTTGGGCTTGAATCTAATTATTTAAATATTAATGTAGTAAATTAAATTACGAAGGACCACCCGCTTTTATAGTAAAGAGGGAAACTGAGAAATTATGATCATTTGTTAATTCCTAGATGAACCAGTAACTATGGATAAAATACTAGAGAATATGATCATAGAAATAATTAATGGGCTGTATAATTAAATGAATCAAACCTCAAACACCTACATTGGGGGGTTATTACTGGAACTCAGTACGTCCAGGAACTAGTGTGGTTCGTTCACTAATCCAAGATATAATAATCTAATCCTATGAATAATTGTGAAATCAATGTCATTATCATTAATGGGAACATAGATTATGAATATAATAATGATAATCATAATAAACACACGTCAATCCATAAACAGAGTTCTGCATGTAAATAATTCCAGATAATAAATTAAAGGAATACAAAGGAATCTTAGCTTAATGACGATTCCTTAAAGTAAGTCACGACGCTTCTTCTGATTCTCCTGGGCTCGGCTGGATGACGAGTGGGATTCGATTAACATGGGAGAAGGCAGCTAGGAGAATTCTTCTCACATGCTGCAAAACAAATATTTACAGTAGCAACTAATTAAACTACTGGATTTCTATGTCCAACAAATTAATATTAATAGTAGATAAGGGATAATGACCTGTGATTTGGTGTTGGTATACGTCGTCACGACAAATCACCCAGCAACAATTCTACACCCTATCAGATGCATCAAATA
Organism: Procambarus clarkii; assembly: GCF_040958095.1. Lineage (NCBI taxonomy): Eukaryota > Metazoa > Arthropoda > Malacostraca > Decapoda > Cambaridae > Procambarus > Procambarus clarkii. Next base: position 31,078,554 of record NC_091197.1, read on the forward strand.
AGGATAAGATACTTAGCTAATATGGACACTGTGTAAGTTTTAAAATTGCCGAAATTCGCGTCCCAGGCTCTGGCTTCACCTATCCTGGATAATGACGCGCTTCCCTGGCCGGTCACGTGGAATCACAAAGAACCAGGTTTGATAGGTTCTTTATATGACACTGACACCAGATGAAGATATTATCTGCAAGGCTTTTCACGCCTCACAGTGGCGACTTTCTTCGGGAGAATGGATAGCGTTTACCCTGATGGTTGGGTAATGGCGTCTCCTCGTGAGCACTACGTGAACAGGTCCGCTTGGGAGCGTCCCAACACGTGCACTGGCTTGCTCTCCTTCCCCGCTCCGTGTCTCGCGTTCATTAGACAAGTTATTATCATGAATATTAGTATTTCTCGCGGTTGTGCTTGAAATGCTCGAGTCAGGACGGGTTTATTATTTAGAAGAGTGAAATATTATTATTTGCCAGTTCAGTGAGAGTAAACATATAATGGAGAAGAATTAATGTCTCTCCATGGCATTCACTTGTGACGTTAATTTTTATTACTAGATAACTGCTATGACTCTAACGCTCTATTCGGCTTTAGTTGGAGGTCAATTTATCTGTAATTAATTATCACACAGAACACCTTTGTTATAGAGAATCGAATTCAATTCTCAAGCACATTGGATATAATGTGTTTATTACAAGGAAATCTGACGCAATACTGGCGTCGGGTGACGTGAGAATTCTAGCCTATTGCACAGATGAAATTATTAGTACATGTGAATTCTACGTTGTGTTAATTTTACTTACTACAATGATTAGTAATAACTAATGAGAAGACAACAGTGTTGTATTTGGTGTTGGAAATTTCCAACAACTATGGGTCGCAACCGGGTTCTTTGATGGTAGAACCAAAATGATAGTATCCGACCCCAAGTCGATAGTACGCTCTCAGGAAAGTGGCTATGTAGTGCATAAAAAAGGAGGGGATGAACAAAACACTGTTCCTCTCGTCAATGTATTAAATATCTTTACACCACGGTTAAGTATATATATGTACACCGTCACCATAAATAATATATAAAGAACAGATAGGCTATTTCTACACTTAAGTACAATCCTTTCGCTCAGGATATCACGGGCTCACCATAGCCCGTGCTACATGGACACTTCGTTCTGAGTATCTAAATCTGAAACAACAACAATAGCTCAGGATATCAAACGTGGTCACGTGCAGAGTTCATCAATCCCCAGTATTTCTTCACTGTCCAGTAGCGTATCCAACCTTACTGGGAAGAACACCAGCGAGTTGACCTATGTGTGGGCCAGCCCACTGACAGTGTCATGAGGTGCCTGTTGTTGGGTATCTGGGGCTTTAACTCATATTAAATTATTTGATTATTATGATTAACATAAATCGAAGGACCACCCACTTTTGAGAAAAGAGAGAAAATGAATAAAGGTGATTATTAGATTGACACTATAGAACCAGTGCCTGTGTACGATAATTAACTTGACAATCACTTGAAGATAATGAATAGACTGTATTATTAATTAAAGTGAAAGCCTCAAATAACAACATTGGGGGGTATTTCTAGAAGTTCATACCTGTACCCCAACAACCGCTCTCCAGCTACTCGCTGGCAGAGTACAGGCACCTCCCTGTCGTCAGTCTCTCCCCTAAGCCAGTCCCAAAGGTGCGATGATCTTTTTCAACAGTAAAGCACTAGCAGCTACCACACTGCTTCATCGGCGGCAGCTTACTTGGTCGTTTCCAGGACCATGAAGGGAGACTCTGGACTGCCCAAGATGAACTGCCGTTTCCTTTACCGCTGCCTCCAGACGTTACCTCTGTGAACACAAAAACGTCATCTATGACCTAGCCGGTACTGGCGAAACTAGGAAATACCACTAACCCACTGGGGAGTTGACATTGTGCTCTGTAGCACCCCATAAGGTGGTGCTGGTCTTGATGCGTCACCTCACCAGAGGTCACTCACAACGACCCCTCTGGCTGACCAAGTCAGGAATCTTTAGCCATTTCCAAGTTTTAGATAGCCACCATTGTGGTGTTTGTGTGTTGCTGAGGAAGTCTTGGTTGTAGGGTTGATATAAAGCCATTGCTTGGTTACTGACTTCAATACTTATAAACGATTACATGACAATTAGCTACCAAGCTTGGCGGGCGTCCTGTACGCCCTCTTGTTTACCTTTCTCTGCGTCTGAGCCGCAGCACATAGAAAACGGATGGTACCATTTTCTGTGAACATGACATCCCTCCTTTTCTTTAAAAAGAATGAATACAGGATGTCTACCATGCTTGTAGCACAAAGCAAAGTTATTGACACAAAGTAAGTTATTAACATATCAAGAGATATTGCATACATTTAACATTAATTAAGCACACAAAGAATTTAAACAACTTAATCTTTACCACAAAGGATTTCAATGTTAAAAATACATATGCAATGTTAAACAAACATGAAAGAAACTGTAATACAAAGTTACAAAATATTGAATGAGAAATCTGCATTATTCAAACAATATTAAATTTAGTTTAGCATAATAGGTAAATACTTTGCATTACATAGGAACACAATTAATCATCAAATCGTGTAGGGCGTTTAACATGACGTTTAGGACGAGAGTCTCCAAATACCATAATATCCCTTGATGAATTGTTTATTGAGTTATAACTCATCTTTTCTTTATCGTTTGTACGACTTTGCACTTCATCATTTTCCACACTAGTTGGAATCACTTTGAAATAAGCCATATTACGTGTTATACTATGATCTCTATTACTAGCTGTTACCATAGTTCCTTTTACACTAATCACTTTATATGGTTTTGTATCATATGGCATATCTAGCTTTCCCTCTTTTTTCTTTTTAACGAGAACAGTATCTCCAATCTTTATGAACTGTTCCTTTGAACGTTGATCATGAGCAATTTTCATTTTGCACTTGGCAAGCGCATCCTTCTGAGCGAGACGTTTATCCGTTATCTCGGCTGGCATGACAGGTAGTGCGATCCTCATAAGACGTCCAAATAAAAGTTTGCCAGGCGACTTGCCCAGTGTTCCATGTGGTGTTGCACGGTAGTTCCTGAGAAAAGCATACATACCTTGTTTCCAGGATCGTCCTTCGGCATGAGCACAGCGTACCGCTTTCATGAGAGGTTGAATGAATCTCTCGACTTCTCCATTTGCTTGAGGATGTAGTGGCATCACACGGCGGTGTTTGAATCCAATATGCTCAGCAAAGTTGACGAAGTCTTGTCCATTGAATGGCAGTCCATTGTCCGTCTTGACAACTTCAGGAATGCCAAAATTTGAAAAGATCTTGTCGAGTTTCGGGATGGCAGCCTTTGCAGATGTGGAAGTGATGATTTCTACTTCTGGATAACGTGAGTGATCATCAATGACTACCATCAAGTACTCTCCAGTTGGTAGCGGTCCGCAGAAGTCCATTGATACTTCTGTCCATGGTGCAGCAGGTAGTGGTGAAGGTTGTAGAGGTGTTGGTCTTGAGGTATCCACTGCAGCTTGGCAAGGGACACAGGCATCATGCATGTCCTTTGCTTGACGATCAATGCCAGAAAACTACACCTTTTCTCGTAGCAGCTGTTTGGTCCTAACAAGACCTTGGTTTCCTTGATGTGCAAGCTTCAAAGCACGTTGCTGGAGAACAGCTGGAATGACAATACGAGTACCTCGCAGCACGATGTCGCGTTGTTGCGTAACACTTAATTCTGTCTGGATGCGTTCAAGTGCTTTGAATGCATCTTGGTCAACTCCTGAGGGTGGGATGCGTGGAAACTTTTTCTTAGTCAATGCATCCACTGTTGCTTGCAGAGTTGGGTCCTCTAGGGTTGCAGTACGGATTTCATCAAGAGTGAGAGCCTTAGGGACTGCATCACAGGTTACAGAGTGTACATATTCCTCGGCAACTTGTTGATGCTTGATGATGGTGAAACTGTTGGCAGGATGTCGACTGATATAATCAGCGGGATTGCCTGCACCCGGCTTGTATTTCACCGTAAAGTTGTATAGTTGCAGACGAAGAGCCCATCTCTCAATGCGAGCTGGTGGTTTGGACTTCGGATTATTGAAGATGGTCTCCAACGGCTTGTGGTCAGTGACTATCGTGGTGAAGGGTGCACCAAGCAGATACACATTGAAGTGTTCACAGCCCCATACAAGAGCAAGAGCTTCCTTCTCTGTCTGACTGTAGCGTTGTTTAACATCTGTGAGAGAACGGCTGGCGTAGGCAGTTACTACTCTGGAATCTGGTTGACCAGGTTTGTGTTGGGCTAAAACAGCACCTAAGCCAACAGGACTAGCATCCACCGTTAACTCAGTGTCCATTGATGGATCAAAGTACGCAGCAGTCGCATTCTCTACTAGTGCATCTTTCACAGCATCAAATGCATTTTGCTCGATATCGCTCCAGTACCATGATGCATTTTTCTTCAGGAGCTCACGTAGAGGCTTCGAAATGGTAGCAAAATCTGGAATGAAGCGAGAACAGTAGTTGCCATTCCCAGAAAACTATGTACTTCAGTGGACGTTGAAGGAGGTTCAGCATTCTTGATATCTGCAACTTTCTTAGGATCTGGAGACAGACCTTTGTCACTAAGTACATGTCCAAAGAATTCAATTTTATGTTGATTGAACTCACACTTTGCTCGGCTTAGCGTCAAATTCTTTTTTTAATTTCTCGTAGGCGTTGCAATGTTGCACGAAGAGCTTTGTCGTGTTCAGCTTGGGTACGGCCATAAACAATGATGTCATCAGACATGTTGTCAGCATTAGGTATATCTTGCAATACCTGGCTGATGATGTGCTGGAATACCTCAGCAACACTGTTAATACCAAAACTCAGGCGCTTGTACCTATACAGACCTCGATGTGTCGTAAACGTTGTGATGAAGCGACTCTCCTCATCAAGTTTTAGCCGTTGATAGCTCTTGTTTAAATCTAACTTGCTGAATACAGTTGCACCATTCAAGCGGTAGATCATATCATCTACAGTGGGTGTAGGATGGCGTTCACGCATTATTGCCTTGTTGGGAACACGCATGTCCACACAAATGCGTATCTCATCTGGATTCTTCGGCTTTGGTGGAGTGACAATTGGGCTTACCCATGGTGTTGGGCCTGTTACTGGTTCAATGATATCTAGTTCCATCAGCCTATCCAGTTCGGCATCGACTTTCTTGCGAGAATGGAATGGTTGTCGGCGATGTGGTTGGGCAACTGGAATTACATCTGGGTTGATATGCAGATGTACTTTGCTATCAGTATAACAACCTATGGATTTAAATCGATCAGAAAATTCAGCAACAAAAGCATCAACATTGTTTGCAAATTCCACTGCTACAGCATCAGAAAGCTGAAGTAGCACCAATTTGGTTGAAGTCTTGTAACTGAGTAGAGACTCCTTTGCATTCCTAACAACATGGAATGTAGTAGTGAGCATTGCATTCTTTGACTTAATCTCTGCAGTGAAAGTTCCAATCACTGGCAAGGCTACCTTTGAAGCATAGGCAGTGGCTTTGCCATTGTAGTTTTCAAGCTTTGCGAACTGTTTTATAAATTTCTCATAGTGACATTCAGCAATGGTGTCAATGTTTGATCCAGAGTCAATGAGAACTTTGAGACAAATACCAGCAATGTATACTATAGTCTCCGGGTTGTTTGGAAGATCATTCCATTCTGTGATTGCTTGTACTCCATAAGTGTAATCACATTCACTGTCATCTGAGACTGGTTGTAATGAAATGTTGTCTTGTACATTGTTAACATTTTGGATATGAGGTGCAATATTGCGTTTACCACCTCGACCCCTATGACCTGATCCTCGTACAGTGCTTTCATTCACTGACTGTGGTTTCTTGAGTGCGGAACGACACATAGCACCAAAATGACCTAGTTTTCCACACTCATAGCACTTCTTACCTTGAGCAGGACAAACATTACCTTGGTGTGGGTAGTCTCCTCCACAATTGTAACATTTATTGTTGACACCTTCTGATGTGGGTCGTTGTGACTGCTTGAGTCTTGTTCCTTGACCCCATTTGTGATGTGGTTCTCGGTTCAAATTGTTGTTGGGTTGGTCATGATATCTTCTTTGATTACGGTGTCCTCCCTGAACCTTAAGTACCTCATCACTGTTAGTAACAGTGGCAGAACCGTTGTTGGCACTGCACTCCATGACATGAGCATCACGTGCAGCATCTTCCATTCGACGAGCAATATCCAATATCTTGGTAAGAGATCTTTCATCATCAACAAGTTCAAGAGCTCTTCGACGGAGACGTGTAGATGTGCATGTTTCAATTATTTGCTGTTTGATTTCTTTCTCAACATCAGCAAACTAACAATGGGCTGCTAAACCCTGCAGACGTGTGTAGTATTGATCCACAGTTTCATTAGAGAGTTGTTTGGCTCTCCTGAAATGCATAATTTCCATTGCAGTATTTTGTCTTGGTTTGAAGTGCTCAGTTAATTTGGCTTTGGCAATGTCATAATCTTTGGCACCACCAGTGTCTTTCAGTGTGTCAAAGATGTCACAAACTCTATCACCTGCATAATGAAGTAGAAAGGCACGCTTTTTTCAGCACTTTTGATGTCTGAAACTATCAGCAAATTTTCAAACCTTTTAAGCCATTTGGTCCACCTCTGTGACAGGTTTGTCTGGTCACAGTCAGGATCAAATGCAGGAAACTGGGGTATATTTGCCATTTTTACTGAATAAATGTAAACTTATCACTTAAATGTTCCTCAGAATATTAAACACTTACTGCACTGTATATGTTAGTTAATAATTCACTGTAATTACTTTAATTTTGCAAAACACACAAGAATTTTAATGCAAAATTTCACAGCAGAGCACAATACAGCAGCAACTGACTTCTTACCTAGCCCTTGTGTACATGTGTTGTTCCTACTCACAGCAACACAGCAGTTGTCAGCAGTTGGCAGAAGTTGGAACAGCGGTTGTCAGCAGTTGGTACAGCAGTTGTCACAACAGTCAGTTTACAGCGTGAAGAATTGTAGCACATAGCGCGTTTCGTATACAAAACACCGGGTTTCATATACAGCATCAAAGTGTCGTTTCGTACACAGCGTTGGCACACATAGATCGCAGATTTCTCAGTACACAGCTTCAGTCAGCACAGCTGACTGAAGCTGAAGCTGCACAGGGTTGATATAAAGCCATTGCTTGGTTACTGACTTTAATACTTATAAACGATTACATGACTAGTAGCTACCAAGCTTGGCGGGCGTCCTGTACGCTCTATTGTTTACTACCTCTCTGCGTCTGAGCCGCAGCACATAGAAAACGGATGGTACCGTTTTCTGTGAACATGACAACCACCAGATGGCATTGTCCATATTACGTACGATTCCCGGGCAGTTCGGGTGCGGACTCCTTGATGGTGCTGGAACTGCCACTCTACCCCCTGACAAGGGTAACGAGTCCGTAACATACTGGTAATGGCTCCAAAGGGCCTCCACTTACGGGCTATTCATATCCGTACTACCTTATTGGGTGGCTTAATCTTTATCAATCAATCAATTAGGGTGGGACACAACACTTCCAAGTAGCAAAAGGAAAATTAACTGCGATGTGGTACGAACAAGCCACTGGGTACTCCTTTCTTTTTTTTTTTTTTTGAGATATATACAAGAGTTGTTACATTCTTGTACAGCCACTAGTACGCGTAGCGTTTCGGGCAAGTCCTTAATCCTATGGTCCCTGGAATACGATCCCCTGCCGCGAAGAATCGTTTTTTCATCCAAGTACACATTTTACTGTTGCGTTAAACAGAGGCTACAGTTAAGGAATTGCGCCCAGTAAATCCTCCCCGGCCAGGATACGAACCCATGACATAGCGCTCGCGGAACGCCAGGCGAGTGTCTTACCACTATACCCTTTTTCAAACCTGGCAAAAATATATCCAGACATTGCAGTAGCCATACCCGGTCTCAGACTTGGTTACAAATGCTGCTAGGAGGTAATAAACCCAATAGTTAAAGAGTGTCATATCTGTGGAACAGAAGCAGAGGCGCCACTGTTGCACTACTTACTGGAATGTGAAGCAACTGAAGCCCTGCGCATCAAACTCAACATTCATCCAACGACAGCAACTGCATAAGATGCAAATTCCACAACGCCTATAATGGTTAGAAAAGCAGTTGAAGAACGGAGCACACTAGTGAATACTATGCATATATATTTGCCACCAAGATAATATTATTAATACAGAACTAAAACCAGTGTGCTAAAACGGAAACGAAAAAGAAGCATATGTTGCACATCCTGACCCACAAGGAATTGCGAATGGTCGCGTAAAAAAATAGGCAAAAGCTCCAAACTGCCTGATACGAAAGGCAAAAAAAACTATGAAGTTGGTATATCAAAGCAAGCAAATTCACATCGGATTTGTCTTTGCTTGTCTTGATATACGAACTTCATAGTTTCTTCTTCGTTTGCTGATCTCTTATCTAACAGTTGTTGATAGAAAATAATTGGTAATATATGGAACACTCTACCGGGACATAATTCAAATTTAACAATAATTCATTGTGTCGAAGGACAAGAAACCAGAGTATATATTCATGTTAGGCTTACATCAAGGTTCCCCTTCCCTTAAGTAACTCCTGAGTTCCTACTTACAACTAAGTGAACAGACGAATTATGAGATAGGAAATACGTCCAATCATTTTTGTCCCACCCGGAATTCTCGATTGTGAATGGAAAATAGCACACGACTCTATAAATAATTATCTCTTTGAAATCATATGAACGAACATATGATATCTTGTGAATCACTTGCTATGTTTATATCGATATAAAAATACACAGTAGATCTGGGCACAAAGTTGAAGATGATATTCAATGCTGAAAAGTCCTAATCTGGGTCAATGACAGACACAGTTCCCTGGGTGAATGTTGCATGATTAGAAGGGACCTGAGTGGTAGGGACCAGAGTGGCTGGGACCAGAGTGGCAGGGACCAGAGTTCCAACATGAAGAACAAAACTTAGGTCTAGGACAATTAATTAAGAATTCCGAATTACATTTAATTTAAAAAAAAATCCTCTTTTCCTATTCTCCGCATGAAACAATCTAACGACCCAAATTTCATAAGTAAACAATCATATATCACATTCTGCAAATTTCCTCTCCTGAATATTCATATAAGTTTGTGTTAAATAGGTTAAATAAGGAAATCTATGGGTTGACAATGTCAACCCAACTTTTTATTGTTTGAAGTGATTAAATTTTAAATTCACAGAACTCACACAAGAATAAAATATGTGTGAATATATAACATATAATGATGACCAAACCTCAACTAACAAGATGGAGACGGATCTCCATTCTCTGGTGTGTGGTTTGGTCATCAACAAATTTCCTGCAGTTATCTCTGTTGCTGATATTGAAAAGTATGACTGTAGCAGTAAATGTTCATATTGTGGTTGTCGTAAATGTACACTCACTGTGGCAGAGTCCTGTGAGTGTTCCTCCAGGCCAGAATGTCAGCCTGGAGTTGGGGCAGGCGACTGTAGGAGCCGTCGACCAGCGGGAGCCGTGTGAAGGGGTCGGGGGCCGACTCCAGCAGTAGGCGGACCAGCGTCGACTCGTCTATCACCCTCTTGGATGGGAGCAGCATCACCGGCGCCTCCATTACCGCCCTCGTCACGCTGTCTCTATACTTCTTTGGGACCACCTTAGAGAATTCCTGAGGCGATACTGACAGATGATGTAAAAAGCTGAAATCTGTTGTCTGCTTACTAAGGAGAGAGAACCGCTGTGCGTGGTCACGTTTTAGAATCTGAGAAACAGATATAAATCTTTCCTCTGTAGATATTTTTTGGAAAATATCATTTAAACCAGCGACGAGATCCTCATAATAATTGGAATATTCTTCAACCTTGAGCTGAAACGCAGAGCACACTGTAACTGCAGAAGTTGTGATAGTAACCAGGAACGCTGCAGCGGCCTGAGCCAGTCCGGGAACCCCATAAGCTGTGGGAGTTGTGCCAACCAACATCTTATAGGTATGTAAAATGTCGTTGAACGTGTATAAAGTCCATTCTATATAACGATGTTGTCCCATGTCTATAACATTTTGTTTTTTCGCTAGATCACCCTCCACCTTTTCTTTTAAAAGCTTCACCAGATGGTTGAAAAAGAATGCTTCTGGTCCAATCTTAAGACTCTTTACCTGGTCCACAGCTGCAGCAGCGACCCCATCAAGGTGTCCCCATTTATTAAGGCTATCTAACACACCCTTGAGAGGGTGAAAGAGGGTCACCTTCTCCATGAAAATGTTCATCAGATGGTCCAGAGTCATGTAGCGACTAGTGTTGACCAACCCTGCAGCTGCTTGCGTACCCGAGGCGGCATCCTGAAGGTATGTCTCTGGCCACATCCCGACCAAGTGCAGCAGTTCCAGCCGCAGGTGCGGGTTGGGGCACACTTCACTGTCGCTGAACATGGTGAGTACCCAGGGTTTTAAAGTAGTAGACTCGAGTGCTGCAAAATTTGAATTGTTGTTATTCGCCCAGCACTTTGCTAGATCAATAATTTCCCAGATAACGTCCTCCCATTGCCCTGTTATTATCACCGGCCTCGTTGCCATACGCGTGGAGAGAGATAAGGTCCATAAAAGTCCAAGCTGGATTTCGCAATCATGTAAACTCTCTGGATGTTGAAGCTCTGACATTTTTATTCGTCCTATAATCCTTGGATTCGTGTAAACCACATATATTCTCTCTGAATGTTGATGCCTACTAAAATATTTAATATTTTCCTTTGACATGTTTATTGCTTTTATAATTAGGTGTGGACTACGTAATGAAGGGAAGTTCAAAACCATTGATATGATAAATTGTGGGAGTCTAGGAAAAGTATTATCGTGAGCTGTGGGAGAATATTTGATAGTTTTATCCATTGTCTCAACTGATCAAGAAAGATGTTCGAGTGCACAACCAAAAGGGTGAATAACTGAGCTAGACTAGATTGATTGATTGATGAAGATTAAGCCACCCAAAAGGTGGCACGGGCATGAATAGCCCGTAAGTGGTGGCCTTTTCATGCCATTACCAGTATCAAGAGCTGATACTGGAGATCTGTGGAGGTGCGAATGCACCCTGCATGACGGGAGATGTCTCCCTTATGAATGTGTTTAAGATGAAGATGAAGCAACCCAAAAGGTGGCACGGGCATAAATAGCCCGTAAGTGGTGGCCATTTTAAGCCATTACCAGTATCAAGAGCTGATACTGGAGATCTGTGGAGGTGCAAATGCACCCTGCATGACGGGAGATGTCTCCTTTGTGAATGTGTTAAGATGAAGATGAAGCAACCCAAAAGGTGGCACGGGCATAAATAGCCCGTAAGTGGTGGCCATTTTAAGCCATTACCAGTATCAAGAGCTGATACTGGAGATCTGTGGAGGTGCGAATGCACCCTGCGTGGCGGGAGATGTCTCCCTTGTGAATGTGTTACGAAGATGAAGGCACCCAAAAGGTGGCACGGGCATGAATAGCTCGTAAGTGGTGGCCCTTTTGAGCCATTTACCAGTATCAAGAGCTGATACCGGAGATCTGTGGAGGCGCGAATGCACCCTGCATGACGGGAGATGTCTCCCTTATGAATGTGTTAAGATGAAGATGAAGCAACCCAAAAGGTGGCACGGGCATGAATAGCCCGTACGTGGTGGCCATTTTAAGCCATTACCAGTATCAAGAGCTGATACTGGAGATCTGTGGAGGTGCGACTGCACCCTGCGTGACGGGAGATGTCTCCCGGACCAAGTGTGGCATGCGGAATAGAACTGATTGATGATTGATTGATGAAGATTAAGCCACCCAAAAGGTGGCACGGGCATGAATAGCCCGTAAGTGGTGGCCCTTTTAAGCCATTACCAGTATCATGAGCTGATACTGGAGATCTGTGGAGGTGCGAATGCACCCTGCATGACGGTCTCCCTTGTGAATGTGTTAAGATGAAGATTAAGCCACCCAAAAGGTGGCATAGGCATGAATAGCTCGTAAGTGGTGGCCCTTTTGAGCCATTACCAGTATCAAAAGATGATACTGGAGATCTGTGGAGGCGCAACTGCACCCTGCGTGACGGGAGATGTCTCCTGGACCAAATGGTGACCAAATGGTGGAATAGAACTGATGATGATGAAGATTAAGCCACCCAAAAGGTGGCACGGGCATGAATAGCCCGTAAGTGGTGGCCATTTTAAGCCATTACCAGTATCAAGAGCTGATACTGGAGATCTGTGGAGGTGCGAATGCACCCTGCATGATGGGAGATGTCTCCCTTGTGAATGTGGGCTAGACTAAGATTGATTGATGATTGATAAAGATTAAGCCACCCAAAAGGCGGCACGGGCATGAATAGCCCGTAAGTGGTGGCCCTTTTGAGCCATTACCAGTATCAAGAGCTGATACTGGAGATTTGTGGAGGTGCGACTGCACCCTGCGTGACGGGAGATGTCTCCCGTAATTATTAATTTTTTCTTTTTTCTTTTCTTTTTTTTCCCAGTGTTCTGAGGTTGCATTTAACCATCAAGCTGTTATCGTGGGGGAGGATACTGCTTCACAGTCTTTATGAGGGTGTCCAGCTGCTGGACACCTTTGTTGACCAGGAGAGTGGCTGTGTTGATGGCTTCAGGGTGGCCACTGCATGATTCAGGAACTCTTAAAGCTCTTCTAAGGTCATTGGTTGCTTCACATTCCAGAAGATAGTGAAGTAATGGCTTTTCTGTGACAGTTTGGCAGAAGATGCACTCTCTCTGTCGGGGTTCACCAATCTCCCAGTTGCATCTGTAACCTAGACGTAGTCTATATAGCCTAACTGCTATTTCCCTGTGGATTCCTTTTGGGATATTTAACCTTTCTAATTTGGTTGCCTGAAGATACCATGTTGCAGATGGCGAACCTTCAGCTATTCTCTGGTGTAGGTAGGCTTTGTTGAGATGTGAGAGTTTTTTGGTGATGATGCTTTTTATGTTCTCTAGGCTGGGTTGAATTGTTTTATGTATCACTGGATGACGAGTTGCCAATTTAGCAATTTCATCAGCTCTTTCATTTAATGGGATTCCAATATGGGATGGGATCCAGTTTAAAGTTATGTTGAGGCCTTTGCCTTTAGCGACTGCTCCTTGATACAAAATGGTGGTAATTATTTCCACATTATCTTTCCACTGTTTTTGTCCTAGTATTTGAAGTGCAGCTTTTGAGTCTGTGTGTATGATTGCATTTTGAGTGTTTTGTGCAATCACATATGCGAATGCCTGTTGTATGGCGAACAGCTCAGTTTGGGTTGATGATACTAGTCCTCCCAGTCTCCAATATGCCTGAACGCTGGTCGTGCAAAGAGCAGCGCCAGCACTCTCATTTTCTGTGTCCACCGATCCGTCTGTGAAGATGTGGGTGGCTCCTGCTACTGCTATGCTATACATTTGCTCTTCTATTATGCGCCTTAGGATTGTCGGATCATAGGCAGCCTTTTTCATTGGGAGACTTTCTATTACTATTTTGAAAGTAGGCTCTTCCCACGGCGCGGAAGGAGTGTAATTTGGGTGTGGATGATCACCCTCTCTATCAAGAATCATGTTTTTTAAATGTAGTCTGTTTAGGACTTTTCCTGCTCTTGCAACCCAAGAGTTTCCATTGTTTTGGCCTAGTCCAACCACCAAGGCCTGCCGTACTGGGATTGGATCAGAAGAAATAATTATCTTACTGATAATTGTAGCTGTCCTTTGTGATATTCTTTCTTGTAGAGAGGGCAAACCCGTCTCCAGTCTAAGAGTTTCAAGCCTGGTCCACATGGGGGCTCCCAGTGCAGCTCTCATAGCATTGTTTTGGGCAACTTCAAGCTTTTTCCACTGTTGGTGTGATAGATTTGTGAGTGCAGGTGCGGCATAATCGATCACTGATCTGACTGCCTGTACATAGTATGTGCGAAGGACTTGCAGATTGGCTCCTCCAGAAAGGGAGGTTAGCGACCTGAGGATTGCCGTCCGGGCCGCAGTTCGCTCTCTCAAGTATGTGACCTCAGCATTAAAATTCATGTGTGTGTCCAGGATGATTCCTAGATACTGATAGGTGTCGACCCATTCTATTGGTTGACCCTGTACTGTGAGTTGGATGTTGGGCTTCGCTATTTTTATGGGCATGGCCTTTGATTTTGAGGGGTTGAGTTTGATCCCAATCTGTTTTGCCTCTTTACTGATGCAGTCTAAGCATTTGGGTGCAAGGCGCGCCGCATCCCTTCCTTTTATGATGATGACAAAGTCGTCCGCGTAGTTTAGCAGCCTGCAGTGATGTGGGAGTTTCAACCTCATTATTCTTTCCATTAAACAGTTGAAGAGAAGAGGGCTAAGAATACCTCCTTGCGGTGTACCATTTTCATGTCTTTTGTACTCAGAGACTGTGCCATGAAGTTTTACTCTTGCTTCTCTGTTTATGAGACAGTTTTTGGTCCAGGAGAGCAGGTTGCCTCTGACCTCTTTGTCAATGAGGCAGCAGAGAATAGCTGGGGCGCTAGCCAGTTCAAAGGCTTTTTCGAGGTCCAGGAATATCAGCATTCCTGGTCTGTCATTCAAGTGGGCTAACAGAGTTGTAATACATTCCACTGTGCCAACCCCTCTTCTATAGGCATACATATCATGGTGCAGTTTAGGCATTTTCCACTCCAGTCTGTTGAGTGCCATTCTGTCAGCCGTCTTGGCTGCACAGCTTTGGAGAGAGATGGGCCTGGGATTAGCTGGATCTTTGGGTTTTGGGATCGGCACTATGTCTGCTCTATTCCAAGCAGAAGGTCTAGTTTGAGAAGTCCAGGCTAAATTAATTAACCTAAGGTATGCAGCGTCTCCCTCTGGGCCGAAGTTTCTAATCATGTTATAGGTTAGTTTGTCGGCTCCAGGGGATGTATCCTTGGAGTTTTTCTTAGCCCGATTGAGCTCATCCAGTGTGAAGGGGGCATTAGTGTCAGAGACTTCTTCACATGCTGTAAGGATTCTGTGCCACCTTTCTTCCTCTAGTCCGGTCTGTACTGCTAATACATCTGGTGGAAGTTGATTGCTGGCTGCTCTCTCTGCAAACCTGGTTGCCAGTACTTCGGCTTCCTGTTGAGGATCCTTGGGGTGTGGAGCTTTAGGTGTTTTATTCCCTTTGGCCCGGTGAATTTGCTGCCACATCTCTCCGAGAGAGGTGTGTTCATTCAGGTGTGAACACCATTCCAGCCACTTTTGTTCTTTTATTTGTCTGGTCTCTCGATGTACATGTTCCTTGACCTCACAAAGTAAGATCCTGTTGCGGTCACTTGGCTGCTTTTTGTATAGCTTTCTTGTTCTATTGAGTCTATGGTTGAGTTCTTTGACGCGTTCGCAATAGTACCAATGATCTTTATGGTGTCCGGTGGACTGTTTTTTCAGTGGGATTGAGTGGTTGGCTGCACTTTGAATCGCTTTGACAAATTCTTGGCTAGACTAATGTGGGTGAGATACTATATAGTTGTAGAGGGTGGAGGAGAGGTGAGGGCCCGAGTGAGGTGCACGGACACCAGCTTCACGATAGTTCACTTCCAGTTAAAGCAATTTAATCTTTTAGAATGACAGTTAAATATTCATGTGATGTTGCTGTGTGAATAGTTAGCTTCTGGAAAGACCTGCGTATAGGCACATGAAGTTAGAAATGAAAAAAACGCATATATAGCAAAAAGGCCAATAATGTACATTATGGGCCTATTGGCTCATAATGTGCAGGCTTTATGCCCACCTAAACTTAATATTTATATATGATAGAGAGAATGTGTCTCTGCTTGTTTCTCTATCGAAGGTTGCAGAAGGAGATAAGAGGAGATGGTGAGAGACGGATGCTTGAGGGAGAAAGGTGGAGGTGGGGAGAGACGAGGTGATACGAAAACCTTGTTTGCAAACCAGTATTTACTCAAGTTTTAACTGAATCTAAATAACATGATGCTCGTTCGTGGCAGTTCCTATTTATATCCTCCAAAACTAATTCATAAATATGTCTAACCTACATTTCAAACAAACAAGGAATCCGGCATATATTATATTTCGTGTTCATTGGTTCCCAAAATCTACAACCCTATTACCGAACCAGTATTTACCCAGGTCTTTCCTAAATCTATACTAATCAAATTTATAGCCATGACACAGAGAAATCACATTATCCTGATATATTTGTTTAAGGAATGACATGTATGCTCGGCATGGAGTGCATTTATTTTAGTCTGGGGTTGTTATTGTTGCGAACTCGTTGGAACCTGTGGTGGGAGGGATTTGTTTGGGTTTAAACTGTTAATAGATGGTGTTATGGGAATTGATATGGAGAAATGAGGTAATTAAAGTTGGTGGGGGAAACAAATTGGTAAAGTGTACAGGGAAAGAGAAGTGCCTCAAAATAACAATACACTTAGGGTATATTACACGAGCAGTAGGAGTTTAAGAAACAGAATAAACGATTTAAATGCATTTGTCTGCACAGAAAAAATAGATATTATTGTTCTTACCGAAACGTGGATGAATGTAGAAAATAGAGAACTATTAGCTGAAAATCAAATAAATGGATTTAAACTATTTCCCACAGATAAATATATTAGACGAGGAGCGGGAGTAGCCATATATGTTAGTGAAAATTTGAAATGGAGTCTCAAAAAGGTAATCAAAACTGAGGCACACACAGAAACTATTTGGATAGAATTAAACGAAAAAGCAAATAATCTCATAATACAGGCCACCAAACTTAGACAGGATGGAAGCAATGCACCTTTGGGATGAAATATGTAGAGCATCTAGGTCTAGCAGTATTTGGGTCATGGGTGACATTAATTTAAGTGGAATAAATTAGTTTAACAGAATTGGGAATAATGAAGCAGAAGATTTCCTAGAATTAATTGACGATTTCTTTCTTACGCAACACATTAAGGAAACAACGCGGGAAAATAATATTTTAAATTTAGTGTTAACTAACAGGGAAACACAAATTAATGACACCGAAATAGGGAGTGAGCTAGGGAACAGTGATCACAAAGAAATCCGATTTAGCATAGAATGGAATAGACCTGTAAGAGAAAATTCTGGTGAAGTGCCAGATTTCCGAAAAGCTGAATTTATTATCCAAAAATTTTTGGGGGTCAAATAGATTGGAAAGTTTTGGGCATAGGGTGGGCCGGCCTTGGAGCGAGACGTGAACCCAGCGATAGGTGATGATGAAAAAAAAGGGATTTTGGTGTGGATTCAAAATATAACTTATTTAAAAATATTCTAAGCAAAGCACAGGAACGTAGTATACCATACAAATTGAATAGATCGAATACTAATGAACCGGAATGGATAACAAAGGATCTGAAGAACCTTATTGGTAGAAAGAGAGCTTGGTACAAAAGGATTAAAATTGGGAAGTCAGTTTAGAACAAGAATTCGTACTAGTTAGAAATGTTAAAAAAGAGAAGGAAAACAAAACGAAGCTATGAAGTTCGCATAGCAGGCCAAGCAAAGGCAAATCCTAAAGTTTTTTTTTCAGTTATATCGAACACAAATTAGGGAAAGGATAGGTTCATTAAAAACTGGGACAGGTCAGATAACTGGTAACAAGGAAAATATGAGTAGTATTTTTTAATAAATATTTTATCTCCGTATTTACAAAAGAGGAATTATCATCATGCATTCAACTGAACAAGTCTATGCGGGTGGGGACGAGGACAGGTTGACTAGTTTAGCAGTTACCAGGGAGGATGTAATAAAACAAATAGTGAAACTCAAGCCAAACAAATCCCCAGGGCCGGACAAAGTGTTAGCCAGGGTCTTCAAGGAATGCAAAGAGGAGCTTTGTGAGCCATTGTCTACCATATTTAATAAGTCATTAGAGTCAGGCAGAGTGCCAGAGTCTTGGAAGGTTGCTAATGTGGTACCAATTTTCAAGAATGGAGATAGATCACTTGCGTCAAACTATCAGCCAATTAACTAAATGTCTATTGTGGGAAAGACACTTGAATTGATAACTGCAAATATCATTCGTCATCATCTTGAAAAATATAAATTAATAAATGATTCACAACATGGGTTTACAAATGGCTGTTCATGTTTAACAAATATGCTATCATTTTATTCCAGCATAATTGAGGCAGTTGATAGTGGTAAGGTTTGTAACGTGTCTTGTAACTCTATCATCATTACGTAGCCTCAAACCTTACATTTGTCAGCATTAAACTGCATCTGCCAAATTTTTGGCAAAAGAAGTATAGATTTAGGAAAAACCTGGGTAAATACTGGTTCGGTAATAAGGTTGTTGATTTGTGGAACCAATTACCACGTAACATAATAGAAGTGGGGTCCCTTGATTGTTTCAAACGTGGGTTGGACATAGGAGCTGCGGCGTATGGGCCAATAAGCCGTTGTTGTTGTTTAAGATTCAGCTATTGGGAACAAAAAGTTCCAAGTAGCACGGGCTATGGTGAGCCCGCATTAGACTTACCTGGCACAGGAGCGGGGCTGTAACTTGCCAATAAGCTGTTGTTGTTGTTATAGATTCAGCTACTCGGAACAAGTTCCAAGTAGCACGGGCTATGGTGAGCCCGTAGTGGACTTACCTGGCACAGAAGCGGGGCTGTAACTGGCCAATAAGCCATCTGCAGTTACCTTTATTCTTATGTACATTGTTCATTACTTCCCCACCTTGTGAACTGAGAGCATTATTTCATTAGCTCCCTCACCTCTCATTAATCTAAGATTGATTGATTGATAAAGATTAAGCCACCCAAGAGGTGGCACGGGCATGAATAGCTCGTAAGTGGTAGCCCTTTTGAGCCATAACCAGTATCAGTAGATGATACTGGAGATCTGTGGAGGTGCGACTGCACCCTGCGTGACGGGAGATGTCTCCCGTTCAACATTAATCTAATGTCGGGGGCTACATTTATCTCCGAAATTCTCTCCCCAATACTATATATGTTCAATTCCATCCTCATTATCTCAGAAATAAAAGGGAATATCTGAAATGTAGTCTCAAACAGAGAATCAAAGCTGAGTCACACACAGAAACTATTTGGCTAGAATTAAACGAAAAAGAAAATAATCTTAAAATGGGAGTTATATACAAGCTACCAAACATAGATAGAATGGAAGCAAAGCATTTATGGGATGAAATATCAAGAGCATCAAGGTCTAACAGTATTTGTGTCATGTGTGACTTTAATTTTAGTGGAATAAACTGGTTTAACTGAACAGGGAATAATGAACCTGAAGATTTTCTAGAATTAATTGGCGATCGCTTTCTTAAGCAACACATAAAGGGAACAGTGATCACAACTAAATCAGATTTAGCATAGAATGAAATAGAGCTGTGGGACATAATTCCGTTAGTGCCAGATTTTCGAAAAACTGATTTTAATAGGCTTAATTTTTTGGGGGGTGAAATAGATTGGAAAGTCTTGGGCATGGGGAGGGGGAGGGGGGGGGCCGGTCTTGGAGGAGACGTGAACCCACCGATGGGTGATGAAAAAAAGGGAGTTCGATGTGGATTCAAAATATAACTTATTTAAAAAGTTATAAGTTTTTTGTAAACTTTTTTATAAAAGTGTTTTCTCAGTTATATCGAACAAAAATTAGGGAAAGGATAAGTCCATTAAAAACTGAGGCAGGTCAGATAACGGATAATGACGAAGAGATGAGTAGTATTTTTAATAAATATTTTATCTCTGTATTTACTAGAGAGGAACTTAGCAATATGCCTTCAGTCTATGTGGGTGGGGACGAAGACAGGTTGACTAGTTTAGCAGTTACCAGGGAGGATGTAATTAAACAAATAGTGAAACTCAAACCAAACAAATCCCCAGGGCCGGACGAAGTGTTTGCCAGGGTACTCAAGGAATGCAAAGAGGAGCTTTGCGAGTCATTGTTTACCATATTTAATAAATCATTAGTCAGGTAGAGTGCCAGTGCACTCTACCTGACTCTACGTGGAAGGTTGCTAATGTGGTTCCAATTTGTAAGAAATGAGATAAATTATTTGCGTCAAACTACTGGCCAATTAGCCTAAAGTCTATTGTGGGAAAGTAATTTAAATCGATAATTGCAAATACCATTCGTCTTCATCTTGAAAAACAGAAATTAATAAACGATTCCCAACATGGTTTTACAAATGGCCGTTTCCGTTTAACGAATTTGCTATAATTTTACTTCAGCACAGTTGAGTCAGTTGATAGTGGTAAGGATTGTGATGTTGTGTACCTTGACTTTAGCAAAGCTTTTGACACAGTGCCACATGAAAGACTGATTAAAAAAATAGAGGCTCATGGTACTGGTAGTGCTATATTAAGTTGGATTAAAGCATGGCTATACCAAGGAAACAGAGAGTTAGTATAAATGGGGTTAAGTCAGAGTGGGAAATGTTGTAAGTGGAGTGCCTCAAGGCTCTGTCCTGGGACCTCTGTTATTAATAATATATATAAATGATTTACATTCAGATTTGAGGAGCAATATTTGAAAATTTGCCGATGATACAAAAATCGGGAGGGAAATAAACATGAAAAAAGACTCACTATCACTTCATGATGATCTAAATAGGGTTTTGAAATGGTCAAAAGATTGGCAGATGCAGTTTAATGCTGACACATGTAAGGTTTTGAGGCTAGGTAATGATGATAGAGTTACCAGATACGAGCTAGATGGTGTTAAGATTGCGAAGTTGGATTGTGAGAGGGATCTGGCGTTATGATTAGCAAAAATTTAATACCAAAAAATCAATGCATAAATGTTCATAATAGGGCAAATAGGACACTGGAATTTATTGATCGTAGCGTTAGTAAGAAGACACCTGGTGTTGTTCTTCAGCTATATCTTGCTCTGGTTAGGCCCCATTTAGATTATGCAGTTCAATTTTGGTCGCCGTACTATAGAATGGATATAAATTCACTAGAACGCGTCCAGTGTAGGATGACAAAGTTAATCCCGCAAATTAGAAACCTGTCTTGCGAAGAAAGATTGACAAAGCCTAAATTACATTGAACAAATGAACAAATCCACAAGAGCCGTGACGAGGATTCGAACCTGCGTCCGGGAGCATCCCAGGGAGCATTCATTCTTAAATTACATTATCTAGAAAAGTGAAGAATTAGGGGTGACATGATAGAGGCGTACAAGTTGATAAATGGATATAACAAATGAGATATTAATAGGGTGTTAAAAGTATCAACACAAGACAGAACTCGAAACAATTGGTATAAATTAAATAAATTTAGATTTCGGAAAGACCTGGGTAAATACTGGTTTAGTAACAAGGTTGTTGATTTTTGGAACCAATTATCGCGTAACATGGTGGAGGTGGGGTCCCTTGATTGTTTTAAACGTGGGTAGGACATAAGTGGGATTGCGTGGTTATAAATATGGGCCAATAAGACTACTGCAGTTACCTTTACTCTTATGTTCTTATGTAACATAGTAGACGTAGGATCCCTTGATTGTTTCAAGCGTAGGTTAGATATATTTGAATGAGTTTGAGTGGATATAAATATTACCTGCCTCGTATAGGCCAATAGGTCTTCTGCAGTTACCTTCATTGTTATGTTCTTATGAATGAGCATAACAAAGGGGATAGTAATAAGGTAATTAATATATCAACACAAAATTGAAGACGTAACGATGGTTATAATTTCGACAAGTATAACATACTACTACTTTGGATAACATACTACTTTGTAACAAATTGTCTGGTAACATAATGTACGTGGGGTGTCTTCACTGTTTCAAGTGTAGGTTAGACATATATGAATGAGTCTGAGAAGATATATATAAGAGCTGCCACGCATGGACCAATAGGCCGTCTGCATATTTCCGTTGTATACTTCACTTTTCACTTCACTTTACCGCCCTTGTAGTATAAAAGTCGGCGCGGGGATCCATAAGACTATTACGGGCTATTCATGTCCGTGCCACCTCTTGGGTGGCTTAATCTTTATCAATCAATCAATCATAAGACTCCTGTGGTGTGTCCATTACGGGGGCTCACCATAGCCCGTGCTGCTCGAAACTTCTTTTTCCAGCAGCTGATTCTTAAACAACAACAACAATAACAACAACCGCTCAGGTCACCGCTCAGCATGCAGCCTCGCACTCTAGTGAGCAGCTCTCAGCTCAATATCCTTATGTCCCAGACCCAATATATTGGTCAAGGCGCTTATGCTAAAGTGGGGCGCGTTCCCTGGGACGGCGGACATGCCATCCTGAAGATGATGAAGCGTAACTCTGAAAGGGACTTCAGGAGAGAGCTGATTATCATGGAAAGATTGGATACTGCTGGAGGAGCTCCCAAGATCCTGGGACTGTGCTATAACCCAAGAGCCATAGTGATGTCTTCCCGGGGCGAGATAACACTCGCTACAGCACTCCAGCATAACCTACCAGACTGGTACATGGTCTATATTGTGTTAAAGGTTGGTCAGTGCCTGCGCGAGGTCCACGAGCGGGGAGTTATACATGGTGACATTCACGCCTCCAATGTCATGGTCACCCTCTCTCCTGACTTCTGTAAGCCACCTGAAGTATTCCTTATTGACTTCGGAATGTCGGGTCTCAGCCCAGAGGCCCTGTCGACCTTCAGCCCAGAGGACATTGCGTGTCTGGGGGATACACAGATGGTACATGAAAACCTGACATACTCTCATGATGTCAAGTGTTTGGGCATTATGCTGTTAGAAATCAGTTTCTTGATGAAGACAAGCCTTGCGTCTGTAAGAAACATATTTGAAATGGCTACGCCAAGTGAGAGAGAGCCAGCTGCCCTCGACGACGTTCTTCAGAGGCTGAACACTGTACTTACTGACGACTTCAATATTAACATCTGAGCCCAGCTTCGAGCAGTCTACGGCCTCAACCTCACCAAGGCTTCTACTCAAGTCGAACCTTCAACGTTATCCTTGTCTCCCATGTATGACCCTGACAGACCTGGGAGAAACAGACCTGTTTCCACACCTGGGTTGTCAACTCTTCTAATTAATCTAATCGTTTTGTGTACTTTGCGTATACGTTAATTATTTTAATAAATTATAAACAAGGCAAATTTGTGATTTCAAAGACTTAAGAGAGTAATCTAGGTCAAGTGAGAGAGGGGAAACTGTTGTCATTGCCTCCAGTTCAAGTTCAAGTATGTTTATTGAGACAAGAAAGAAATACATCTCAAAGGGATAGAGTAGCTTAGGCTATTTCTACCCCCCTCTACTTTAAGTCCCTTAAGGGGCGCACAAATTCAGTAGGTACAAATAGACAATTAACATTACAAGAAACACATTTAACATTGCAGATTAATATAGTAAGCACAGCAAATAATTGTTACACTCTTGAGGCAAAATTCTTGTAGCTCCTCAGTCTATCATACCATTATTTCCATACTATCTATATACCATTATATTACATTCCATACTATCATTACCATTATATTACATTCCATACTATCATTACCATGATTAAAATTCGACATACTCAGCCCCTGCCAGTTTGGCTTCCGGTCCCAAAAGAGCACCAACGATGCAATCATTAGTCTCCTTGACGTTATCTACTCAGCCCTTGACAAAAATGAGTTTCCGATTGGACTTTTCATTGACCTAAGAAAAGCCTTTGATACTGTTAATCACAACTACCTCTTACTTAAACTCCAGCATTATGGAATCTGAGGCCTTGCCCTTGACTACATCCGATTCTATCTTAGTGACAGACACCAATATGTAACCATCAATGATACATTTTCTTCCACTCTACCAATTACCGTTGGAGTGCCACAGGGCAGTATCTTAGGACCTCTTCTATTTCTTATATATATAAACGATCTGCCTAATGTCTCTAATATTCTCAAACCTATATTGTTTGCTGACGATACTACCCTTATCTATTCAGACCTCAACCCACATACACTAAATAATGTTGTGAATAATGAAATAAAAAAAGTCCACTTATGGATGTCAACGAACAAACTAACATTAAATATCGGAAAGACTTACTACATCTTATTTGGAAGCAAATCATCAAATGCAATTCAGCTACAGATAGACAACATTAACATCAGTAATAAAAATGATGGCAAGTTTCTTGGCCTATTCCTTGACAAGAAACTCAACTTCAGCACCCACAACACATAACACATAACCAAGAAAGTCTCTAAGACAGTTGGTATACTCTCCAAAATCAGATATTATGTTCCTAACTCTGCTCTCCTCTCACTATATTATGCACTAATCTACCCCTATCTTAATTATGGTATCTGTACATGGGGGTCTACCACTGCAAACCACCTTAAGCCCATCATCACGCAGCAAAAATCTGCTATCAGAATAATAACTAACTCTGCTTTCAGACAACACTCAGCTCCCTTGTTTAAATCCCTAAACTTGCTAAATATTAACTCCCTCCACACATTCTCCTGTGTCAACTTCATTTACAAAACCCTGTTCTTAAATGCAAACCATGCTCTGAAACTCTCCCTGGACAGATGTAATAGGACCCATTATCACCGCAGCAGAAATAAATATCTCTTTGATATCCCCAGGGTCAAACTTAATCTGTGTAAATACTCTATGCAAATTAAGGGACCTAGTCTATGGAACTCACTCCCTAGTGAACTGAAAAACTGTAAAACTTTTGCCTTATTTAAAAGCAAAACCAAAAAGTATCTAATTTCATCTTCTTAGTTTCCTACACTGAGCTTTAAATTTACTCTGTACCTAGTGCTACCCAATCTCCTAATTTTTATGTATTTAACTCAAACAACCTTATCATTGTTTTCATTGCTGTCTTCTTTTATGTGCTAGCCATATGCTGTATTGTGCCTACCAATTTTTGTCAACTACCATTCAAACTATCATTGCAATCAATCTGAGCTACCTATGTGCTTTAATATACTGTACCTACAATTTTCTCTCATCCTTTTTTTTTTCTTGCCATGTAACTGTTATCATTTTTTTTATAGATTTTGCAAGTATTTACCTACTTAAAATTTTCTTAGATTAAGAACCTGCCCGAAACGCTGTGCGTACTAGTGGCTTTACAAGACTGTAATTACCATTTTATGTATCCTCACATTCCCAATGTACCTTCTTGTATATGCATAAATAAATAAATAAATAAATTATTACACATCCAAACAATTTGATGTGGTACACTACTTATTTCCTTATTTCTATAGTTATCAATAAGTTGACACTCTAATACATAATGTTCTAAGGTGTGGGCGTGCTGCATACTACATAATTTACACTCCTTATCTTTTTCACTGACATCAACACCGTATTGCCAGATATATTTGTATCCTAATCTTAATCTCATGTAAATTGAATCCTTCCAAGTAGACTTTCCTTTATCATAGGTGAAGGACGAGTTTGTATTTATTATTGAATAATTCTTAAGTGTGTTACTACTGTCCACCATTGCCATTCTCTTTATCATTTCTTCACCCTCTTGGATCATCTTGATTCTTGTTTTTATTTGTTTCAAGTTTAACTGACATACAACATCAACTAGAGTTTTTTCCGTGGCTCTCTTCGCTATGTCATCAACTACCTCATTCAACAGTATTCCCACATGTGAAGGGATCCACATGAATCTTACTTTATACCCAGCTTTTTCTAATTTCTAAACATTCTCTCTACACTCTATCACAATATTCTGGTATACTGGGCGTCTGCTATTTAAAGACTCTAACGCTCCTCTGCTGTCAATAAAGAAGCAAGCATTTTTACCACATTTGACTACTTCCTGTAATCCTGCTAATACTCCTTGGAGTTCAGCCTGCGTTGAAGAGACATTGTCAGTTAAGCGGCGTCCAATAACAGTATCTACAGTGCCGATGTCAGTGTACTCCCTGATCAAGACTAAACATCCTGCCTTCCCATCCCTAGCTACTGACCCATCACAATATACATGTAGAGTGTTTTCTGTAGGCAGTTTTCTAATTATACAATCATATGTTGCCCTCAGCTCTCCTATTTCATACATACTTTTTTTTCTTTTGCAAGGGAGTAATTACTACATCTACATTACAATCCTCCCATGGTGGTGTGAATTTTCTCTTGGGCACAGCAATACACTCTGTAATAACATCATACTTAATAACATTAGAACATAAGGTATTCAAATATGCTCTTTTCTTCATCATACAGTGTTCATTTCTTCCCACCTTTTGAACCGAGAGGATTAATTCATTAGCTCCCTCTCATTAATCTAATGGCAGAGGCTACATTTATCTCTACAATTCTATCCCTAATACTCTGCAGATTCAACTCCATCTTCATTATCTCAATCATAGCATTTCTTGGGCATCCTAAGATAGTTCTCATTGCTTCATTTTGTACCTTCTCCAACTTGCCCATCCTACCTTTACCAAAACAAGAAATGACAGGTGCAGCATAATCAATAAGAGATCTTACAGTACTCAAGTATATTATTCGTAGCACAGGGATTCCCACTCCACCATCTGGTCACCATTTGGTCCGGGAGACATCTCCCGTCACGCAGGGTGCAGTCGCACCTCCACAGATCTCCAGTATCAGCTCTTGATACTGGTAATGGCTCAAAAGGGCCACCACTTACGGGCTATTCATGCCCGTGCCACCTTTTGGGTGGCTTAATCTTCATCAATCGACTCCCACTCCCTTTCCACAGCATGCCAAGGCCTTCAGAGGTTGTAATCTCTTCCGACATTGACCCAACACTGTTCATCTCAGCTTCCAAACTCTCATGGGTATATCCAACATATATGCCTAAATATTTATATATATTAACTCTATATTTTTACCGTTTATTTTCAGTATAATGGGCCTCCGACTTCTACATTCAAACTTAGTTTTGTTTTCATTAACCACCAGTCCCATATGGTGACACAGGTTTCCGAAATTGTCCAACACTGGTTGAACCTTTGAAATATCTTTGCCCTGAAACAAAATATCATCGGCATATATGATCGGAGTTACCCCCATTTGAGTATCTCTCAGACGCTATCTTATTCATTAGTACATTAAACAGAGTGGGACTCAACACTCCTCCCTGAGGTGTGCCGAGTTCAAAAGATCTCACACCTGACATACAACCTTGATACCACACCTGAGCCTTCCTTTCGTAAAGATAATCCCCTATCCAGCGCAATAATCTCCCTTTAACACCAAGACCAGCTAATTCATATAAAATAACCTCTTTGTTGGCTTTATCAAAAGCTCCTTGTAAATCAATAAAAATTCTATAAAAATCATTTTCATTAGCTAGACATTTAATAATACAATCAGAGGTACTTTTTCCTCTGAGGAACCCGAACAAATTACTAGACAGCTGATCACCTATTATATATAAAAGTCTATTTAAAACGATCCTCTCCATCACTTTACAAAAACACGAGGTTAAAGACACAGGTCTGTACTCTCCATTGGCTTTAGGGATAGGGATGATCATAGCTGTTTTCCATTTACTGGAAATACTGCCCTCTTTATAACTAATATTAAAGAGGTCTAAAAGTGGGCTTTTCGTCATAATGGCAAGTTCATTAAGTATTTCATAAGTTACTCCATCCTCCCCAGGGGCGGTAGATTTCCCAACTTTAATCGCCGTTATTAGTTCATCTCTGGTAATACCTGTGCAAGTGACATCACCACTGTTACCTGCTGTAAGTATAAAATCCTTTCTTAGATCTTTCCAAGAATCTAATGACTCTCTCGTTACAGCGGGTAATGAACTAAGTTTAGCAGCTTCCGCCCATTTATTTACGAGACCATGTGCAATTCCTTGCGGGTCAGGATGCGCAACAAAATTATGCTTCTTACCCCTTATTTTATTTACGTCTTGCCAGATTTCCTTCAAGTTTCTGTTACTCCCAACTTTCTCTGCAAACTCCTGCCAATACTTGCTCCTAATTTTCTTTCTCTTCTCCCCACATTACGTGAATTTAGAGACAATTCTATAACCAATGTTCCAGCGATGTGTCAATATTTCATTCAAAATGATCTGCTACCAGAAATTTTAGCCAAATATCCCCAGTTTGCTAACTGTAGGTAGTAACTAAGTAATTGTAACCTATCCACCGCTGCCCACTGGATGGGGGGCGGTGTGCAGGACAAACATATAAATTGTGACACTAGCTCTCCACATCACACCCACCACACACAGCCTGGTCACCATTTGGTCCGGGGAGACATCTCCCGTCACGCAGGGTGCAGTCGCACCTCCACAGATCTCCAGTATCAGCTCCTGATACTGGTAATGGCTTAAAATGGCCACCACTTACGGGCTATTTATGCCCGTGCCACCTTTTGGGTGGCTTCATCTTCATCTTAACACATTCACAAGGGAGACATCTCCCGTCCTGCAGGGTGCATTCGCACCTCCACAGATCTCCAGTATCAGCTCTTGATACTGGTAATGGCTTAAAATGGCCACCACTTACGGGCTATTTATGCTCGTGCCACCTTTTGGGTTGCTTCATCTTCATCTTAACACATTCACAAGGGAGACATCTCCCGTCATGCAGGGTGCATTCGCACCTCCACAGATCTCCAGTATCAGCTCTTGATACTGGTAATGGCTTAAAAGGGCCACCACTTACGGGCTATTTATGCCCGTGCCACCTTCTAGGTGGCTTCATCTTCATCTTAACACATTCACAAGGGAGACATCTCCCGTCATGCAGGGTGCATTCGCACCTCCACAGATCTCCAGTATCAGCTCTTGATACTGGTAATGGCTTAAAAGGGCCACCACTTACGGGCTATTTATGCCCGTGCCACCTTTTGGGTGGCTTCATCTTCATCTTAACACATTCACAAGGGTGTAATGATCTGGGGCTCAGATCATTGGTTCTCCCTTCTCCCCTCTTTTCCCTCTCCTTCTCCCCTCCTTTCCTTCTCCCTCTCCCCTCCTTCCTTCTCCCCTCCCCTTGGCCGTCATTCGTCTCCTCTCCCCTTCCCCCCCCCCCTGTCGCCCATTTGTCAGGGTCAAGAGGTTGACCTGAGGGTAGGGTGGTCGTGGATACCTTGGCTTCTCCCACTCAACTTCCCCACTCAGATATTTCCCTCTCCACCCCCTCTCATCCCTCTCAGCAGCGGCCTTCCCCATACCAGGCAGAGTCAAATGTCCTTACTCCTATCTTAGAGGAGACAGGCTTGAACATAATTTATCAGTTTTGTAAACATTGCTCGCAGGTGCCTGGGCTCCATAGACGCGCCTTGTCCCCCTTCTCTTTAGCTGGGGAGAGCTGACTCAATCTTCAGGAATTCATGTAGCTTTCCACGACAGATCAGTGAAGGTGATTGGCCTGAGATAAGGGCCAAGTCCTTATTGGCCCTAGAGAGCCAGACCTCAGGCCTACGTGTTAAATGGTTGGCCAGTGCCAAAATATGGGTGGAGCCCCGGGGCTGTATTAGATGGTGGGAGGAGTAATCCTTCCCAGCAATAAGTTGGAAAAACTAAATTTCATCAGTGTGTCTTGGGAGTGTATTAGGAACAGGGCCGCAAGCCCGTATCCTCGGGGCTGAGGGCCGCCATCAACATCGTGGCCGTAGTGCGGGTATTTAAGGTATAGTAGCACTTGAGTTTTGTGTCCTCGGTAAATATCCATTGTGCCTCTAGGGAAATAGAATAGGTGATGTGTTCAAATTGTCTTAATTTACATGTTTCATAAAATAAATTGTATAGCTTGTCCAGTGGTATTCACTTAACTCCCCTTTGATATATTTTGCTACTTTGTCATTTTTTAGGTGTTGTATTGGAAGCCCCCCCCAGGTTCTCCTAACAATTAATGGATACTAAAGTTACCCTTGGATTCAAATAAGTAACGGGAATTAAACAAACTAATTTTTCCAAAATTTATTTCTGAAATTCATATTACCCGGAGTCCCATGGTTACTGATTCCTTGCCTTCCTGGGGGATCGGTGATAGACACATTCAGGTATGGTTGGTCGGGAAAGTGGTGGCAGTGTTAATGTGTTTTGTTATTGTTTTAACTAATAACCCTTGTCCTTGGTGTATCTTCCTCATTTAATATTCCTCTTATATACGTGGCAGTCCAGTGAGGGGTCATGCTGGACTGTAACAGTGTTAAGCTGGGGTATTGAGTGAAGAGAGACAGAGATTACAACAGAGAGCGTATAGTACGATTATGAGAGATCACAAGATAACAGGATTAATACTGGGGAACATTGGGTTATTACAATAGAGGCCGCGGTTATTACGGCAGGGTATGCGGTCGTTACAATGGTAGCAGCGGTGTTTCAATAATTTCTTGACGATTATTGAAGCCTCACGCGCCTGTCCGTTCGGTTATGTTATGTGGTGAGGGTGCAGCCGGGGCCCATGAGATAGAGTCGACGGTAATCCTATGTGGTGCGATTCGCATAGAGTAGGCGATTCTAGGGTCGTGCGGGGCTGGGAAGTTTAATTATATACAGTAAGCGTATGCGCTAATCAGACAGTTTAGCGTGGAGGCCGCCTTGGGTAGTTGGAAAGGGTATTATTTTTTCTCGACCCTCTGCAACTACGGACAAGGGTGCTGCGTGGTGGTTTTCGCAGCAACAATTCTAGGTGTCGAATTGTCGGGGCGGGGAAGTATTAGGACGCTAATTATTATCCCCGAGGGCGTGGTAGGCGACCCAATCGCTAGATTTTTACGGTACAGCCATGAAGGTACCAAGAGTTCACTGAGGGATGGCGTAGTAGATTCTCTAGCAACGGAATAACGGTGGTGTCGGACAGTTAGATCCGTCGGTTGTTCCGCATTCTAGTCTAACCGTTGACCGCGAAGGACAGGATTATTTGGTACTGTCGGGATCTAGGTGGATGTGGTTACCTAGGCTTGGAGAAGCGACAGGGCGGGCCGGGACGGGACGGTTATAGGTTAAATCGAGATTTCCTTAAGTACTAAATTAAGTTCCCTGTATATTAAGTTCCCTTTCAGGTTAAGTATCCCTTCGGTAGTTAAGTGTTCCCCCTTGGTTACCTAATTCTCATATATAAGTGTTATTATCTTTCTAAGTATTTGTTTTACATGTTTAAGTCTGGATTTTTTTTCGTATTGTGCAGTATTAATTCTTTGAGGGAATTACTAAAAGGTGAGTGGTTTACTGTGTTCAAGTGAAGTGCGGTGTATAAAGTGAAGTCAGTGAAAGAACTGAAATCAGTGAAATCGTGGAAAATTTTTGTGATGACATTTTTCAAAGTCGCTTGGAAAATCTCAATTTCGGAATAAATTCTAGTTTTGTGCCTGGCCATACGATCATCGGGTCGTCAGGGTTAATTCAAGTGTGCGATTAAAGTGATCCGAGTGCGAACTTTGAGAGACCAAAAGTCGAATTTTGGTCATTTAAGCGAATTAGCGTTGGGACTCTGAATTTTCTAGCGGTTTTACTCAGCGCCCAGTGTGACAGCGCCCAGTAATTGTTTGCGCTCAACCAAGTGTCTAAGTGTCTCGCGAGTGGTATATTTAGTTCAAGTGTTAAGCGAACTACACGTCGGTACTTAATTTATAATTTTGAGAAAAGAAATACTTGGTTAATTAAGAATTAGTGCGGAGACAACTTTCTGAGGATTAGGCTTCGTGACAGTGAGCGCACTTTCAATTTTTGTATACTTATCAACGTGTCTAGGTGGTTAGCGAGTGTTATATTCCGTTAAAGTAACAAGTCAACTACGCGCCAGTATTTAAATTATAATTTTGGGAAATTATTTACTAATTTTTACTTAAGGTTCAGCGCGAATCTGTCTGTAGCCGTGAGCGTCGCAGCTATCAGTGTATATTTCTCAGTATTCTACAACGCGACCGGCGGTGAACAAGTGTATGTTATGTAAACATCGAGTTCATACAGTAACGTAAATAATTATTTTAACATTAATTTGGTTTAACTAATAATACTTATAATTATATCCGAGCGCCGTTGTTAGCGTCGGGCGTTGCGGAATTAAAAATAATTGTTGAAGATATAAACATCGCGCCAGTGTTAAATTAACGTTACCGTCGTTCATTCCTAGCGCGCCTAAGATTTTCAAGAAAAATTTAGGAAATTCAGTTAACGTAAAGTGTTGTAATTATTGTGCGCTGGTAAACTAGACTGATTATTTTCGATAAATAAAATAGAGGTGAAACTAAATTATTTACAGTAAATTCAGTGTAATTCCTTTCACGTATATATTAATTGTATAAATTCAGTATATTTTGTTAAAGAATTCGGGAATTATCAATTTTCTAAGATTTATATTGGATTTGCATTTACAGACAAGAAAGTCGTACTGTAATTCTTTTTATATTTGCGTTACTAGTCATCTTCGAGTGTCAAATAAATATAGTGGAAATTAATTACAGTTTTTCAAGTTTATTCTAGTAGTCCGTTCATTTAATAATTAACGTAACCTTTTTGGGTCGTTTATAAGTGCGCATATATAGGTTGTTCAACATCGTATACAGTGTTTGTTTCACAAGTATTGATTAGTAGTCGATGCCGGCTGCGTATTTCCATCTGTCCGCATATAAATTTTACGAATGAGAGAAGAGGATAATATGATTAAAGAAATTCATTCATTGGTGTAGCGTAGTCAGCGAGACTCTGACGCCGACAGCTGTCATCGCCTTGTCAACGGGCGACGGTCCTCACTGGGACTCGAGAAATCGATTAGGAAGGGTGGCGATATATGGTACTTCCGGTTTGGTCACACGGAACATTTTTACCAAGGATTGAGGTTAGGAAACATTTTGTGGTTTGCTAGAAGTTATGGATGAAACCGAATCGTGTGTTAAAAGTTCACCCTGATCCGACGACGGGTCTTGAAGTTACGTCTTGGGGTGACAATGGTTTTTATCAATGAATGGACAATGTATACAGACGCACCCTCCCCAATACCCCATCCTTACCCAAGCACCCCTCCCTGCCTACAACCCCCAACCTCAAACTCCCCCTACCTACAACCCTATTCCCCAACCTTACCTGCAGGCCAACCCATGCCCACCCCAATCCCTGGCAGTCCCATATCAACCCCAGCCAAATACCACCCAACCCCTTGTCGACGCGTTATTGGAATTGTGGAAAACTACATTTCCCTCGCAACTCCCACCCTTACAACCCCCTGTTTACAACCCCCCTCCACACCCCATCCCCGGCCTGCCCTCGCCCTCCCTCTTATCCCCCCAACCCCTCCCCCCAACCCCTCCTGTTACCCACCCTACCCCCTCCATTAATCCCACACCTTGCTCCTCACCTCCCCTCCACCGCTCTTCCCCTCCTACCCCCATTCCTAGTGTCGCCTCTACAGAAGTTGCTGGGGAAGGTAGCCAGCGGGCTTCTGGGACGCGTAAAATTGGTGATGAAATTTGTTGGAAGTGTCATGGCCGAGGCCATTACAGGTATGTGTGCACGAGCACACGGGTCAAGGGTGATCCAGAACAGGTCAGCACGTTGGCTGGCAGACCTACGTTTGAGATGACGGTTGAAGGTGTGAGATTGACAGTTTTTGTGGACACCGGAAGTCAAGCAACGCTCATTAAAAAGTCAACCTTCAGCACACTTAAAGAGACACGCCTTAAGCGTTGTGGGAAGCATTTAACAGCAGTGAATGGTCAACATATCAATATCTTGGGCCAGGCCACTCTCAATTTTGAAGTGGGTAAGGGAGAAGCTTACCCACACAATTGCACGGTTGTCGAGAATCTTGCATTCCCTGGTCAGATTTTGTTGGGAATGGATTTTCTGGGACGAGTTAACTTTTCTTTGTCGGCTCAAGAGGGAGCAAGGAAGTGCAGATTGAAGTTGGGTCAGGTAGTTTATCCCATTAAAATGGTAGATCATCCACCAGTAATTGCTTCCATTAGTAAGAAACAGAAGTACAACATTCACTACCCTAAGTTGTTGTTTAAGTCTCTTCCAGACACAGATAAGAAATCATGTGGGTTACATGCCTTGGTGAAACAATGTTGCCCACCACATTCAGTTAAATTCATTAATTAAATTCATTTAGCAGTCTCCGTGGTGTAGTGGTAAGACACTCGCCTGGCGTTCCGCGAGCGCTAAGTCATGGGTTCGTATCCTGGCCGGGGAGGATTTACTGGGCGCAATTCCTTAACTGTAGCCTCTGTTTAACACAACAGTAAAATGTGTACTTGGATGAAAAAACGATTCTTCGCGGCAGGGGATCGTATTCCAGGGACCATAGGATTAAGGACTTGCCCGAAACGCTACGCGTACTAGTGGCTGTACAAGAATGTAACAACTCTTGTATATATCTCAAAAAAAAAAAAAAAAAAAAAAAAAAAAAAAAAAAAAAAATTAATGTATCAGTGGGACGTCACATTGCACCAGGTACCACCCTTCAGGTGGCTGGGAGATGTGACAGGTTGTTGATCCCTCATCATTTGATCACAGTGCTTGATAAAGGTGCCCTTATTCCAGTTGTCAATCTCTCGCACAAAACCTATCGTTTCAGGGCAGGTGATAGATTGTCTCAGGCTACAATTGTAGAAAATACAGGAATTTTTCAGTATCAAAGCCAGGAGGAGATGCCAGCCACCACAGCACAGTGTAGTGCACTTAATGTTACACAAAGTAGTACACAGGGGAAATACAAGACCGAGACAGGGAAAAGTAGTAATATTCAAGAAGTTGATAAGTTAATCTCGGCTCTGGATTTGCAACATGTGCAACAGTCAGATAGGAAACTTTTGAGAGGGATTTTACGTAAATTCCCGAGACTGTTTGCAACAGAAGACGATCAGATCGGGCTTCTGGATAGGATCGAGCATGTTATTCCTACAGCTGATCATCCTCCTATTTACACCCGTCAATGGAGACTTCCGGAACGGGCGAAGGAAGTAATTAGGGATGAGTGTCAGAAAATGTTGAGACAGGATGTGATAGAGCCTAGTACATCACCATGGTTGTCGCCAGTGGTGTTGGTACGTAAACCGGATGGTAGTTATAGGTTTTGTGTTGACTACCGAAAGATAAACGAAATTACTAAAAGTGATGTGTATCCTTTGCCACGGATACAAGAAATAATAGATCAGTTTGGGGCAGCCAAATACTTTTCCACTCTGGATGCGAAATCTGCGTATTGGGCCATCCCAGTTGCTGAGAAAGATAGAGAAAAGACCGCCTTCTCTGATGGGGTTCATACTTATCAATTCAAGCGGATGCCTTTCGGGTTAAAGACAGCGCCTTCATCATTTCAGAGGGCAATTAATTATATCCTCAGTCCAGTCTTGGGGAGGCACTCGTTAGCGTACCTGGATGATGTGGTTATCTACTCCAGGACGTTTGATGAGCACTTACGAGATTTGACTGAGACGTTGGCATTGTTAGATAAGGCGGGGTTCAAACTTAACGTGAGTAAGTGCACTCTGGCATCTCAGAAGTTTAAGTTTCTGGGATTCCAGGTGAGCACAGACGGTATCCGACCTGACCCAGACGCCTGTCGTGCCATTGCTGACATGCCTACACCTAAGACAGCAAAGGATGTTCGAAGGTTTCTGGGGGCAGCCGGATATTTCCGTCGCCACATTGAGGGTTTTGCAAGTACAACAGCACCGTTAACTGAGCTCACTAAGAAAAATGTTAAATTCGTTTGGAAACTTGAGCATGATGACGCTTATGCAAAATTAAAAAGTCAACTCATTACCACCCCAGTATTGGCAGTACCGGATTTTGATAAGAAGTGGGAAGTACACACTGACGCCAGTGGCATAGCTATTGGTGGGTGCTTAATGCAACGTGATAATGACAATCTTCCTCACCCAGTAGCGTATTTCAGCAGGAAGGTTAAGGGTCCGGAGGTCCGCTATTCTGCAACGGATAGGGAGGCTTTGGCTGTGGTAGAAAGTGTCAGGTACTTTGAACCGTATCTTTTCCAACGTCACTTTGTCATTTATACGGATCACAGGGCGTTGACTCATATTTTTAAGAAAAGAACAAAGTGCCCTCGCATGTCACGTTGGTCTCATGAACTAGCTGCTCACTCATTCCAAATACTTTACAAGCCTGGTCCATCACATGTGGTACCAGACACTTTGAGTAGAAACATTGCTACGATTAACGTCAATCTTAATATTGAAAATATTTCCAGTGAGAAAATGCGAGAATTCCAGATGAACGAACCAAGGTGGAAGGAAATTATTGAACTTTTGGAGGGAGGAAAATATCCGTCGAAGAAACGTAATTTAGCAATTCATGATTTTGAAATGAAGGATGGGGTCTTATTTTATGTAAAGGGACAGCAAGATCGTGCAGTTTTTCAGTTGGTTATCCCAGAGGTGTTGAAGAAGTCGGCGTTGAAACTCGCACATTCGTCTAAGATTGCAGGTCATCCGGGGATTTTTAAAACTCACATGAAAGCCAAGTCACTCTTTTTCTTCCCCGGTATGTTAACAGAGGTCATTAACTTCGTTAAGTCCTGTGGTCATTGTCAAAGGAGGAAAGGTACCCTTAAGGTACAAGCTCCATTGCAAGAATTCCCAGAAATTTTGGAACCTTTAGATCGGGTGGGGGCTGATCTGATTGATCTGCATCACAGTCATTCAGGAAACCGTTACGTATTGGTGTTGGTAGACCACCTGTCCAGGTACACCACACTGATTGCATTGTCTCAGAAAAGGCGTTCTTAGATAGGTTCGTCACTGTATTCGGTCCCCCTAAAGTGTTAGTTTCTGACCGAGGTCAGGAATTTAATGGGAATATTTTTAGAGAAGTATGTAAAATTATAGAAACCACGTCAGCATTCACGACGGCTTATCACCCTCAGGCTAACGGCATGACAGAACGGACGAACCGGTCAGTTAAAGATATGCTTGCAATTCTTGCAGAGCATGATGCAAATTCGTGGGACGAACAACTCCCCTATGTCCAGTTGGCTCTGAACACTGCCATCCATCGATCCATTAACACCCAACCCCTTTTGCTGTTCACAGGGCATTCATGTAATTTCCCATTAGGTCTGCTTAACAGACATAATATTGTATATGGGGAAGATTACCCATCAGAAGTTTTAAATAAGATGAAAAATGCATGGAGAATTGCAGCTAGGGCTTCCAAGACAGCACGAGACCGCTATGCTCAGCATTATGACAAGAAGGTACGACCTCTTGAGTTGAAAGTCGGGAGTCTTGTGTTGAGAGTTAATGAGGCGGCTCCTGCCAATCAGAGTAGGAAACTTGCTCCTAGATGGCGGGGCCCTTACCGAGTAATTGAAAGAAAAGGTCCGGTTAATTTTGTTATTAAAGGTATTTTTGAAGACCAAGTTGAGAGAACGATTCACATTAATAAATTAAAACCTTATCACGCGAGGGAGGAACTAGAGCTGCCTTCAGCAAGTCTAATTCCTGACCTGTCTAATGATCCAAGTGCTGAGTCAGATGATGAGGATGACCCTCTGTCAGATCTCATCAGTAGTCAAGTTCAATCTTGTCACCCTATGGTAACAAGGTCGCGAGCTGTACAGTAAATTGTTAATGATCTCCCCTAGTCAGGTTTAGTAATTTCATAATAATTATCCTGTAGAGGCACTGGTGTGTATTTACTGATGTGCATGGCTCAGGTAGCATACTTGCCTTGCTCTGGGGTTTCCAACTCCCTATACCTCAGAGTAATATCCATGCTTCCGCCATTTGTTGTTGTCTGTCTTTCTCAGGTCTGATGGTACACCAGTTCCAGCCTCCCAGTCACACGTGAACCAAGGATCGAGATCAGCAGGTCTGGGGATGACCCACCTGGCTGATAAGATCGGGGTCTGAGGCACGTTACATAAAGTCCTCCCCCTTGTACCCGGTAACTCGTCAATTGGTTATCCGGAAGGGGTGACTGGCGTACAGTCACCCGGCCGACACCTCACGTCACTAACGAGGTTGTCCCAGTCCAGCCATGCTGTCTTCACGGAGCAGAGTCCAGTCACCATCACAACCGTGGGCTAGCTGTCTCAAGATCACCAACCACGCCCACCAGCTGCGTAGTCAAGACTGCGGGAAAACCGGAAGTGGAAGACGAGTGGTCTACGAAGAAGAACGCTAATTGCAAGGACTTGTCAGCTCTTATCAAAACCTGTGGTTGCGTCGTCTGTGGAAACCAAGATGCAACGCGGTGGTCTCAGGTACGAACAGCACTACCCCTACAGAGTGCTCGCGGAATCGCCAGATGAGGTACAATCCTGTACCTCGGCCCAAGTTCAGCTACACGAGGGGTTGCACGGAAGGTGTACCGGCCCAGTAGTACCGGGATGACAAGTAAACGCCGGTAGATGACGTCGCCCAGGAGCTGAGGCAGGGCCCACCTGTCCTGTCACCATGCCATCCTCTTCAACGCCACTCGAACCTCACTACCAACGCGAGACATCGTGACACGTCGAAGCTGTGCTCTACTGTGGCAGCCATGGTTAACAACAATCCATCAAGACTGTTTGGGGAGCGATAAGAAGAGGTGAACCCGGGTTCCTGTTAGCGGGGTCCACCTGAGCTGACCGCCGCCAGCTGTCAGCTGTCACTCAAGTCAGGTGCGGGTAGTACGAGACCCCCTGTACTGTCCGTGGTTGGCCGGGGCCGGAAATGGAACTTCCAGACGACCAGGATCTTCAAGCAACATGAGGTAGTCGCCGGAATCTACAGCAACGAAATGTCACCAGGAACGAACGAGAGAAAATATTTATAGAAAAGTTTCATATAAAAATGAACGCTATTAATATAGTAAACTGTGGTAACTCGGAACAGTTCAACTTTTAATTTTCCTTCTGATGGTAAACACCTATACACCTTCGGAAAGTTCTCTGGACCAGTATTAAATGTTGAAAACTAGAACTAGTGAAATAGATAAATAAATCTAGAAAGTGAACATCTAGAAAATGACCCTGTCTCTAGATAAGTTGTATGAGTGAACTGGTTTGAGAACCATCTAGTAGGGTCTCTAGAAACGTTGATCAGTGGGGAACTTTATCTAGATTTTTCTAGACCCTAGATACTGATAGTTATACATATATATTTTTTTTATTTTTTTTGTGGTTTACTGAACAATAAGGGTGTGGTACACAGTCTGACAAATGTGTTCACCCGCTGCTGTTGTGGACTTGAATATGAACTCTGGGATATTAGGAGTTTGAGGAACTTATATCCAGAGTGTTGTTGTTGGTTAAGGGACATGTCTGTGGACATTGATTTTTTTTTAATAATAAAAATATTTCTGTGTCTTTTCTTTAGATTTTAAGATTGGGATGCGCTGTGGTGGACAGTTGCCACAGGTGTGGAGTGGAACACTAGGTCCCTGAGAGGTAGTGTTCTTCCATGTTGATATAATTTTATAATTTTGTTATTTTTTAATGACATTGATTTTTTTTAATGTGTTGTGTGATGTGTTTGATCTTTATTCCGGGAGGAATACTGGGATAGCTGAAGGCTATCAGCTGATTTTAGCTAGTTAGTAATTGTTAGGTTGGGATTTCTCCAGTTATTTGTTACTATATCAAGACAGGTATAGGTTGTTTTGTCTTCCAGGTAGTTGGAAGGGTACGGGGCTGCATCCAAGTGGACAGTCAGGATTATAGGGACGGTCTCTGTCCTTATGGTTAATGTATTATTACTGTTGTGTTGATAGGTATAAATACATGCTGGGGCACACCTTTTGGGTGTGCCGTTATTGTTGTTGGAGTATTGGATGGAATTAGTTAGGATTAGATAATTTCTTTTGTTTTGAGGCATTGGTTGAAAATAGTGTTGGGTTAAAAATGTTGTTTTTGGAGTTAATGGTTAGGGTAGGGCAGGATTTCTGGATAAGAAAAGTGTGTGTAACTTGCTTTACACACAAATTTCTTAATTTCCGAGGAGGGGGAGTTGTAATGATCTGGGGCTCAGATCATTGGTTCTCCCTTCTCCCCTCTTTTCCCTCTCCTTCTCCCCTCCTTTCCTTCTCCCTCTCCCCTCCTTCCTTCTCCCCTCCCCTTGGCCGTCATTCGTCTCCTCTCCCCTTCCCCCCCCCCTGTCGCCCATTTGTCAGGGTCAAGAGGTTGACCTGAGGGTAGGGTGGTCGTGGATACCTTGGCTTCTCCCACTCAACTTCCCCACTCAGATATTTCCCTCTCCACCCCCTCTCATCCCTCTCTGTCCCTCTCAGCAGCGGCCTTCCCCATACCAGGCAGAGTCAAATGTCCTTACTCCTATCTTAGAGGAGACAGGCTTGAACATAATTTATCAGTTTTGTAAACATTGCTCGCAGGTGCCTGGGCTCCATAGACGCGCCTTGTCCCCCTTCTCTTTAGCTGGGGAGAGCTGACTCAATCTTCAGGAATTCATGTAGCTTTCCACGACAGATCAGTGAAGGTGATTGGCCTGAGATAAGGGCCAAGTCCTTATTGGCCCTAGAGAGCCAGACCTCAGGCCTACGTGTTAAATGGTTGGCCAGTGCCAAAATATGGGTGGAGCCCCGGGGCTGTATTAGATGGTGGGAGGAGTAATCCTTCCCAGCAATAAGTTGGAAAAACTAAATTTCATCAGTGTGTCTTGGGAGTGTATTAGGAACAGGGCCGCAAGCCCGTATCCTCGGGGCTGAGGGCCGCCATCAACATCGTGGCCGTAGTGCGGGTATTTAAGGTATAGTAGCACTTGAGTTTTGTGTCCTCGGTAAATATCCATTGTGCCTCTAGGGAAATAGAATAGGTGATGTGTTCAAATTGTCTTAATTTACATGTTTCATAAAATAAATTGTATAGCTTGTCCAGTGGTATTCACTTAACTCCCCTTTGATATATTTTGCTACTTTGTCATTTTTTAGGTGTTGTATTGGAAGCCCCCCCCAGGTTCTCCTAACAATTAATGGATACTAAAGTTACCCTTGGATTCAAATAAGTAACGGGAATTAAACAAACTAATTTTTCCAAAATTTATTTCTGAAATTCATATTACCCGGAGTCCCATGGTTACTGATTCCTTGCCTTCCTGGGGGATCGGTGATAGACACATTCAGGTATGGTTGGTCGGGAAGGTGGTGGCAGTGTTAATGTGTTTTGTTATTGTTTTAACTAATAACCCTGGTCCTTGGTGTATCTTCCTCATTTAATATTCCTCTTATATACGTGGCAGTCCAGTGAGGGGTCATGCTGGACTGTAACAGTGTTAAGCTGGGGTATTGAGTGAAGAGAGACAGAGATTACAACAGAGAGCGTATAGTACGATTATGAGAGATCACAAGATAACAGGATTAATACTGGGGAACATTGGGTTATTACAATAGAGGCCGCGGTTATTACGGCAGGGTATGCGGTCGTTACAAGGGAGACATCTCCCGTCATGCAGGGTGCATTCGCACCTCCACAGATCTCCAGTATCAGCTCTTGATACTGGTAATGGCTTAAAAGGGCCACCACTTACGGGCTATTCATGCCCGTGCCACCTTTTGGGTGGCTTAATCTTCATCAATCAATCAATCTCTCCACATATCACATCACCATTTGGTCCGGGAGACATCTCCCGTCACGCAGGGTGCAGTTGCGCCTCCACAGATCTCCAGTATCATCTTTTGATACTGGTAATGGCTCAAAAGGGCCACCACTTACGGGCTATTCATGCCCGTACCACCTCTTGGGTGGCTTAATCTTCATCAATCATCAGTCGTTAGCAGTGTTCACGCAGGGTGCAGTCGCACCTCCACAGATCTCCAGTATCATCTATTGATACTGGTGATGGCTCAAAAGGGCCACCACTTACGAGCTATTCATGCCCGTGCCACCTTTTGGGTGGCTTCATTCTCATCTTAAACACATTCACAAGGGAGACATCTCCCGTCATGCAGGGTGCATTCGCACCTCCACAGATCTCCAGTATCAGCTCTTGATACTGGTAATGGCTTAAAATGGCCACCACGTACGGGCTATTTATGCCCGTGCCACCTTTTGGGTTGTTTCCACCATTTGGTCACCACTTGGTCCGGGAGACATCTCCCGTTACGCAGGGTGCAGTTGCACCTCCACAGATCTCCAGTATCAGCTCTTGATACTGGTAATGGCTCAAAAGGGCCACCACTTACGGGCTATTCATGCCCGTGCCACCTTTTCGATGGTTTAATCGTCATCTTGGACACATTCATGGGAGACATCTCCCGTCACGCTGAGTGCACTTGCACCTCCACAGATCTCCAGTATCAGCTCTTGATACTGGTGATGGCTCGAAAGGGCCACCACTTACGAGCTATTCATGCCCGTGCCATCTTTTGGGTGGCTTCATCTTCATCTTCTTCATCTGTTTAAAAACACGGGAGACATCTCCCGTCACGCTGGGTGCAGTCGCACCTCCACAGATCTCCAGTATCATCAATTGATACTGGTGATGGCTCAAAAGGGCCACCACTTACCAATTCATGCCCGTGCCACCTATTGGGTGGCTTCATCTTCATCTTAACACATTCACAAGGGAGACATCTCCCATCATGCAGGGTGCATTCGCACCTCCACAGATCTCCAGTATCAGCTCTTGATACTGGTAATGGCTTAAAATGGCCACCACTTACGGGCTATTCATGCCCGTGCCACCTTTTGGGTGGCTTAATCTTCATCATCATGGGTTGCTTCATCTTCATCTTAACACATTCATAAGGGAGACATCTCCCGTCATGCAGGGTGCATTCGCACCTCCACAGATCTCCAGTATCAGCTCTTGATACTGGTAATGGCTTAAAAGGGCCACCACTTACGGGCTATTCATGCCCGTGCCACCTTTTGGATGGCTTAATCTTCATCAATCAATCAATCTCCACATATGTCAGTTGCTTAATTTAGAACCTGTACTTGAGGTCGATCTCGAACCCATTGTTGATGTGATGACTTATATTGAATTTTGTAACTAGCTCATCAAGATTGTAACTTGCTTAGCTAAATGAATTGTGGGGTTCAGTCCCTGAGCCCATTATGTGCCTCTGTAACCCTTTCCACTACCGCCCACAAGATGGGTATGGGGTGCATAATAAATTAACTAAACTAACTAACTTCTCCCCACACAGCACACCACACACTTGGTCCGGGAGACATCTCCCGTCACGCAGGGTGCAGTTGCACCTCCACAGATCTCCAGTATCAGCTCTTGATACTGGTAATGGCTCAAAAGGGCCACCACTTACGGGCTATTCATGCCCGTGCCACCTTTTCGATGGTTTAATCGTCATCTTGGACACATTCATGGGAGACATCTCCCGTCACGCTGAGTGCACTTGCACCTCCACAGATCTCCAGTATCAGCTCTTGATACTGGTGATGGCTCGAAAGGGCCACCACTTACGAGCTATTCATGCCCGTGCCATCTTTTGGGTGGCTTCATCTTCATCTGTTTAAAACACGGGAGACATCTCCCGTCACGCTGGGTGCAGACGCACCTCCACAGATCTCCAGTATCATCTATTGATACTGGTGATGGCTCAAAAGGGCCACCACTTACCAATTCATGCCCGTGCCACCTATTGGGTGGCTTCATCTTCATCTTAACACATTCACAAGGGAGACATCTCCCATCATGCAGGGTGCATTCGCACCTCCACAGATCTCCAGTATCAGCTCTTGATACTGGTAATGGCTTAAAATGGCCACCACTTACGGGCTATTCATGCCCGTGCCACCTTTTGGGTGGCTTAATCTTCATCATCATCATCCCACACAGCCTAGCAACTGCCAGTAAAGCATTCTTCCCTTCCTCAGTCCTACCATTCCTATTCCAATCCCTGTGAGCTTTCCTCATTGTTAATGTCCACCCCTTAAGCATCTTGTCATGTGTATAATTATCTTTTCTGGGGGGATGCCTTTTTATACTAGATGTTTTCCGGTTCAATGTTGCATTAAATACATCTACCTCCTTAATTAAGTCTTCATAAAATGCTTCTGCCGAAACTGGCTTATAAGTATCATACCAAGACTTAACATGGCCAACAAGACCCCTTAATTCTCCCTCATTAAACTTTAACCTTTTCCTCTGAAGGCAGGCATGCTTTTTATCTAGTTTAAGCTGTATTTGTAATTCAAAATGATCATTTAGCATTTCATCCACAGTAAGACAATTCCCCTCTATGTCCTCAGCATTTATCAAACAAGCATAATCTAATCTCCCTCCCCTCAAATGAGTAGGAGAGGGCTCGCCCAGCAGTTGAACATCTTCATGTTCCTGCAAAAACTGGTACCATCTGCAACCATTCCTATTTGCTTTACCCCTTGATCCTAAAGCTGGATGTCTGGCATTAAAATCCCCTACCACAAATGTATCTTCAGAAAAGAAGGAATCTGGCAAGTATCTTAAATCAAGGGAGCTATCAGAGATGTATAGATTAATGAAATTTATCTCTCGGTCCTTTAATTGTATCCACAAGCTAATACTTTCAATACCTCTATATCTCTGAGGGATTCCAGTTATCTCGGCAGGTATGGTACTTTTGACATAACATGAGACCCCCCCTAGTTGTCATCATATGTCATCAGCATATAAGTGAAAACCTCTATAGCCATTTAGCCTCAGAATGCTACCATCCCTATCCCCAGTTTCCTGGAGTGCTACTATGTCAATATCCTCTCTAAGAGTATAATAGTGTACATCCACCGCTCTAGTTTTTAATCCATTAACGTTCCAAGATAATATTCTCAATCTACTTTCATCTATGATTAATAATGAAACTACCTTTGCCCTGTCCGTCACATTCCATGAGATACGAGAGTACCTTAGAAACTTCCTGCCAACTCCCTAATATTTTTTCTTTCTTCTCACTTGCACAACTACTACTAACATCGAGGGTAATATTATTCATATCTATTTTCTTTGTTATTTCTGTATACCGTTTTACTTTAACCGTTCTTTCAACATTTGTCACAACAGGAGGTTGAACACCGCGAACACTACTAGAAAGTGTATTCTCCTGACTAT
This sequence comes from Procambarus clarkii, assembly GCF_040958095.1. Taxonomy (NCBI): domain Eukaryota; kingdom Metazoa; phylum Arthropoda; class Malacostraca; order Decapoda; family Cambaridae; genus Procambarus; species Procambarus clarkii. The sequence continues at coordinate 31,123,462 of NC_091197.1, forward strand.
CCTCTATCATCGTTACCTCATGCACATCATTACTTTCTTCTACGCACGTTTCACTTTCCATTTCACGTTCCGTTTTACTTTCAATTACACGTCCTGTTTCACCACCATCTTCACCCCGTCTACCCTCCATAGCCAATTTTTCCAATGCCTCAATCCTTTTATCTAGTTTTATTTAGATACTCCAAAATTTGATTACCAACCTCAGAGGTGACCATATTGTCCTGAACCTTGTCCTCACAAGGTTTCAGTTTTTCCACTGCATGATTTACTTTCCCTAGGCTCGCCTTTACTTCCTCCGTCCCTTTCTCCCACACATTGATCATAGGGGCTGTCGTTGGCTTCTAGCTGTTCCTCTTGCACAATCTTTCCTTGCTGCGAGGATACATCTATCCTGCTTGTAGGACCCGTCCTAGTCTCTTTCAGATGAGGCTTCATGGGGCATAGAGAGGAACAAGCATTGTGGCTGCCTCGACAGTTGCAACAAAATGGGACGATTTTTTCACTTCTTTCAATCTTGACTTTACACTCTCGCGAGTCGTGTTTCTTCCCACAATACCGACACCTGGGGTCAAACTGGCATTTCCATGCCATATGTCCCCAACGTGAACACTTCATGCACAGTATGGGCTCCTCAATGTATTTTGCAACGTTCCTATAGCCTAGTCCTTGCACAAAAATTTTCTCCGGCGCCTCACCCTTTACCAAGGCAACAACCTGGCTTTGTTTGTCACCACGAACACTGTTCCTCTTTGCCCAGACAACATTATCATTGTTAAGAAGAAGTCAGTCAGGATCCAAATAAGTTGGAAACTTGAAAACTATGATCTTTGTGTGCAACATACCTTCTTCTGGAGGAACCATCACTTCATTTCCAAAACCAACCGTCGTGAGGCGTTCCACGGCCTGTTCAGTCCCAACTGTTATGTAGGGCCGGTGAAGACCCTCCTTGAAGAGTGGTTTGTATTCCAAACATTCTTTAGCCAGATGTACCGTCCACTCCAGCTTTTGGTGGAAATTCAATTGGCATGTTGTAGGGAACAACAACCTCTTCCTTCTATTAAATTGCTTGTCTTGAGTCCTGCTGAGTAGGGCCTCATTCTTTGGTCTCTTTGTAATTTCATCGTCACTCTCACTGTCTCGCTGTCTGTGAATATTTCTCCGTTTCTTTTTGTTCATTGCTACTTCAAACGGTCTGTTATCATCTTGTCTGTCCTCCTCACTACCCCTTAGGCATACCTCTTCAGCCATTTTCTCGACACTCATAGGCACTGTCAACAATCGAGAACAAATTCACAATATCCTGTATCACCACGTGCAAAGACGAAAAGTGTGGGGGCAATACTCCACCTCCCACCAAGCAGCGGATGCCAAGAGCGCCAACACTGCGACCGCACACGACCGTGGTCTGGTCACAACTGCAGTGCCTCTAGGTTCTTTCCTGTGACTTCTGGTTTATCATAAACGAAATAATCAAGGGACCCCACTTCTATTGTTTCGCGGTAATTGGTTCAACAGATCAACAACCCTTTTACCGAACCAGTATTTACCCAGGGTTTCCCTAAATCTAAACTTATCCAATTTATACCCATTGTTTCGCATTCTGTCTTGTGTTGATACTTTTTATACTTTTAATATCCCCCTTTGTTAAATCCATTCATCCACTCGTACACCTCTAACATGTCACTTCTAAATCTTCGCCTTAACAGTGAATTCAATTTAAGCTTTGTCAATCTTTCTTCAAATAACTTGTTTCTAATTTGGGGGGATTAACATTGTCATCCTATGCTTGATGCATTCTAGTGAATTTATCAAATCTATAGTACAGCGACCAAAATTGAACTGCATAATCTAAATGGGGCATAACCAGAGCAAGATATAGCTGAAAAACACCAGGTGCCTTATTACTAATGCTTTGATAAATGAATCCCAATGTCCTATTTGCTTTGTTATGAATATTTATTCATTTATTTTGGGGTTTTAAATTCTTAATTTTAATCTTAATTTTTTTTTTAATTTGGGTTAGAACTAACATAAATATATGACCGAGCCTAACCAACCCTACCTAACCTAACCTATCGTAATCTAACCTAAACTAACATGACTTAGTTGTGATAGTTTAGGTTAGGTTAAGATAGGTTAGGTAGGGTTGGTTAGGTTCGGTCATATATCTACGTTAGTTTTTTTTAACTCATATTTAAACTAATTAACTTATACATAATGAAATGGACAGATTTATCATTTTATAAGAAAAAAATTAGAAAATTATATAAATTCAGAAAAGCTTGGTATATTAGGCAAATTGGGCCTTGTATAGTAGGCCAAGTACAACGTTCTGGCTACATATACTGCCAGTATATATATATACTGGCAGCAGGTTTTCTTTTAAACATGTCTCATTGAATATGACCGCATATTCAGTATTTACTATCTTCTGGTTTAGGGCTTCTATACATCTAACTATTTTCCAAGCATCAGGGCTTAGCTGAAAGAGGAGTTCTCCAAAACTCATTTTCGTTATTTCAAAGTGAAGAAAAAAGTGAATTACTATAGAATGTATTACACTTATTTATACAATTTGCACAACATTTCGAACCTCCATGGTTCATTCTCAAGTGAAATAGATTAATGTTGTTGTTGTTTTAGATTCAGGTACTCAGAACAATAAGTTCCAGTAGCACGGGCTATGGTGAGCCCGTATGTGGAGGCTCTTTGGAGCAATTATCTGTATCAGTGGCTGATACTAGAGATCTGGCGATGGATGGGGGTCTTCATGATGGTTTTCAGCCTGGGGGGCTGGCTATACCAGTTATGGAGCTGGTGGAATTAGTGTAGATCTCTAGGTTTTCCGTTTTTTATTTGCCTGCGACTTTGGCTGAGCAGTGCTGTCGTTGGAGTTTGGTGACGTGGCCTCCATGAGGAAGTCTTGAACCGTGTAGGTGTCGTATTTGTGAGGCGGCGGTGGAGCTCCTATTATGATTTCCTCGTCTGAGGAGTCCGTAACCTCCGTAGTAGGCGTTTTAGTCTTTCGCCTCGCAGCCTTAGGTAGGCTTAGGTGTCGTTGATTGGTGGGTGTAGCTATTTCAGGAGCGCTGGTGGTGCTGTTATCGTTTGTAGACAGCACGTCTGCTAGCGCGGCTGCTGAGATAGTGATGGTAGGAGTGTTGGAAGCTGGAGAAGGAATTACCTCTGTTTGTGTCGCCCGGTTCATGGGCGGTTCTGGAGTCGGTGTTGAAGTTGTCGTCCTGGTGGTAGTCTCCGGAGTGGTAGAGGAGGCAGTGAGATTTACTCTAGTGGCTATGATGGGGGCCAGGCCATTGTCTATGTATAATGCGTTTAGTTCATTGACAAATCGCTGGTTGTCTGGTCCTGCAAGCCTTTCCGCTAGTCTAATAAGACCAGGGATAATGCCTGCACGTGAAGCAGGGGGCTGTGAAGGAGCCTGTGGGACCTTGGATCCCCAATGAGAAGGCTGTGTCGCCTGCTGGGAGGAGCCACATGTTGGTAAGACCGGAAAGTCTTCTGGTCGATTAGTGAGAGCTAAGGTGGTGGGTTGAACGCTTGGGGCTCTGGTCGTGGAGGTAGAAGGGTTGTTTCTCTTGGCTTCAAGCTGGGCCTTGATGCTTTCCTGTCTGCGAGGGCAGCGGTAGGAAATTGCGGGGTGATTGCCATCACAGAGCAAGCAGTGATGGACTGTTGCCTTGCATATGGAGTAGTGATGGTCCAGTGCGCACAAGGCTGCACCTCTGGACAGGGTGCTGACATTTGTTGGTCGGGTGGGAGAGCTCGTGCCACTTAAAGCACTGCTGGATCTCATGGTATCGTTCCTTTTTTATTTCGTGGGGTGGTATTTTTAGGCCGAAGCAGTAGAATCCTTGTGTGGCAGCCTGGGTGACCGCAGCTATGGTGGTGAACGTAATCTTCATTGATGTTTTGTCGGTGTTGTAGAACTCTAGGTTGAATACCGACAGGTTTGGATTTTCGTCCTCGATATTGTCCATGATATGATGTTGAGGTCGCTCAGCGATCCACCGGCTGGTCCTGCTGGTAAAAACAGTTCTTCCAGCCAGGAACTGACGTGGGAAGTGAGGATGTAGGTGGTGCTCTTTGCGAAGAATGGCATCGTTAGTGAGGAGTTTTTCTAGCTCCTCTTCACATGAAAAGTAGAGCACAATATCTTCACCTTCCTGACTAATGTCAGCGGGTTCGAGGCCAGTAACGTCCTTCAGGACCTTTAAAATATTGCTTCTCCCGATAGCATGACCGTCAAGTGGAGTCTTTCTGACCTTAAGATGTTTGGGTCGCATTGTGACCACACTGCTCCTTGTGGTGTGTTGGCGGGAGATGTCTCCCCCGTCCTGTGAAAAAAAAAAATCAATACAGGAATCAATACATACGCTGCTGTCAGTGAACTAATTAACCTGAAACAACAACATAAAACTCGTGTAGAAACTAAGACACTCCGTAAGTTAACAGCCCTAAACGGTGGACAGTTAAAGATCCCTTGTCCTAGAGATGGCTACATTAACCTGACTTGTTATGATCTTACCCAGGACCAACGAGACCTCTTAAATCTTGGTCTAAATTGTCAATTCATATCTAAACCAAAGATGCATCAAAAACGCCTGGAAATTTAAATGCTTCTGGACGACATCCATAAGCTAGAAGACAACAAAAAGTCATCACCACTGACACACTTCAGGCTGAACTACTAGCAGAAGCGGGGAAAAAACGAGGAACATATTCATCTACAATCTTAACCCCACGACTCAAAGAAGCAGCAAAACAACTAAAAAACAAAAAAATCTGAAAGACGTAACAATAAGAAAAGTCGACAAGACAGCAGCATATGTATTGATTCCTACCCAAGACTACATGAACAAAATTAGCGACATCCTTAGTGATGACACCAAATTTCAACGAATCACGAGGAACCCCGTGGAAGACCTTAAACGCCAAGTAAATAAAACAATTACTACAATCAAGGCAAAGAAAGGTAGTGTGCATTTAAATAAATAAATAAATAAATGTTTATTCAGGTAAGGTACATACATACAAGAGATTATACAAAAATTGATAGATTTATAGATAGAACTAGTACATACAATGCCTAAAGCCACTATTACGCAAAGCGTTTCGAGCAGGAATAACATTAATGACTAAAACTTAATACTAATTGAGTATAAAGAATAAAATGTGTTGAGAACAAATAAAAATAAAAAAGGGGGGAACATGGCTGAAAAAGCAGCACAAATACAATTAGGTCGACAAACAGCGTTGGTTAAAAAATAACAGACATGGGTTGACAATATAGGGGTATGGTAGGTTACAGGGAATTTATTAGGTAGTGCTTCGTTTTTATCTTAAAGTGGTTGAGTGAGGTACAGTCTTTAACATGATTTGGAAGGTCATTCCACATTCTGGGTCCCTTGAGTTGTAGAGCATTTCTAGTTTGATTAAGTCGTACTCTTGGAATATCAAAACTGTATTTGTTTCTGGTGTGGTGTTCATGGGTTCTGTTACAACCTTCAATGAAGCTTTTGAGGTCAGGATTGGCATTACAGTTCAGCGTTTTATATATGTATAATACACATGAGAGAATGTGCAGTGACTTAATATCTAACATATTCAGAGATTTGAGTAGGGGTACCGAGTGATGTCTGGGGCCAGAGTTGGATATTGTCCTAATAGCAGCTTTGTGTTGAGTAATTAGAGGACGTAAATGATTTTGGGTAGTAGAACCCCAAGCACAAATACCATAGTTGAGATATGGATAGATGAGGGAGTAATAGAGAGTCACCAGGGCAGGGCGGGGTACATAATATCTGATCTTAGAAAGAATGCCAACAGTTTCTGAAACTTTTTTTGATATATTTAGAATGTGTCCCTGGAAATTCAGTTTTGGTCAATGAGAACGCCAAGGAATTTGCCATCTATTTTGTTACTGTGATAGTAATCTCTTTCAAGAGAGATTTAGCCTGCTCTTTCCTACATCACGTTACTTCTTTACGTCTGCAACATCAAGATACCACATTCAAGAATATTAGAGAAGTGGAATAACAGACGTCCCTACAGGGGGGTACATTCACTCCACTCCCCTTTCCTCACTGTCGCCGCACCATCCTCGTCGACCACCAAACGACAACTTCATACCAATGCTCTCCCTTTTGGTGAATCAGCGACTTCACGTGACTCCAGCACGTCAGGTTTCAGCTAGCCAATATTCTCAGCACCTTTAACTAATTTTTGTCTTGCTTATTGTAGAGTAACGTAATCATTATTTTATTTTATATTGTGTTTTGTCTTTGTTTTGATCAGTACTGTACATAGCCAAGGGATTATCTTTATTTTGTTTATGTTTGTTTAAAGTAAAATTAAAGTTTCATTATTTATAAGATTTGTTTTGCGTGTTTTTCTCTCTCACTTTACCACAGGAAGACACCCGCCAAGCAGTCAACATTTTTTTTTTCTAATGTGATTGGCATTTATGCCAGCCATAGAGAAGACTGCCTTAACACCTACATTTCTTGGTACATTAATGGGGGCCCGTCTGGGATTGTCTTCACAATAAGGTTTGTCTTGGAAGAACTACTCAGGTACTGATACCAGGCCAATCATTTCAATCTGTGGTAAGTATACTTGGCTTTGTTACACGTTGCTTTTTCACTAATTTCATAACTTTTAATAATTTTTATGATGCTGTGTATTTTGTGCTTTCCGAGAGTAACATTTTATGAGTGTTGGATGACTGTGGATTACGTGGTGTCTGGTGGCCACAGTCACTCTCTTAATTGGTTGTTCATCCCTCGGTGTTATTACTCGTGCATTCCACCTTTTTCGTCCCCAGAATATTCTCATTTATGGCAGATAGGAGTTGCTCCTGAGCTACCGTGCAGTGAGGACGTGTCGCCTGCTCGCTCCGGTAGTTTGAGGTGGTTGCCGTTTTCGCCGGCAGGGGGTGTGGGTGTCTACCCTCCCTGCTGTTCCTGGTGGTGTGGACGTGGCGCTTTTACGATGGGCGGCCATTTTCCCCCTGTAGTGAGGGTAAACTCCATCGGATTGGAGTTTACTGGCCGTGCTGGATACCCGCTGGTGGACGTAGTATTGAGTGCCATGCTTCGTGTCCCGGTTGGGGACGTATATGGCATTGAGCTGGTAACTGCTCACCGTGTTGTTGTCAAGTTTGTGGGTGAGGCGGTGTACCATGCTTTCTTACGGAGGTACGAGGGACGTACTTTACAGCTACAGGACGGCACCGGGTCTGTGACCATTTCAGACCATAGTGGTGCTGTGACGTATGTCAGTGTTCATGGCGCCCCCATGGAGTTTCCTGAGACTCTCCTCCGGCGATTCTTCCAGAGGTATGGCTCCGTCGTCAGTGTGCGGATGAACTCACTGTCGTCTGGCACGTATTCGGGTGTGAAGAACAACATTCGGACCCTCGGGATGCGACTGAGGTCGGACATACCGTGCTCTGTCCGGCTGATGGGGTACTACGTGCGTGTGTTTTATGCCTTGTAACCCCGTACTTGCTTCCGGTGTGGATTGTTGGGGCATCAGGCTGCCGGGTGTACTGCTGATCCGGTCGCTCCTCTGAACTTGTTCCGTGAGGAGGATTTCCCGCCGCTCCCTCTGGAGGAGGACTCCGGGGGTGAGGAGGTGAGCGTCCCGTTCGCTGCTGCGGCTCCCCCAGTGTCACCTGACGTTCCCCCGGTTGTTGCAGACCCTCCTCCGGGTGTTGCGGTGCCGTCGGATGTTCCTCCTGACCATGTCTCTGGCCCTGCTGTTCCCGTGGACCTTCCTGGTGATTCCTGTGGAGCGTCGCCGTCGGCTTCCTCGTCTTCGACTGTGGACCCTGGCCCTGCGTCCTCCCATCGGGTTCCTCCTGTGTTGGGTGCTGGGGTGGCTGCGGTGCCTCCTGCTGTGCGTGGTCCGGTTCCCCCTGTGGTAGAGGCTGCTGCCGATCTGCGACGGGCGTCGGTTCGCCTGGTTCGTGAGGCCCGTGGTTCTGGGTCCGCCTCCGGCTGTGAGGATGTGCGGCCAGTGCCCAAGCGGTCCAGGCGTTCTTCTACTGCTTGGGCTGATGCGGAAGACTACGACGCAGGTGGAGCTTCGGGAGATGATGTGGCGACTCCGGGTGCTTCGCGCTCTACGACGCTGGTGGTGGCTGACGTCCATGTGTCTGCTGTTGACGATGTTTGTACCTATGATTTACCTCCTGTTCTTTCTCCTGCAGAAGGTTCTCCGCAGTGGGGGTGGTCGCTCCTACTGACGTGGATGGTGAGAGTTCTGGTGCGCGCCGAGGCATCAAGCTGGTACTGAAGAAGGATGCCAAGCGTGGGGGGTCCCGGCAGGAACAACGTCCGGTGGTTGACGCTGAGCGCTGTGGGGCGGCCGAGGAGGCTCCCAGTGCGCTGCCCATTGCCCGGCCTCGTGGGAAGGAGCCTCTCCCTCTCGTCTTAGCCTCCGGAGTGGCGCATGATGCGCAGCATCCTTTGCGTTTTGACATTATTGACCGCGTGCATCCTGTTCCGTGGTACCCTTCTTCCATCTGGGTACAGCGGGCTCGGTGTTTTGTTGTGGGTGTGCCGGAGTTGATGCCTGATCCTCGTACTGTTAATACTGTGCCTGTTCCGGATGACGTCATGTTACTGTGGGAGGCGTATAGTGTTCGGTTCCCGGCGGCGGAGTGGCCGGATAAGTATGAACAATTTGAGTAGTCTGTGTGCTTGCTGTGACCTGAGGTTTGTTTGCAATGTATTGTACCTATTGTGCGCCCTTCAGGCCGGTGTTGTGTTTTTCATGACTGTTGTTTTGTTGTATTTATTGTATTTCCGTTACCCTTCTGCCCAGTTTTGTTGTTTCTTTTTCCTGTGTTTCATTGTGTTTATGTTCATTGTTGTGATTTTGTTGTTGGCCCTTCAGGCCGGTATTTAGTGTATTTAAGTTACTTTGTGTTAATTTGCTTTGTGCTTTTATATTTTTTTTGTTGTCTGTTTGGTATTGATTTCTTATTTTATTATATTTATTGTATTGTATTTATTCGCATGTTGGCATGTAAAAAAAAAATAAAAAATAAAAAATTATGGCAGATCACCCCTTTGGTACCCTGGTACTTTGGTTTGTCTTCGGGACACGTACCCTATCTTCTGCAATCCGACCGAAGGAGGATATAGAGGGCCATAGTTCCTCTCGCACGGACTACACTGTTGAAGTGGGACCTCAACAGCAGTTCTTGTCACCAGTTGACACTCGCACCCCTACGCGTCAGTCAGAGATTATGATACTTGCCCGGGTAGGGAATTGGCATTCTTTTTCAGAGCACAAAGAACCCTAACTCTGTAAGTGTCATCTAGTTAAGAAGGAAACCCCTTGCTTCTGTCCTATAGAGACCCGGCAAGGTATCCCTATGTTTTTGGATTACCTTTCACTTTTGAAACTATCAAGTTTCATTTATTTTAGTAGGATTTTCTTGCCCTTATTCTCGTATATTGAGTGCCGGGTACAAGATTTTCCTGCATTTTGATTATCTAATCACTTAACATCTAATATTAACGTTAATTGTTTTCACATTAACGATTGAATTTCCACAGGATAGTCACCAGTTGCCACGTCATCCTGTTACTGACACTTATAATATCACAGGTATATTCTCTATACGTCTGTTTGATATCTCAAAATGTTTCGTCTCTCAGCATTTCGTAGTGATCCAGCAAATGAAGTAGGGAACTTAATTCGTGCCAGGAAGACAGAATTACAAACTTTAGCACATGAGTACCACCTAGATGTTCCCCATGGACCCAACAAAAGTGAATTGCATAACCTTATCCTTGACCACCTCTATGATAATGGAATTATAGACTCTGATTCTCACGAAAACTATTCCATTGCAGATCGGCAAGCTCTGGCAGCTATGAAGTTAAAGTTAGAACTAGCGAAAGTAGAGCGTGAACACCAAAAAGAAGCTTTACAATTCCAGAAAGAACAGGCTGCCCTAAAGAAGGAAGAACAGGAACGCGAGGCTGCCCTAAAAGAACGCGAGGCTGCCAGGCATAAAGAACAGAAACGCCAAGCTACCCTACAACGTGAGCGTCAGAGGGAACAGCTTGAAGTAAAAGAACGTGAGCTGGAGATACAACGTGAAGACAGTAAGAAGCAAGCCGATAATGCTCTAGAATACCGTAGAAGAGAACTCGACTTGGAAACTACACACCTCACTCGGCGCCAACAAGCTGAAGCTTAACTTCCAGTAGCCTTTAGCATCTCCCAGGCAAGTAAGTTAATGCCACCATTCGTTGAGACAGAGATAGATGTGTTTTTTACTACTTTTGAGGCCCTAGATAAAAAACGTAGCTGGCCTGAAGATCAGTGGTCAATACTTCTCAGAGTGCATCTCACAGGTAGAGCTAAAGCAAGCCGTTCTAGACGCCTACCTTCTCTCCACCGAAAGCTACAGACTAAAATTCCATGAATATTTAAAGGCAAGTGTCACCACCTATTTAGAATTTGCCAATACTAAGAAAAGATATTTCATGAAATGGCTGGAAGCAGCACATGTCTCTACATTTTCAAAACTCGTCAACCTCATTCTAGTCGAGGAAGTCTTTCGACGTGTTCCAGCTCCTATCCGTCTTCACTTAGCAGATAAAGAGGAAACCGACCTCATCAGATGTGCGAAGTCGGCTGACACCTACAGTCTTATACAAAGGTTGACAACTGACACTTCTTCCAGTAAGAAATCTTGGTCTGATTATGACAAAGTGAGTACCAATCAAGCAAACTTTCAATTATATTGTAAGTATTGCAAGCTCTATGGACATACCATAGATAAATGTGGAAAAGCTCAATACAAAGGCTATAGTGAAACTCCTAAACCCAAACCGACTCCTCCTAAGTCCGGTAAGCCTGTGATGAATGTTGGTGTTCCTGTTAATGATCTTTCTCTCTTCAGCAAACACCTGTACCCTGGAACTGTCTCTGCCAACAGTACAGATTCGGAGGGACGTTTCAAATTGAAGATCTTGAGGGACACAGCGGCTCTTCAGTCAATAATATTGAAATCGGCTGTGCCTAACATCACCTACACCGGGGAAACCGTCCTTATCACTGACTTCACTGCTACCACTCCGTATCCACTCGCCAGAGTCCACCTGGATTGTCCCTTCGTGACCAGTGAAGTCCAAGTCGCCATCAGGGAAAAGCCTTTTCCCATGTCAGGGGTACAACTTCTCCTGGGCAACGACTTGGCCGAAGATCAGCAACCTTCCAACTTGATCATCATGGACAAACCTCAGGTATGTGACTCTGTGGTGGAAAACCCCATCCTGAAGTATATTCCAGCAGAGGTCCAAGAAAGTGATGAAGTCTCTCCTCCGGTTTTGGTGACAACCCGTGCGCAAGCTGCACGCCCGCAACCAGCTGACTCTGCTTCAACAGCTGTCCCTCAAGACCATCAGAATCTGCCACCGAATCTTACTATGCTGGAGTTCCGTAAGTTGCAGAGGGAGGATCCCTCATTAACACCATTATTCTTCCAGGCCGAGACTCAATCTGATAGTATTCCTGGGTTCTTTATAGAGAATCAGTTGCTCTACCGCAGGTACATACCCAGTAAACTAACGGAGGATGACGATTGGGCTAATGTCGACCAACTAGTAGTTCCCACCAGCCTACGGCCCGATATTCTACAACTGGCCCATGAAGCGCTTTCTCACTACGGTTTTAATAAAACCTATCACGCCATCCGACAAGACTACTACTGGCCAGGTATGATTAAAGATGTAAAAACTTATGTACAACAGTGTCATACATGTCAGTTGGCAGGATGCATGCTGACCAAGATATTGACTAGACCTAGAATCAGTTCACTTAAAGATATAATCACTGGAGCACTAACTCTGGACAGAAGAGCCTCCAATAGCAACAGGTGGACCCATTGTGCGATAAACACCATCAATACATTCGATATAACAAACCACAGTCACTGAGAAGGGTGTCGACGAAATCCATGCAGACTTTGTTATGCAAGCCATTTGGGAATCTCTGCCAGCAGACTTTAAGATTATGGTTATTGAAGGAAAAAAGAACCAGACAAATCCTCATCTGCTACGTAACATTGCACAGATGCATATAGAAGCAAACATGGCATCCGACAGCTTCACATATTTCACGGATGGATCAATAAACCAACAGGGACAAGAAACCGGAGCTGCAGTTAAAGCAGGAAACTCTGTAAATAGTTGGAGGCTCTCAAATGGGTGTTCGACTTTACAAACAGAGATGCTAGCCATTCAAATGGCTTTGGAACATGCTCTTGCTCAACACCGACAACATGTTATCATACATACAGGTTCGAGAACCGCCATTGAAACCTTGCAACAAGAACACATATGTGATAACATACATCTGATCACAAATGTCATATCATTAATGCAAACACTCAAACGACAAGGCTGATGGGTACTTATCAACTGGGTGCCAAGTCATGTGGGAATAATAGGAAATGACATTGCAGACGAAGCTGCAAAACTTGCAACTAAGAGAAGAAATGTAGACATTTACATACCACAGAGTCTATCACAGATTAACAAAGTAATTAGAAACAGAGCAATGCAAAAGATGTACAGTGACCACAACACAGCAGTTGCAACATCAGGATCTGTGGGTTGGTACAAGAATTCAACCAACTACGAACCACTTAGTTTGATGAAAGGGAGCAGTAGAGCAACAGAAGTGCACTTACATAGCATCAGGCTTGGATACCCATGTGCATGGGAAATAGGCTTACAGGTTCCGGAAGATGAGAGGAAATGTCAGCACTATGGAGAAATGCCCGACAGACCACTGAAACATTATCTAACACAGTGCACAGTTACAAATCCATTAAGATTTCAACTTAGATTCAACAGAGCAGAAGAAGTTGTTAAACACATATGGCAAAATCTTACTGAAGCGACCATACGAGTAATAAATACTCATACTCCACCCAAGTAAAACAGAAACAAGCAACAATTAGTGGGCCAGCCAGAGGCTTAGGGCCTGCACACGAATATCCCTGGAAAAAAAAAATTGGCAGGAAAACCTAACATCTCTATTCCCAAGGCTCCTTTGATTCCTATCCCGGTGCCTTCGGAACCCTTTCACAGTCTCGTCATAGACTGTGTTGGTCCTTTACCCCGGACCAGTTCTGGCAACGCTTATATACTAACCATCCTGTGTCCAACCACCAGATTCCCCATAGCAGTTTCTGTAAAGAACATTATGGCTGCTACGGTGGTAAAACAACTATTGAAGATCTTTACCCAATATGGATTTCCTAGGGCGATTCAAAGTGACTGTGGCACCAACTTCACCAGTGATCTCTTCAAGAAGACACTGGAAGAATTCAACATTACTCAGGTATTGTCCAGCCCCTATCATCTTGCTTCACAGGGTTCTCTTGAACGTAGTCACCAAACTATAAAATCACTCCTTAGGAAATTTTGCAATGAAACTATGAAAGACTGGGATAAACAACTTGACATCATCATGTGCATTTTCAGAAGTCTACCAAATCAGTCTCTAGGAGTGTCTCCTTATGAGATGCTCTACGGACGTAAGTGCCGTACTCCTCTTATAGCTTTTAAAGACTCTCTACGTAATGCCACCTTCAGTGACCCTCTGAATGTGCCTCAGTTTCTTCAAAACTTAAAGTGATTTAAAGTAAAGTAAACACTTACACCAGCCATAGAGAAGACTGCCCTAACACCTACATTTCTCGTCACAATATATATATATATATATATATATATATATATATATATATATATATATATATATATATATATATATATATATATATATATATATATATATATATATATATATATATATATATATATATATATATATATATATATATATATATATGTCGTACCTAGTAGCCAGAACTCACTTCTCAGCCTACTATTCAAGGCCCGATTTGCCTAATAAGCCAAGTTTTTCTGAATTAATATATTTACTATAATTTTTTTCTTATGAAATGATAAAGCAACCCTTTTCTCTATGTATGAGGTCATTTTTTTTTATTGGAGTTAAAATTAACGTAGATATATGACCGAACCTAACCAACCCTACCTAACCTAACCTAACCTATATTTATAGGTAAGGTTAGGTTAGGTAGCCAAAAAAAGCTAGGTTAGGTTAGGTTAGGTAGGTTAGGTAGACGAAAAAACATTAATTCATGAAAACTTGGCTTATTAGGCAAATCGGGCCTTGAATAGTAGGCTGAGAAGTGCGTTCTGGCTGTTAGGTACGACATATATATATATATATATATATATATATATATATATATATATATATATATATATATATATATATATATATATATATATATATATATATTATTAAATATGACCGAAAAAGTAAGATTAATAATTCTAACACGAATTTTCTCAATCTTTCGTACATTACGCTTCACTGTTGGAGGTAAATCAAAAATCACTTCTCCAAAATTCATTTTTATTTCTAGTCTGACGCGACACGGGCGCGTTTCGTAAAACTTATTACATTTTCAAAGACTTCACAAATACACAACTGATTAGAACTTGCGTTTCCCTGATTTTATATCTACATTTGAGTGAGGTGGGAAGGGTGATGTGGCATTACATTTGAGTGAGGTGGGAAGGGTGATGTGGCATTAACACAAGACAGAACACTAGGGGATATTAATAGGGTATTAAAAGTATCAACACAAGACAGAACAGAAACAATGGGTATTGAATAGAAGTGTTTGTAGAAAGCCTATTGGTCCATATTTCTTGATGCTTCTATATTGGAGCGGAGTCTTGAGGTGGGTAGAATATAGTTGTGCAATAATTGGCTGTTGATTGCTGGTGTTGACTTCTTGATGTGTAGTGCCTCGCAAACGTCAAGCCGCCTGCTATCGCTGTATCTATCGATGATTTCTGTGTTGTTTACTAGGATTTCTCTGGCGATGGTTTGGTTATGGGAAGAGATTATATGTTCCTTAATGGAGCCCTGTTGTTTATGCATCGTTAAACGCCTAGAAAGAGATGTTGTTGTCTTGCCTATATACTGGGTTTTTTGGAGCTTACAGTCCCCAAGTGGGCATTTGAAGGCATAGACGACGTTAGTCTCTTTTAAAGCGTTCTGTTTTGTGTCTGGAGAGTTTCTCATGAGTAGGCTGGCCGTTTTTCTGGTTTTATAGTAAATCGTCAGTTGTATCCTCTGATTTTTGTCTGTAGGGATGACGTTTCTATTAACAATATCTTTCAGGACCCTTTCCTCTGTTTTATGAGCTGTGGAAAAGAAGTTCCTGTAAAATAGTCTAATAGGGGGTATAGGTGTTGTGTTAGTTGTCTCTTCGGAGGTTGCATGGCTTTTCACTTTCCTTCTTATGATGTCTTCGATGAAACCATTGGAGAAGCCGTTATTGACTAGGACCTGCCTTACCCTACATAGTTCTTCGTCGACTTGCTTCCATTCTGAGCTGTGGCTGAGAGCACGGTCGACGTATGCGTTAACAACACTCCTCTTGTACCTGTCAGGGCAGTCGCTGTTGGCATTTAGGCACATTCCTATGTTTGTTTCCTTTGTGTAGACTGCAGTGTGGAAACCTCCGCCCTTTTCCATGACTGTTACATCTAGAAAAGGCAGCTTCCCATCCTTTTCCGTCTCGTAAGTGAAACGCAGCACGGAACTCTGCTCAAATGCCTCCTTCAGCTCCTGCAGATGTCTGACATCAGGTACCTGTGTAAAAATGTCGTCAACATACCTGCAGTATATGGCCGGTTTCAAGTTCATGTCGACTAAGACTTTTTGCTCGATGGTACCCATGTAGAAGTTTGCAAACAGGACACCTAGGGGAGAACCCATGGCGACCCCATCTACTTGCTTATACATGTGCCCATCCGGGCTCAAGAAGGGTGCCTCTTTAGTACAAGCTTGGAGTAGTTTCCTCAGAATACTTTCTGGCATGTCAAGAGGAGTACAGGCTGGATCACGATACACTCTGTCGGCTATCATTCCGATTGTCTCGTCCACAGGTACGTTGGTAAACAGCGATTCTACGTCCAACGAGGCTCTTATCCCTGTGGCCCGTGCGCCCCGCAGTAAGTCCACAAATTCCTTTGGAGACTTCAGGCTGAAGGCGCAAGGAACATAAGGAGTCAGCAGGCCGTTGAGTCGCTTCGCCAGTCTGTACGTGGGTATGGGTATCTGGCTAATGATTGGCCGAAGTGGGTTTCCAGGCTTGTGCGTCTTGACATTTCCATACGCATATCCAGGTTTATATTCCCCAATGATCTTTGGCAGGTGGAGTCCGGATTTCTTGGCGTTCACAGTTTCGATCAGTTTGTTGACCTTTGCTTTTAATTCGGCTGTAGTGTCCTTCGTTACCCTTTGGAACTTAGTTTGGTCAGAGAGTATGATGTTCATTTTCGCCAGATATTCGTATTTTTTAAGAATGACATATATTGGCGACTTGTCACCTCTCCTGACAACTATCTCCTTGTTCTCACGAAGGCTTTTAGCTGCCGCTTTAAGCTCGGGGGACAGTATAGTGCTTCTGTAGTTGCCTCGATTCTTTCCTCCTTCTGCAATAAGTTCTGCTTGTAAGGTATCTTTGGTAGTGACCTTCTTTTGTGTCTCGAGGTCGAATATGTCGTCCAACAGAATTTCCAACTCTACTTTCCGGGCCATTTCACTCGGTCTGGACATAACATGACAGTTTATGCCCAGATTTAGGAGAGTGACTTGGTCCTCAGTGAGGTTAATTCCTGCAAGGTTCAGGAAGCCATCTCTTGGTCGTGGAATTGCCATAGGTCCTCCATATAATGTTGTTAGTTTCTTGATAATCCTTGTTTCAGTGCTGAGGTGATGTTGGTCTGTGAGGATGTCGAGGTGTTGTTCAATGCGGGTACGGATACTATGGTCGATGTTGCTATTTCTCCACTCGTTTGTAGCATGAAGTAGTTGCGTTTTGTTGTCTTTGATTTCATTCTCTGCCTTGTATATCTGATCACGAATCAGATCCTGGCGATATTTTATCGTGAAGGCTTGATTCCTTGCTGCTGGGTCGTGCACTTTAACATTAGTATATTTTGGTAGCAGTCTTTCCTGTAGACATATATTATTAAATATGACCGAAAAAGTAAGATTAATAATTCTAACACGAATTTTCTCAATCTTTCGTACATTACGCTTCACTGTTGGAGGTAAATCAAAAATCACTTCTCCAAAATTCATTTTTATTTCTAGTCTGACGCGACACGGGCGCGTTTCGTAAAACTTATTACATTTTCAAAGACTTCACAAATACACAACTGATTAGAACTTGCGTTTCCCTGATTTTATATCTACATTTGAGTGAGGTGGGAAGGGTGATGTGACATTACATTTGAGTGAGGTGGGAAGGGTGATGTGGCATTAACACAAGACAGAACACTAGGGGATATTAATAGGGTATTAAAAGTATCAACACAAGACAGAACAGAAACAATGGGTATTGAATAGAAGTGTTTGTAGAAAGCCTATTGGTCCATATTTCTTGATGCTTCTATATTGGAGCGGAGTCTTGAGGTGGGTAGAATATAGTTGTGCAATAATTGGCTGTTGATTGCTGGTGTTAACTTCTTGATGTGTAGTGCCTCGCAACCTGTGTAGTGACAGGTACAAGAGGAGTGTTGTTAACGCATACGTCGACTGTGCTCTCAGCCACAGCTCAGAATGGAAGCAAGTCGACGAAGAACTATGTAGGGTAAGGCAGGTCCTAGTCAATAACGGCTTCTCCAATGGTTTCATCGAAGACATCATAAGAAGGAAAGTGAAAAGCCATGCAACCTCCGAAGAGACAACTAACACAACACCTATACCCCCTATTAGACTATTTTACAGGAACTTCTTTTCCACAGCTCATAAAACAGAGGAAAGGGTCCTGAAAGATATTGTTAATAGAAACGTCATCCCTACAGACAAAAATCAGAGGATACAACTGACGATTTACTATAAAACCAGAAAAACGGCCAGCCTACTCATGAGAAACTCTCCAGACACAAAACAGAACGCTTTAAAAGAGACTAACGTCGTCTATGCCTTCAAATGCCCACTTGGGGACTGTAAGCTCCAAAAAACCCAGTATATAGGCAAGACAACAACATCTCTTTCTAGGCGTTTAACGATGCATAAACAACAGGGCTCCATTAAGGAACATATAATCTCTTCCCATAACCAAACCATCGCCAGAGAAATCCTAGTAAACAACACAGAAATCATCGATAGATACAGCGATAGCAGGCGGCTTGACGTTTGCGAGGCACTACACATCAAGAAGTCAACACCAGCAATCAACAGCCAATTATTGCACAACTATATTCTACCCACCTCAAGACTCCGCTCCAATATAGAAGCATCAAGAAATATGGACCAATAGGCTTTCTACAAACACTTCTATTCAATACCCATTGTTTCTGTTCTGTCTTGTGTTGATACTTTTAATACCCTATTAATATCCCCTAGTGTTCTGTCTTGTGTTAATGCCACATCACCCTTCCCACCTCACTCAAATGTAATGCCACATCACCCTTCCCACCTCACTCAAATGTAGATATAAAATCAGGGAAACGCAAGTTCTAATCAGTTGTGTATTTGTGAAGTCTTTGAAAATGTAATAAGTTTTACGAAACGCGCCCGTGTCGCGTCAGACTAGAAATAAAAATGAATTTTGGAGAAGTGATTTTTGATTTACCTCCAACAGTGAAGCGTAATGTACGAAAGATTGAGAAAATTCGTGTTAGAATTATTAATCTTACTTTTTCGGTCATATTTAATAATATATGTCTACAGGAAAGACTGCTACCAAAATATACTAATATATATATATATACACACATATATATACGTATATATATATATATATATATATATATATATATATATATATATATATATATATATATATATATATATATATATGTCGTACCTAGTAGCCAGAACGCACTTCTCAGCCTACTATGCAAGGCCCGATTTGCCTAATAAGCCAAGTTTTCATGAATTAATTGTTTTTCGACTACCTAACCTACCTAACCTAACCTAACCTAACCTTTTCGGCTACCTAACCTAACCTAACCTATAAAGATAGGTTAGGTTAGGTTAGGTAGGGTTGGTTAGGTTCGGTCATATATCTAAGTTAACTTTAACTCCAATAAAAAAAAAATGACCTCAAACATAATGAAATGGGTAGCTTTATCATTTCATAAGAAAAAAATTAGAGAAAAAATATTAATTCAGGAAAACTTGGCTTATTAGGCAAATCGGGCCTTGCATAGTAGGCCGAGAAGTGAGTTCTGGCTACTAGGTACGACATATATATATATATATATATATATATATATATATATATATATATATATATATATATATATATATATTTCGTACCTAGTAGCCAGAACTCACTTCTCAGCCTACTATGCGAGGCCCGATTTGCCTAATAAGCCAAGTTTTACTGAATTAATATATTTTCTCTAATTTTTTTCTTATGAAATGATAAAGCTACCCATTTCATTATGTATGAGGTCAATTTATTTTTATTAGAGTTAAAATTAACGTAGATATATGACCGAACCTAACCAACCCTACCTAACCTAACCTAACCTATCTTTATAGGTTAGGTTAGGTTAGGTAGCCGAAAACGTTAGGTTAGGTTAGGTTAGGTGGGTTAGGTTGTCGAAAAAACATTAATTCATGAAAACTAGGCTTATTAGGCAAATCAGGCCTTGCATAGTAGGCTGAGAAGTGAGTTCTGGCTACTAGGTACGACATATATATATATATATATATATATATATATATATATATATATATATATATATATATATATATATATATATATATATATATATATATATATATGCAGAATAACCACATGTGAAAAATAGAAAATGCTTAACGCGTTTTCGGCTAATTCGCCTTCATCAGAGCAAAGTAGAATGAACTTTCATTCTACTTTGCTCTGATGAAGGCGAATTAGCCGAAAACGCGTTAAGCATTTTCTATTTTTCACATGTGGTTATTCTGCATACTTGGATCAGTGTTTTTGTGATCATTGCTGCATATATATATATATATATATATATATATATATATATATATATATATATATATATATATATATATATATATATATATATATATATATATATATATATATATACATATATATATTGCATAGTAGGCTGAGAAGTGCGTTCTGGCTACTAGGTACGACATATATATATATATATATATATATATATATATATATATATATATATATATATATATATATATATATATATATATATATATATATGTCGTACCTAGTAGCCAGAACGCACTTCTCAGCCTACTATGCAAGGCCCGATTTGCCTAATAAGCTAAGTTTTCCTGAATTAATATATTTTCTCTAATTTTCTTCTTATGAAAAGATAAAGCTACCCATTTCATTATGTATGAGGTCAATTTTTTGTTATTGGAGTTAAAATTAACGTAGATATATGACCGAACCTAACCAACCCTACCTAACCTAACCTAACCTATCTTTATAGGTTAGGTTAGGTTAGGTAGCCGAAAAAGTTAGGTTAGGTTAGGTTAGGTAGGTTAGGTAGTCGAAAAACAATTTATTCATGAAAACTTGGCTTATTAGGCAAATCGGGCCTTGCATAGTAGGCTGAGAAGTGCGTTCTGGCTACTAGGTACGACATATATATATATATATATATATATATATATATATATATATATATATATATATGTCGTACCTAGTAGCCAGAACGCACTTTTCAGCCTACAATGCAAGGCCCAATTTGCCTAATAAGCCAAGTTTTCATGAATTAATTGTTTTTCGACTACCTAACCTACCTAACCTAACCTAACCTAACTTTTTCGGCTACCTAACCTAACCTAACCTATAAAGATAGGTTAGGTTAGGTTAGGTAGGGTTGGTTAGGTTCGGTCGTATATCTACGTTAATTTTAACTCCAATAAAAAAAAATTGACCTCATACATAATGAAATGGGTAGCTTTATCCTTTCATAAGAAAAAAATTAGAGAAAATATATTAATTCAGGAAAACTTGGCTTATTAGGCAAATCGGGCCTTGCATAGTAGGACGAGAAGTGCGTTCTGGCTACTAGGTACGACATATATATATATATATATATATATATATATATATATATATATATATATATATATATATAGTCCTTCTCAGCCTACTATGCAAGGCCCAATTTGCCTAATAAGCCAAGTATTCATGAATTAATTGTTTTTCGGCAACCTAACCTACCTAACCTAACCTAACCTAACTTTTTCGGCTACCTAACCTAACCTAACCTATAAAGATAGGTTAGGTTAGGTTAGGTAGGGTTGGTTAGGTTCGGTCATATATCTACGTTAATTTTAACTCCAATAAAAAAAAACTGACCTCATACATAATGAAATGGGTAGCTTTATCATTTCATAAGAAAAAAAATTAGAGAAAATATATTAATTCAGGAAAACTTGGCTTATTAGGCAAAACGGGCCTTGCATAGTAGGCCGAAAAGTGCGTTCTGGCTACTAGGTACGACATATATATATATATATATATATATATATATATATATATATATATATATATATATATATATATATATATATATGTCGTACCTAATAGCCAGAACGCACTTCTCAGCCTACTATTCAAGGCCCGATTTGCCTAATAAGCCAAGTTTTCATGAATTAATGTTTTTTCGTCTACCTAACCTACCTAACCTAACCTAACCTAGCTTTTTTTGGCTACCTAACCTAACCTTACCTATATATATAGGTTAGGTTAGGTTAGGTAGGGTTGGTTAGGTTCGGTCATATATCTACGTTAATTTTAACTCCAATAAAAAAAAATTGACCTCATACATAGAGAAAAGGGTTGCTTTATCATTTCCTAAGAAAAAAATTATAGTAAATATATTAATTCAGGAAAACTTGGCTTATTAGGCAAATCGGGCCTTGAATAGTAGGCTGAGAAGTGAGTTCTGGCTACTAGGTACGACATATATATATATATATATATATATATATGTCGTACCTAATAGCCAGAACTCACTTCTCAGCCTACTATGCAAGGCCCGATTTGCCTAATAAGCCAAGTTTTCATGAATTAATTGTTTTTCGGCAACCTAACCTACCTAACCTAACCTAACCTAACTTTTTCGGCTACCTAACCGAACCTAACCTATAAAGATAGGTTAGGTTAGGTTAGGTAGGGTTGGTTAGGTTCAGTCATATATCTACGTTAATTTTAACTCCAATAAAAAAAAATTGACCTCATACATAATGAAATGGGTAGCTTTATCCATTCATAAGAAAAAAATTAGAGAAAATATATTAATTAAGGAAAACTTGGTTTATTAGGCAAATCGAGCCTTGCATAGTAGGCTGAGAAGTGCGTTCTGGCTACTAGGTACGACATATATATATATATATATATATATATATATATATATATATATATATATATATATATATATATATATATATATATATATATATATATATATATATATTATATATATATATATATATATATATATATATATATGTCGTACCTAGTAGCCAGAACGCACTTCTCAGCCTACTATGCAAGGCCCGATTTGCCTAATAAGCCAAGTTTTCATGAATTAATTGTTTTTCGACTACCTAACCTACCTAACCAAACCTAACCTAACTTTTTCGGCAACCTAACCTAACCTAACCTATAAAGATAGGTTAGGTTAGGTTAGGTAGGGTTGGTTAGGTTCGGTCATATATCTACGTTAATTTTAACTCCAATAAAAAAAAAATGATCTCATACATAATGAAATGGGTAGCTTTATCATTTCATAAGAAAAAAATTAGAAAAAATATATTAATTCAGGAAAACTTGGCTTATTAGGCAAATCGGGCCTTGCCTAGTAGGCTGAGAAGTGAGTTCTGGCTACTAGGTACGACATATATATATATATATATATATATATATATATATATATATATATATATATATATATATATATATATATATATATATATATATATATATATGTTGTTGAATATGACCGAAAAGGTAAGAGTAATAATTCTAATACGAATCTTCTCAATATTTCTTATGTTTTTCTTTACTGTCGGTGGTTATAAAAATATCAATTCTCCGAAATTCATTTTTTAATTGTCTGACGCCTGAACACGTTTCGTAATTCGTATTACATTTTCAAAGACTTAATTTACACAAATTCTTTGTACTTATACTCTATTGGATGAGGTGATATGGTACAAAAGTTTTCGGTGAGGTGACAAACTCAAGACAGAACACAAATCAATGGGTATTGTGATGGATAAAAGAAGTGTATGTGTTCGGCAGTCCTCCTAATGGCTAGTGTCAATGCCAATCACATTTCCAAAAATAAGTTGACTGAATGGCTGTTGCCTCCTGTGGTAAAGTAAGGGAAAACACGCAAAACAAAATCGTATGAACAATGAAACTTTAATTAACTTGAAAACAAAAATGAACAAAGACAATCCCTTGGCTATGTACAGTGCAAACAAACAAGATTATAAAGTAAAAAAAAACATAAAATAAAACAGTGGTTACGTTACTCTATAATGAATAAAGACAAAAAATGAATTAACAGGTGCTGAGAATATTTGCTGGCTAAACACATCCACTATTACACAGAGCGTATATTAGATAGGTGTGTCAGCTTTGAGAGCACAAAATATTCTAAATCCAATTGCTTGTGCATGCTATGTAGTATATTGCTCATTGGCTTTGTAGATGGCGCTGAAGTGGAGTGCAGACGACGATCCACCAATGGAACGCATGCTGGCTGGAATTTTTTTTTTTTTTTTTTTTTATTTTTACATGCAAAGCATGCAACTTAAATACAATAAAAACAACACAGAATACAGAACAGAACAAAAGAAAACAATAGACCACCGGCCAGAAGGGCCGACAGCATGTCACAATAAACCACAAACACGATAAAGACACAGAAAAATACAGCATACAACAAGGTATAATACAATGGCATACAAGGTATAATACAACAAGATATAATACAATGGCAAAGTATAATACAAAGGCAAACTAGCAAGCACAATAACATCACAAAACAAAAGCGTCATAAAACAAAACATACATCAAAGGCACAACAGGGAACATAACAGTACAAACACAATACATCCCAAACAAAACATAAAGAACAAACACGTACAACAGGTAAAGCACGCCATAACAAACGGAAGGCAAAACAAAATGGCACAACCGAACAAAGAGCACTCGCCAACAGCCCGAAGGGCACACAATATGACATACACAAGCGCATACGACATCCAGAACCGAACACACAAATACACAGGAACCGCACACCCACCCACCAGCCATACAAAGAAAACCTACAACATACACCGGAGCACGCAGGAACCGGGAAATAAAACCCACCCCACCCACTCACACACACACACACCCCATCCGCACTGCACACAACAGGAAACACAGAATACACAGAAATCATTTTCGAGGAACAGCGTGAGAAATGTACTTCTCCGGGAAAGCATCGGAAGGATACTTCGCCTTGTAAGCTTCCCAGACCAAATCTTCAAGGTCGGTAGGGTTTTTGATCCCCCTCGCCCGAGGGGGTATCATAAACTCAGGAACATCTATATCGGGCTGCATCGGCCAACGCCCGAGGTCACTGACACAAGTCGCATAACGAGGCCGGGGAGCGCCACCCACGCCCATCGAGGAAGCAGACGACATTGGAGAAGCGGACGAGGGCCGCCGAGACTGCCACGAAGTCGCACACATAGGAGCAGGGGCCGGACGACGAGACTGTAGCACCTCCATGGATTCCGCAGGAGACACAGAAGAGACTGCTGGAAACGGAAGAGGCGGCAAGACCGCTGCCGAGGAAACGGGTAACGAGGAAGGGGCCACAGAACTCTCAGAGCGAGCATCCTTTCTCAACACCATCACCAGGCCACCCCGCTCACCACCATCCACAGCAGGGGGAACCACTCCCCACGAAGAACCGGAGCCACCCCACGCAGGCGACGCACCTGAAGCAGGACCCTCGGACACCAGACCAGGAGGGGAGGCCGAAACGCCGGCACCGGCATCCTCAGGCAAGTGTACCTCCGCCACCACCGTAGTGTGCACCACATCCGGAGCCACCCCACCGTCAACGGAAGGACGACACTCGTCGAAGTCGCCAACTTCAGCCCACGCAGAAGAACGCCGGGAACGCTTAGGCTCGGGCCGCACATCATCAGACCCGGAGGCAGACTCAGCGACTCGCGCAGCACCAACCGAGCGAACCGACGCACGCCGCAGTACGGCAGCCTCCTCAACCACACGGGACACCAGGCCAGGCACAGGAGGGAATGCCGGATCCACCCCAGCTCCCAGCACAACCGGAACAGACGGCGAGGGTGCAGGGACCGGGACAGACACAGCAGAGGAAGAACTGGAAGACGAGGGGTCCGAGCAAACGGCAGTTGGAAGAGGCTCAGGGACACCAGCCGGAGCAGGCGGAGCACTAGGCGAGGACACAACCTCCGGAGGAGATGCGGCAACAACAGGGGGCGCAACAGGCGGAGCAACAGCTGATACAGAGGGCACCTCCTCAGCCGAAGAGACGTCCACAACCACCGAATCATCCCTACAGGAAGGGGCGGAAAATCCTTCTCACTGAAGAGATTCACTGGTGCAACAGCAGGCGCAGAACAGTCAGCAGAATGATGGCCCAAAAGACCACAACGATAACACGTCTGCGGCTGACGGGAGTAAAACACCCGAACGTTGTACCCCATAAGGCGCACAGAGGACGGAATATCCGCCCGGAGTCTCATGCCCAGGGTGCGAATGTTAGACCTCACACCCTTAAGAGGACTAGAAGACACCACGTTCACCCTCACACTAACAACTGCGCCAAACCGGCCGAAATACCGCCGTAGCAGAGCCTCTGGAAACTCCAAGGGAGCCCCATGCACACTTACCTGGTTGATACCTGGTTGATGGGGTTCTGGGAGTTCTTCTACTCCCCAAGCCCGGCCCGAGGCCAGGCTTGACTTGTGAGAGTTTGGTCCACCAGGCTGTTGCTTGGAGTGGCCCGCAGGCCCACATACCCACCACAGCCCGGTTGGTCCGGCACTCCAATTGGAGGAATAAATCTAGTTTCCTCTTGAAAATGTCCACGGTTGTTCCGGCAATATTTCTTATGCTTGCTGGGAGGACGTTGAACAACCGCGGACCTCTGAGGTTTATACAGTGTTCTCTGATTGTGCCTATGGCACCTCTGCTCTTCACTGGTTCTATTCTACATTTTCTTCCATATCGTTTACTCCAGTACGTTGTTATTTTACTGTGTAGATTTGGTACTTGGCCCTCCAGTATCTTCCAGGTGTATATTATTTGATATCTCTCTCGTCTTCTTTCTAGTGAGTACATTTGGAGGGCTTTGAGACGATCCCAATAATTTAGGTGCTTTATTGCGTCTATGCGTGCCGTATATGTTCTCTGTATTCCCTCTATTTCAGCAATCTCTCCTGCTCTGAAGGGGGAAGTGAGCACTGAACAGTACTCAAGACGGGACAACACAAGTGACTTGAAGAGTACAACCATTGTGATGGGATCCCTGGATTTGAAAGTTCTCGTAATCCATCCTATCATTTTTCTGGCTGTCGCAATATTTGCTTGGTTATGCTCCTTAAACGTTAGGTCGTCAGACATTATTATTCCCAAATCCTTTACATGCTGTTTTCCTACTATGGGTACATTTGATTGTGTTTTGTACTCTGTATTATGTTTAAGGTCCTCATTTTTACCGTACCTGAGTACCTGGAATTTATCACTGTTAAACATCATGTTATTTTCTGATGCCCAGTCGAAAACTTTATTAATATCAGCTTGAAGTTTTTCAATGTCCTCAGCCGAGGTAATTTTCATACTGATTTTTGTGTCATCTGCAAAGGATGATACGAAGCTGTGACTTGTATTTTTGTCTATATCTGATATGAGAATAAGGAAAAGCAGCGGTGCAAGGACTGTACCCTGAGGTACAGAGCTTTTCACTGCACTTGGACTAGATTTTATATGGTTGACAGTTACTCGCTGAGTCCTGTTTGACAGAAAACTGAGTATCCAGCGTCCTACTTTACCGGTTATTCCCATTGACTTCATTTTGTGTGCTATCACGCCATGGTCACATTTATCGAAAGCCTTTGCGAAGTCCGTGTATATCACATCAGCATTCTGTTTCTCTTCTAATGCCTCAGTGACTTTGTCGTAGTGCTCAAGTAGCTGTGAGAGGCACGATCTTCCCGCTCGAAATCCATGTTGGCCTGGGTTGTGAAGGTCATTGGTCTCCATGAAATTGGTGACCTGACTCCTAATCACTCTCTCAAATACTTTTATGATGTGCGATGTTAGTGCAACTGGTCTATAATTTTTTGCCAATGCTTTGCTCCCTCCCTTGTGTAGAGGGGCTATGTCTGCTGCTTTAAGTGCATCTGGTATCTCCCCCGTGTCCAAGCTCTTCCTCCACACTATACTGAGTGCCTGTGCTACCGGCACTTTGCATTTCTTTATGAATATTGAATTCCATGAGTCTGGACCTGGGGCCGAGTGCATGGGCATGTTTTCAATTTCTTTTTCAAAATTTAGTGCGCTCGTGTTTATATCAGTTATATTTACAGGGGTTTGAATATCCCGCATAAAGAAATTGTCTGGATCTTCCACCTTCATGTTGTTTATTGGAGTGCTAAACATGTCCTCATACTGCTTTTTTAGGATTTCACTAATTTCTTTGTCATCCTCCGTGTATGTACCTTCACTTGTACGAATAGGTCCAATACTGGCAGTGGTTTTTGCTTTTGATTTCGCATATGAGAAGAAATATTTTGGATTTTTCTTTATTTCCTGAATGGCTTTCTGTTCTAACTGCCTTTCTTCAGTTTCATATTGCTTCATAGTTTCACACTGATGTAAGTAAGTGCACCACTTCTATCCGAGAGGGTGACAGTGCCCGCACCATCCGGCAGGGGTAGTGTCCGCCCCTCGTATCGCCGGAGAAAATCGCGATATGCCACCTCCTCTGCGAACTTCACAATTGCCCTACGGGCCGTTACCAACTCGACCCCATAAATCGCAAACACAGGGACAGAGAGCATTTCACAAACCAGGGCAATCTCCGGGTAACCAGCCCGCACAGAGAACTCCAGTCCCACAGACTGAGCCCGGACGACAGGGGGTAGAGGGACCCCCATCGTAACGCCACGTCAGCACAGGCGAGCAGAGACACACCCGACCCCAACCGGCCGAAACTGGCAAACAACACCAACTGCTGGAGCGCCGATGCAACACGTCTGTCGCGTACCGAAGCTAGGGCCAGACTCCTGCTGGCTGGAAGTGGTGGTTTGGTGATCGACAGTGAGGGAGAAGGGGAGGTGGAGAGCGAGTGTCGGATACGTATGCGCCTGGCAGAAATGTATTTACTCAATATGTACTACACTTGCTTGTAGTATCTAGATGTTGTAGACGTACCGAAGTAACATGATGATAGGAAAGAGCAGGCCAGATCTCTCTTGAAGGAGATTATTGTAACAGCTCTCCCCCGAAGCCTGCTCTTACTGGTTAAGTTACTTCAGTAGATGGTGTAGAGGTAGGAGTAGCTGTCTCTACCTCGTAGACTCTGGAGAGGGCGTTGGCTATGATGTTGTCCGAACCTTTGATGTAGAAGATCTCCAGATTAAAATTCTGCAAGTACAGAGCCCAGCGTAGAAGACGTTGATTGCTGAATTGGGCCTGTTGCAGGAACCACAGGGGATTGTGGTCCGAGTAGATGGTAATAGACCGATTCCCCTGTAGGTAAGGTTCGAAATGTTGCAGATTCAGGACGATGGAGAGGAGTTCCTTTTCTATAGTGCTATAGTTCTTTTGATGGGGTTTCAACTTGTAGCTGTAGTAGCTGACAGGAAGAACCTCTTCGCCTCGTTGTTGCATTAGGACGCCCCCGATGCCGGTGTCACTGGCGTCAACATTGATGATGAAGGGCTTCGTAATATCTGGAGAGGCGAGAATGGGATCAGAACATAGCAGAGGAGCACTATTACAGTCCTGTAAATTTTTAGGAAGATCATTAAGGATTTCCGAGTTGGAAGGCACTGACTCAGAGTTAGTGCTTTCCGGAGGAGAAACAGGGAAGGTCTCACTGTGGAGGTATGGATCTTTGAAAGTGGAGAGTGATATTAGCACAGTGGGGGAATACCTTTGTACTCCTTTAGAAGATCGACGTGGCACAACTGGGTCCTCCGCCGCCTATCTGGAGTCTCAAGAACGTAGTTGTGGTTGTTTCTGCACCCCTTGATGCGGTAGGGTCCTGAAAACTTATTTTGCAATGGAGAACCTGGGATCGGAAAATATGCCAACACGAAGTCTCCTGGTTTAAATTTCCTGATTTTGCTGCGTTGTCAAAATGAGTCTTCATCGTATCTTGAGCTTTCAATAGATTGTCATTAGCAAATTTACGTACTCTCTCTAGAATGTGCTTTAAGTTTTGAAGAAACTGGGGCACATTCTGAGGGTTACTGAAGGTGGCATTACGTAGAGAGTCTTTAAAAGCTTTAAGAGGAGTACGGCACTTACGTCCGTAGAGCATCTCATAAGGAGATACTCCTAGAGACTCCTTTGGGAGACTTCTGAAAATGCACATGATGATGTCAAGTTGTTTATCCCAGTCTTTCATGGTTTCATTGTAAAATTTCTTTAGGAGCGATTTTATCGTTTGGTGACTACGTTCAAGAGAACCCTGTGAAGCAGGATGATAGGGGCTGGACAATACCTGAGTGATGTTGAATTCTTCCAGTGTCTTCTTGAAGAGATCACTGGTGAAGTTGGTGCCACAGTCACTTTGAATCGCCCTAGGAAATCCATATTGGGTAAAGATCTTCAATAGTTGTTTTACCACCGTAGCAGCCATAATGTTCTTTACAGGAACTGCTATGGGGAATCTGGTGGTTGGACACAGGATGGTTAGTATATAAGCGTTGCCAGAACTGGTCCGGGGTAGAGGACCAACACAGTCTATGATGAGTCTGTGGAAAGCTTCCGCAGGCACCTGGATAAGAATTAAAGGAGCCTTGGGAATCGGGATGTTAGGTTTTCCTGCCATCTGACATGTATGACACTGTTGCACATAACTTTTGACATCTTTAACCATACCTGGCCAGTAGTAGTCTTGTCTGATTCCGTGATAGGTTTTGTTAAAAGCATAGTGAAAAAGCGCTCCGTGGGCCAGGTGTAGAATATCGGGCCGCAGGCTGGTGGGAACTACTAGTTGGTCGACATTAGCCCAATCGTCATCCTCCTTCGAATTACTGGGTCTGTACCTGCGGTAGAGCAACTGATTTTCTAGGAAGAACCCAGGGATACTGTCAGATTGAGTCTCGGCCTGGAAGAATAATGGTGTTAATTAAGGATCCTCCCTCTGTAACTTACGGAACTCCAACACAGTAAGATTCGGTGGTAGATTCTGATGGTCTTGAGGGACAGCGGTAGCAGTAGTCAGCTGGTTGTGGGCGTGCAGCTTGTGCACGGGTGGTCACCAAAACCGGAGGAGAGACTTCATCACTTTCTTGGACCTCTGCTGGAACATACTTTAAGATGGGGTTGTCCACTACAGAGTCACATACCTGGGGTTTGTCCATGATGATCAAGTTGGAAGGTTGCTGATCTTCGACCAAGTCGTTGCCCAGGAGAAGTTGTACCCCTAACATGGGAAAAGGCTTTTCCCTGATGGCGACTTGATCTTCACCGGTCACGAAAGGACAATCCAGGTGGACTCTGGCGAGTGGATACGGAGTGGTAGCAGTGAGGTCAGTGATAAGGAAGGTTTTCCCGGTGTAGGTGATGTTAGGCACAGCCGATTTCAATATTATTGACTGAAGAGCCGCTGTGTCCCTCAAGATCTTCAATTTGAAACGTCCCTCCGAATCTGTACTGTTGGCAGAGACAGTTCCAGGATACAGGTGTTTGCTGAAGAGAGAAAGATCATTAACAGGAACACCAACATTCATCACATGCCTTCCGGACTTAGAAGGAGTCGGTTTGGGTTTAGGAGTTTCACTAGAGCCTTTGTATTGGGCTTGTCCACATTTATCTATGGTATGTCCACAGAGCTTGCAATACTTACAATACAATTGAGAGCTCGCTTGATCGGTACTCACTTTGGCATATCTAGACCAAGACTTCTTACTGGAAGGTGGGTCAGGTATCAGCCGGTGTATAAGGCTGTAGGTGTCAGCCGACTTCGCACATCTGATGTAGTCGGTTTCTTCTTTGTCTGCTAAATATAAACGGATGGAAGGGGGAGCACGTCTAAAGAATTCCTCAACTAGAATGAGGTTGACAAGTTCTGAAAATGTAGAGACATGTGCTGCTTCCAGCCATTTCATGAAATATCTTTTCTTAGTATTGGCAAATTCTAAAAAGGTGGTGGTACTTGCCTTTAGATAATCTAATCTCGGAATTTTCGTCTGTAGCTTTCGGTGGAGAGAAGTTAGGCGTCTAAAACTGCTCGCTTCTGGGTCTGGTAGTCGTTCTCAGACGCTAAGGTACTGAGAGTAACCACAGCTCTGCCTGTGAGATGCACTCTGAGAAGGGTAGACCATTGATCTTCAGGCCAGCTAAGTTTTTTAGCTAGAGCCTCAGAAGTAGTAAAAAACACATCTATCTCTGCCTCAACGAATGGTGGCATTAACTTACTTGCATGGGAGACATTGAAGCTTACTGGGAGACTAGCTGTAGCTTGTTGGCGCTGATTGTGAGGTGTAGTTTTCAGGTTGAGTTCTTGTTGACGATAAACTAGAGCCCTATCAGCTTGCTGTTTATCGTATTCATGTTGTATCTCCAGGTCACGTCTCCGTGTTTCAAGCTGTACCCTCACACGCTCACGTTGTAGGGCAACCTCACGTTCCTGTTCTTCTTTCTTTAGGGCAGCCTCTTCTTTCTTTAGGGCAGCCTCTTCTTTCTTTAGGGCAGCTTCGCGTTCCCTGAGGGCCACCTCGCGTTCCTGTTCTTCTTTCTTTAGGACAGCCTCACGTTCCTGTTCTCCTTTCTTTAGGGCAGCCTCACGTTCCTGTTCTTCTTTCTTTAGGGCAGCCTCGCGTTCCTGTTCTTCTTTCTTTAGGGCAGCCTCACGTTCCTGTTCTTCTTTCTTTAGGGCAGCCTCACGTTCCTGTTCTTCTTTCTTTAGGGCAACCTCACGTTCCCTTATCTGGAGAGCTTCTTTCTGTTGTTGTAGAGCTTCCTTTTGTTGTTCACGCTTTATTTTCGCTAATTCGCGCTTAAACTTCATAGCTGCCAGAGCATGCCGATCTGCAATAGAATAGTTATCGTGAGAATCAGAGTCTATAATTCCTTCATCTAAGAGGTGGTCCAAGATAATGTTGTGCAAGTCACTTTTGTTGGCTCCATGGGGAACATCTAGGTGGTACTCATGTGCTAAAGTTTGTAATTCTGTCTTCCTGGCACGAATTAAGTTCCCTACTTCACTTGCTGGATCATTACGAAATGCTGAGAGACGAAACATTTTGAGATAGCAAATAAATGTACAGCGAATATACCTGTGACATTATAAGTGTCAGTAACAGGATGACGTGGACACTGGTAACTATCCTGTGGAAATTTAATCGTTAACAATTAACGTTAAGATTAGATGTTAAATAATTAGTCAATCAAAATCGCAGGAAATCTTGTACCCGGTACTCAATATAAGAGAATAAGGGCAAGAAAATCCTACTAAATAAATGAAACCGATAGTTTCTAAAACAAATGAAACTTAATTGTTTCAAAAGTGAAAGGGTAGTCCAAGAATGTAGGGATACCTTGCTGGGTCTCTATAGGACAGAAGCAAGGGGTTTCCTACTTAACTATATGATACTTACAGAATTAGCGTTCTTTGTGCTCTGAAAAAAGAAAGCTAATTCCCTACCTGAGTAAATATCATCATCACTGACCGACGTGTAGGGGTGCGAGTGTCAACTGGTGATGAGAACTGCTGTTGAGGTCCCAACTCAACAGCGTAGTCCGTGCTAGAGGAACAATGGCCCTCTGTATCCTCCTTTGGTCGGATTGCAGAAGATAGGGTGCGTGGCCTGAAGACAAACCAAAGTACCAAAATGATGATCTGCCTGAATTTGAGAAATATTCTAGGGACGAAAAAGGTGGAATACACGAGTAATAACACTGAAGGATGAACGACCAATAAGAGCGTGACTGAGGCCTCCAGTCACCACGTAATCCACAGTTATCCAACACTCACAATATGTTACCCTCGGAATGCACAAAATACACAGCACCATATAAATATTAAAAGTTATGAAAATATTGAAAAGCAACTGTATCAAAGCCAAGTACACTTACCACAAATTAATGTTCTAGTATCAGTACCTGAGTGAGGCTCCTAGGACAGGCCCCCATTAAATGTGATGGAAAAAAGAAGTGTAGGTGTTTGGCAGTCCTCCTAATGGCTGGTGTCAATGCCACTCACATTTACAAAAAAAAAAAGTTGACTGCGTGGCTGTTGCCTCTTGTGGTAAAGTAAGGAAAAACACGCAAAACAAATCGTATGAACAATGAATCAAATCAAATCAAATCAAATGTTTATTTAGGTAAGGTACATACATACAAGAGATTTTACAAAGAGTGATGGATTTATAGATAGGGCTAGTACATACAATGCCTAAAGCCACTATTACGCAAAGCGTTTCGGGCATGAAAAACTTAAATGACTAAAGCTTAATACTAATTGAGCATAAAGAGTAAAATGAAAACATGGAATGAAAACATAGCTGAAAAAGAAGCACAAATACAATTCTGTCGACAAATAGCGCACTTTAAAAAAACAGACATTGGTTGACAATAGAGGGGTAAGGTAGGTTACAAGGAATTTATTAGGTATAGCTTCGTTTTTATCTTAAACTGGTTGAGAGAGGTACAGTCTTTAACATGGTTGGGAAGGTCATTCCACAATCTGGGTCCCTTGATTTGTAGAGCATTTCTAGTTTGATTAAGTCGTACTCTAGGAATATCAAAACTGTATTTATTTCTGGTGTGGTGCTCATGGGTTTTGTTACAACCTTCTATGAAGCTTTTGAGGTCAGGATTGGCATTACAGTTTAGCGTTTTATATATGTATAATACACATGAGAGAATGTGCAATGACTTAATGTCTAACATATTCAGAGATTTGAGTAGGGGAACCGAGTGATGTCTGGGGCCAGAGTTGGATATTGCCCTAATAGCAGCTTTGTGTTGAGTAATTAGAGGACGTAAATGATTTTGGGTAGTAGAACCCCAAGCACAAATACCATAGTTGAGATATGGATAGATGAGGGAGTAATAGAGAGTCACCAGGGCAGGGCGAGGTACATAATATCTGATCTTAGAAAGAATGCCAACAGTTTTTGATACTTTTTTTGATATATTGAGAATGTGTCCCTGGAAATTCAGCTTGTGGTCAATGAGAATGCCAAGGAATTTGCCATCTAATTTGTTACAAATTTGGGTATTGTTTATTTTGAGATTTATTTGATTAGAGGATTTATTGCCAAACAGAATATAGAAAGTTTTGTCAATGTTAAGGGTGAGTTTGTTGGCAGTTAGCCAAAGATGGACTTTATTTAGCTCAGTATTTACTGTGGCATTTAGAGCAAGGGGGTCAGGACTGGAGTAAATGAAGGTTGTGTCGTCAGCAAATAGAATTGGTTTGAGGTGTTGGGAGGCATTTGGAAGGTCATTAATGTAGATGAGAAAGAGAAGTAAGTAAGTAATTATCAAAAGAAGGCACCAAACCGGGAAGGCTATGTAGCACCATCAAGTACGCAAAATAATCAGAGGGCGCTAAATATCACCAAGGATGCCAATACGAGAACAAAAACGCATAAGGCGAACGATATCAAAAGTATCCGAGTCACCAAGAATTCTATCGAGGGACAGGTGACCGCGAGGGGCGGTCGGAAAGCAAGACACACGCTCGTCCTGGAAGTCAGGACATTCAAGAAGGACATGCACGACCGTAAGAGGGACGATGCAACTAGGACAATAAGGAGCAGGGCGGCGCTCCATCAAGTGACCATGGGTTAAGCGAGTATGGCCAATACGCAACCTCGCCAGAGCTGTTTCCCACCGCCGGTTACGGTGGAAGGAGGACGGCCACGAGGAAACACAACATTTAAGAGTACGTAGCTTGTTACCAGTAACAGACAACCAAGAAGCCTGCCAACGGGTAAGGACTGAGGAATGGATAACCGGGTAAAAGTCGGAATACGGAATGCCTTTGCGAGAGATGGGACAAGAGCGGACAGCTTCCTTGGCAGCAGCATCCGCACGCTCATTTAAAGACACACCAATATGGCTGGGAACCCAACAAAACTCAACCGACTTAAATTTACTGTGAACGAGAAACAGCCAATGCTGGATCTCGACAACTACTGGATGAACCGGATTAAAGGACCCGAGAGCCATGAGGGCACTACGAGAGTCAACAACAACCACAAAGGAAGACTGACAACGAGAAAGCAGGAGACGAAGAGCATAGAGAATAGCATAAAGTTCCGCTGTAAAGATGCTAGTCTCCGGAGGCAAGCGACACATATAAGTGCGATCAGGAAAAACAACAGAGTAGCCAACACCGTCCGCTGACTTAGACCCATCGGTGAAGACAGAAACGGAGCGGGAGTGAGAAGAAAAGTGCTCGAGGAAAAGGCGTTTGAGAACCGTAGGAGGGGTAAAAGCTTTAGTGATACTGGTCAAGGATGTACAAAACCGCGGAAGAGGGACCCTCCACGGGGGCAAAGAAGGAACAACACGAGGAGAAACATCAGAAATACGAACGGAAAGAGAATCCTGTAGGCGAGATAACCGGACAGAAAGAGGGAGGTGGTGAAGAGGAACAGGAACCGCAGGAAGGGTAAAAGTTAAAGCACGACAGAGGCGAGAGGAAGGATGTTGTAAGGACCGCGCAAGATAGCGAAGACAGTAGCGATCACGGCGGTCCTGGAGAGACAGGAAGCCAGTGTCAACATACAAGCTAAGGATGGGAGTCGAACGAAAGGCACCAGAACTGAGACGCAACCCAGTATGGTGCAAAGCATCAAGAAGGCGAAGAGTAGAAGGAGAAGCAGACGAGTAAGCAGGGCAACCATAATCGAGCTTAGACAGGACGAGAGAGGAATGTAAAGCAAGGAGAGTGCGCCTATCTGCCCCCCAAGAAGTATGGGACAAGACCCGAAGGAGGGTAAGGGCCTTAGAGCACTCAACACGGAGGTAAGAGATATGGGGAGACCAAGACAAACGAGTGTCAAGAAATAACCCCAAAAGCTTCGCGGAATCTTTGTATTCAAGGGGATGACCATAAAGTGACAAAGAGGGACGAAGAACAACCCGTTTCCGCGTAAAAGTCATGGCACAAGTCTTAGAAGTAGAGAACTTGAAGCCATGACCTGTGGCCCAAGACGACACGGCATCAATGGCAAGTTGAAGCCGGCGTTGAAGGAGAGGCGAATCATCACCCTGACAACAAAGGGTAAGATCATCGACATAGAGAGCGGAGAAGACACCAGAAGGAAGAGAGGAAAGAAGACCATTGAGGGCAACCAGAAAAAGAGTAGTGCTCAGAACACTACCCTGGGGCACACCTTCGTATTGCTGAAAGGAGGGAGAGAGAGCGGTACCAAGGCGCACCCGAAAGGAACGACGAGAGAGGAAGCTGCGGAGAAAGAGAGGGAGATGACCACGAAGGCCAAAAGAATGAAGTTGAGATAGGATATGATAACGCCAAGTGGTGTCATAAGTCTTTTCTAGGTCAAAAAGGACGGCAACAACGGAGGTCTTCGCAGCAAAAGCAGTACGAATATAGACCTCCAAGTTCACCAGGACATCTGTCGTGCTGCGGCACTTGCGGAAACCAAATTGAGAAGGGGAGAGGAGGTGATGGTGTTCCAGGAACCACATCAGACGAACGTTAACCATACGTTCAAAGAGTTTGCAGACACAACTTGTGAGAGCAATAGGGCGAAAGTCCTTAGGGGAAGTACCCAGAGACCCCGGTTTGCGAACAGGGAGGACAATGGCATCGAGCCAGTCCTCAGGGACTGACGACGACTCCCAGATCCGATTATACAGACTCAGTAAATACTGAGACGTGCTCGGAGGGAGATGGCGAAGCATCTCATAATGAATACCATCGGAGCCCGCCGCCGTAGAACCGCAGAGGGCCAGGGCAGAACGAAGTTCAGAGAGAGAGAAGGGATCATTATAGGGAAGCTGAAGATGAGTGCAGAAATCTAAAGGACGAGACTCAAGGACAGGTTTACAAAGAAGAAAAGATTGGGGAAGATGAAGACCAGAGCTAACAGAAGAAAAGTGGGAACCCAGTTCGGAAGCGACCTGCAACGGGTCCGCCACAAGAGTATCATGGAGGTGAAGGACCGGTGAAACATCGGGAACGAACTTACCCGCTATCTTGCGGATACGCTTCCAGATCTGGGCCAGAGGGGTTTCGGACGTAATTGTTGAGACATAAGATGCCCAACATTCACGTTTAGCCGTACGGATGGCCCTACGGGCCACCGCACTCGCTTTCCGAAAGAAAAGAAAAGAATCGGTCGTCTGCCTACGGCGGTGCCTCTTCCAGGCTGCACGCTTACAGCGGACAGCCCGAGCACAGTCCGCATTCCACCAGGGAACGCACTTCCGTGGACCCCGAGAGGAAGAGCGAGGAATAGAGCGGAGGGCAGCGTTGAAGACAGTGTCATGAAAAAGGAGGAGAGCGCGAGAGAGGGGCAGAAGGGAGAGGTCAGAGAGAGTAGCACTGAGGGAAAATAGGGTCCAGTCCGCCTTAGCAAACTGCCACCTAGGGAAAGAGAGGGAAGGGCGAAAAGAGAAAAAGGAAACAAGGATGGGGAAATGATCACTTCCATGGAGGTCATCAAGAACCTGCCACGTGAAATCTAAGTAAAGAGAAGAAGAGCAGAGAGAAAGATCAAGACAAGAAAGGGTGCGAGTTCGAGAGTCCAAATGAGTGGGCTCACCAGAATTCAGAAGAGACAGGGAAGAAGAGAGGAGAAACGGCTCAAGGAGGCGACCCCGGGTATTCGTCAGAACGTCACCCCAAAGAGAATGACGACAATTGAAGTCACCCAGCAGGAGCACAGGCTCCGGCAAGGAGTCTAGGAGGTGTTTCAAATCAGGAAGAGAGAGCGGGACACTCGGGGGGAGATAAATGGAACAAACTGTGTACCATTTCCCCACAAAGATACAAGCAGCAGAACAATGGAGAGGCGAAGGAAAAAGTAAAGGAACAAAGGGAACATCAGCCCGAATCAAGAGAGCAGAAGAATTAGAAGCCCCAGCAATGGCTGGGGGGGGGGAGAGAAAGGAATAGCCACGAAAACGACCAGGACGAGCACCAAGCATTGGCTCCTGGAGACAGACACAAAGGGGCGAAAACCGCGAAATCAGAAGTTGGAGTTCGAGGAAATTGGCGTAATAACCTCGAACGTTCCATTGAAGAATGGACAACGACGAGAAGAGAAAGGACAAAAACAGAGAACAAGGAAGAAACAAAGGCGAAAGAGCAACAGAGCACGTTAAAGAATATCAGGGTCGGGATCAGGGTCAGCAAAGTCAGGGTTAGGGGGCATGGGTAAACTGAGCAAAGACGGAGGGAAGGAAACGGGAGAACAGATCAGAGGTGGGCGGGCAGGGTCCGGAGGAGGAGGAGGAGGAGGAGGAGGAGGAAGAGGAGGAGACAACGGAGAGGAGCAGTCAAGGACAGCAGCAGGAAGAGGGGGAGTAGAAAGAGGGGAGCGCACCCCAGCAAGAGCAGCAACCGAAAGGGAAGCAGGGGCCAAAGAAACCTCCATAGCAGGAACAGGAGGCGCAAGCACTGAAACGGGAGGGGAAGGAGCAACAGAGCCAGAAGGAGGAGCTGAGGAAGAAAGCGAAGCCTTCTTACCCGCCGGGGAAGAGGAAGGAGAGGAGCCAGGCTTACGCTTCTGACTTAAAGAGACCGGTGTCCCAGCAACTACGTACCGGGCAACGGATTCCAGTGTCTCAACAGGAGAAGCCGAACGAGAGCACACACGACGGCCGTTAGGAGAGCGATGGACATCCGCCCGCACCGACAGGCGGTGGGGAGAGCCGATAGATGGAGAAAGAGGATGGGAAGGAGGATCGGAGGGGGACAAGGAAGAAGACACAGAAGACACGACAGACCGGGTAGAAGGAAGGGGAACCCCAGACAGAGGACCAGGAGGAGGATCCTTCGGGAGAGAACCCAAAGGGACAGAGGAGGGGGCAGTGGGCGCATCAGGGTCCAAGGCCCGGAAACGGTTGTGAGTCTGAGGAAGGCGGGAAGGACGAGGAGAGGAAGAGCGCAACACGCGAGCATAAGAGATATTAGCATAAGGCGGGAGCCGGCGAACCTGGCGCCTCGCCTCAGGAAAAGATAAACGCTCCCGGTGCTTCAAGTTGAGGACAGCTGCCTCAAGCTTGTAATGGACACACGCACGGGAGAAGGTAGGATGGGCCTCACCGCAGTTGAGGCAACGAGCCAGGGGAGAAGCGCACTCCGACTTAGAGTGACCTTCGCCACCACACAAAGGACAGAGAGAGACAGTCCCGGAGCAGCGGAGGGCACCATGCCCAAACCTCCAGCACTTGTTGCAGAGCCGAGGAGAAGGAATGTACTCCTGGACAGAGCACCTGGCACCAGCAAGAATGACAGAGGGTGGAAGGGTCCTACCATCAAAGGTAATCTTCACAACCCGGAGGGGTTGACGGCGACTACCACGAGGGGGACGAGTAAACGTGTCCACCTGGAGAATAGAATGGCCCTGGGCAGCGAGGATATGGCGGATATCGTCGTGGCAGTCGCGCAGGTCCCGAACACCGGTCGCAACATGGGGCGGGAGCAAAATAGTGCCAACACTGGCATTCAACTGAGCGTTCTTCGAGACCCGAACGGGGGTATCGCCAAGGCAGGATAAGGCAGCCAAGCGGGAAGCAGCATCCTGAGAAGGAGCAGCAACGACACGTGCACCGAGACGAGTGGGGTTGAAAGTAATGGAGGCATCCACGGAATCAATGAGATGTCGATGGAGGGAGAAATCGTCAGGAGGGGCAGAATCAAGAGGGAGGAGATCAAAATATTTGGCCCACGAAGCGGGACCAAACAAGGCTTGATAGGTAGCAGAACTGGAAGGAATCGAGCGAGGGCGGCCGTGAGAACCCCCAGAGAGAGAGGGGTTAAAAGGTGCAGTAGTTACAACCAGAGAAGGAGCCGCGCCAGGGGACCAGGTAGTCACCACTGGGGGCTTGGGGCTCGACCCAACCACAGAGGAGGGAGGGGAGCCAGAGGAAGGAGTCAGAGAGGCCAAAGGGGGAGCAAGGTCGGGGCCCAATGCAGCGGAGGCTACAGAGCCCGGTCTTCCAATACGGACCGACTCGGGGGCTTGGTCGCCCACCCCACGAGCCTGAGAAGGTAAACCAGAAGAAGCCGAAGCAGGGGTAATCATCTTGACGAAAGAAGAATTCACTCACGAATGTGCCCCCACACCCACCATGGAGCCACAATTAGAGGCAGGACACCCAACAAGAAGCTATCGCCGATCTTGTCGGGGCCTCCTAGGGGTGCGTCGTGAGTATACGCCCCACAAACGCCACCTTAAGAAACCGACAGTCCGTCGAGATCGGGTTCAGTGACGAAGTGGGGATTGACAATAAAAGGTTCCCCTCGCTCTCGACGTCGGGTACTGCAGTTCTACGGGTGCAAGAGTATGCCTCCTCAAGCACCCGGGCGTCAAAATAGAAGAAGTCCAAGGGAAGAACCAGAACGAGCAAAAGGTCAGCAGGAAACGGCAAGCAGATAGGAGAAGAGGGGGGAGAAAAACGAAACAGAAGGAAAAGGAAAAGATGCCCAGCAGAATTGGAGAGGACGGCAGCAGGAGCACAAGGCTAGAAAAGGACAGAGGACTGTCCCAGGGAGCATCACACTCCGGCAGCCGCCCACTAAGCCCCCACACGGCGACAACGAGCTGAGCGGGGAGGGGGTGAGAAAGAGAAGAGGGCCAAGTATGCTGCCCTGAGGAACACCAATGTTGATGGGTAGGGTGGGATAAATTGAATTATTCACAGAAACATACTGGAGCCTGTCAGTAAGGTAGGATTTGAGGTATTGCAGGGAGTGTCCTCTGACTCCATAATGATGTAATTTAAGAAGAAGGTTTTGGTGGTTGACAGTGTCAAAAGCCTTATGCAGGTCCACAAATAACCCAACAGGGAACTCATTTTTATCAAGAGCTGTATGAATCGAGTTAAGCATACTAATAAGTGCATCGTTAGTGCTTTTTTTGGGACTGAAGCCATATTGGCAAGGGCTAAGTATGTTGTGTTTAGCTAGATAAGAGTAAAGCTGCTTATAGATTAGTTTTTCAAAATTTTTTAACAAGTTTGGCAGGATTGATATAGGTCTGTAGTTGTTAACATCTGTGAGATCACCACATTTGTGGACAGGCGTTACTCTCGCTTTTTTTAGAATATCTGGAAAGGTTTGGAGTTCAAGTGACTTGTTGAAGAGCAATGCAATAGCAGGGGCTAAAGATCTGGAGGCTTTTTTGTAAATTAAAGTTGGTATCTCCTCAAGGGCACTAGACTTGGTTTTAAGGGAAAGGATTATCTCATTGACGTCAGTGGAATTAATAGGCTTTAGGTACAGAGACTGTGGATAGTTACCTGTAAGATAGTCCTTAACGTCAGTACTGTAAGATGGAATATCATTTGCAAGGGATGACCCAATGGAAGAGAAGAACCTATTGAACTCAATAGCAGAATCTGAGGCTGAAAGCTGACCATCGTTATTGGACAGGAGTGTTGGTTTGTTATTTAAAGTCTTCTTTGATCCCAATATTTGTGAAATTGTGCTCCAAGTTTTTTTTAATGTTGCTCTTTATTTGGGTAAATTTATCTTCGTAGTATTTAGTTTTGGCTCGTCTAATTATCTTAGATAGCAATAATGAGTAATTCTTTGAAAATTCTTTGGAGACAATTCCTAACCTATACTTCTTCTCAAGGTCATGTTTTTTAATAATGGATTTAAGTATTCCCTTTGTAAGCCAGGGATTGTTAAGCCTTTTGGTTGTGACTTGTTTTGTAAGCATAGGACAGTGGGTGTTATAAAGGCTAAGAGTTTTTTGAAGAAAAGATTGCACTGCTAGGTTGATGTCCCCCTATGTTACCAAACTCGGACTCCCAGTTGACATTATCAGCAGCAGGTATAAAATTGTCTATAGCAGTTTCATTGTGCAGCCTAAAACTTAACTCCCTTGACTCTAGAGGTGGTTTGCTAATGTTAGTTAAGAGAAATGTGGGGTAATGGTCTGTAGTGCTATCGGTGATTATACCTGAAGTAAGCGGAGAGGTTATGTTTGTCCAGATGTGAAGTAGAGTCGTGGCAGTACTATCAGTGATTCTAGTAGGTCTAGTGATTAAGGGTATGAGGAAGCAGGAATTCATACAGTTGAGGAAGCTAACAGCAGTAGGGTGTTCAGGCTCGCAGAGGTCAATATTAAAGTCCCCTGCGATTATTAGATGTTTTTTGTTCAGTCTGTTATCGAGTATTAGATTTCTAAGGCTTGAGTTGAATTCGGACACATCAGTGTTAGGAATTCTATAGACTGCACCCACAGACAGGACAGACTCGGCACCCTTGACTCTGAAGCTGGCGAAGATATACTCCCCACAGCAGTCTCTAGTTCTAATTTCTTTTAAGCATGTTAGTTCTTGGTGGTAGTAGAGAGCAGTGCCACCACCTCTCTGAAGTTGACGACAGTTGTGAATTGCCGAGTAGTTAGGCATGTTAAAGAGTTGAGTAGTATCCTCTTTCAACCATGTTTCAGTAAGTATAATAAAAGAGAATTTGTTGTCAAAGTTTCAATCAAGGCACTAACATCATCGAAGTGTTTACCTAGGGATCTAACGTTCAAGTTGATTACAGGGGTTGATTGAAACTTTAATTAACTTGAAAACAAAAATGAACAAAGACAATCCCTTGGCTATGTACAGTGCAAACAAACAAGATTATAAAGTCAAAAAATAACATAAAATAAAACAGTGGTTACGTTACTCTATAATGAATAAAGACAAAAAATAAATTAACAGGTGCTGAGAATATTTGCTGGCTGAACACGTCCACTATTACACAGAGCGTATATTAGATAGGCGTGTCAGCTTTGAGAGCACAGAATATTCTAAATCCAATTGCTCGTGCATGCTCAGTCATCGGCTAAGTAGATGGCGCTGAAGTGGAGTGCAGACGACGATCCACCAATGGTACGTGTGCTGGCTGGAAGTGGTGGTTTGGTGATCGACAGTGAGGGGGGGGGGGGGAGTGGAGAGCGAGTGTCGGATACGTATGCGCCTGGCAGAAATGTATTTACTCAATATGTACTACACTTGCTTGTAGTATCTAGATGTTGTAGATGTACCGAAGTAACATGATAATAGGAAAGATCAGGCCAGATCTCTCTTGAAGGAGATTATCGTAACAGTATAAATTGGATAAGTGAACATATGAATGGAAGTAAGTGCAGAAGGCCTATTGGCCCATACTTCCTCTTGTTGCTTCCATATTGGTTTGGGGTCTTGAAATAGGTAG
The DNA here is from genome assembly GCF_040958095.1 of Procambarus clarkii. Lineage (NCBI taxonomy): Eukaryota > Metazoa > Arthropoda > Malacostraca > Decapoda > Cambaridae > Procambarus > Procambarus clarkii. The sequence goes on from NC_091197.1 coordinate 31,167,225, forward strand.
AATATAGTTGTGCATTAATTGGCTGTTGATTGCTGGTGTTGACCTTTTGATGTGTAGTGCCTTGCTGATGTCAAGCCGCCTGCTATCACTGTACCTATCGATGATTTCTGTGTTGTTTGTTAAGATTTCTCTGGTGATGGTCTGGTTGTGAGAAGAGATTATGTGTTCCTTGATGGCTCCCTGTTGCTTATGCATTGTTAGTCGCCTGGAAAGAGACGTTGTTGTCTTCCCTATATACTGAGTTCTTTGGGGCTTACAGTCCCCAAAGGGGCATTTAAAGACATAGACGACGCTGGTCTCTTTCAAAGCGTTTTGCTTGGTGTCTGGGGAGTTTTTCATGAGTAGATTGGCAGTTTTTTTGGTTTTGTAATAAATTATCAATTGTATTTTCTGATTTTTGTCTGTTGGGATGACGTTCCTATGAACAACATCTTTCAGGACCCTTTCCTCCGTTTTATGAGCCGTTGAAAAGAACTTCCTGTAAAATAGTCTAATTGGGGGGTACAAGTGCTGTGTTGGTTGACTCTTCAGAAGTTGCGTGGCATTTTACCTTTCTTTTTATGATGTCTTCAACGAAACCGTTGTTGACTAGGACTTGCCTTACCCTACAGAGTTCTTCATCAACTTCTTTCCATCCTGAGCTGTGGCTTAAAGCACGGTCGACGTAAGCGTTGACAACACTCCTCTTGTACCTGTCTGGGCACTCACTATTGGCATTGAAGCACATTCCTATGTTTGTTTCTTTGGTGTAGACTGCAGTATGGAAGCCTCCGCTCCTTTCCGTGACTGTTATATCCAGAAAGGGCAGCTTCCCATTGTTCTCCATCTCGTACGTGAAGCTCAACACAGAATTCCGCTCAAATGCCTCCTTCAGCTGCTGCAGATATCTGGCATCAGGTACCTGTGTAAAAATGTCATCAATATACCTACAGTATATGGTGGGTCTCAAGTCCATGTCAACTAAGACCCTCTGCTCGATGGTGCCCATGTAGAAGTTCGCAAACAGGACACCCATGGCGATCCCATCTACTTGCTTATACATGTGCCCGTCTGGGCTCACAAAGTGTGCCTCTTTAGTGCAGGCTTGGAGTAGTTTCCTCAGTATGCTTTCTGGCATGTCAAGAGGAGTACAGGCCGGGTTACGATACACTCTGTCTGCTATCGTCCCGATTGTCTCGTCCACAGGTACGTTGGTAAATAGTGACTCCACACCCAATGAGGCTTTTATCCCCGTGGCCCGTGCTGCGCGCAGTAAGTCGACAAATTCCTTGGGAGACTTCAATCTGAAAGCACAGGGTACGTAAGGAGTCAGTAACCCGTTGAGTCACTTAGCCAGTGTGTATGTGGGTGTGGGTATCTGGTTGATAATTGGCCGAAGTGGGTTTCCAGGCTTGTGGGTCTTGACATTTCTATAGGCATACCCAGGTTTGTATGACATTTCCTTAGGCATACCCAGGTTTGTATATGCCTATGTCAAGACCCACAAGCCTGGGCCTGGAAACTCACTTCGGCCAAACATCCCGGAAAAACCCGGGATGACGTACCCAGAAAAAAGACCCAATGCTCTTGTTGTGACACAAGGCTTGATGCCTTCTGAAGGGTTAGGGAGTAAGACCTCCAACCCACAGTGGCTAGACATGCTTACTCCATTTTTGTCGAAGGGAAGGTTATCTTGAGATGATTTCGGGGCTTAGTGTCCCCGCGGCCCGGTCCTCGACCAGGCTTCCACCCCCAGGAAGCAGCCCATGACAGCTAACTAACTCCCTGGTACCAATTTACTGCTACGTAACAGGAGCATCAGGGTGAAGGAAACTCTGCCCATTGTTTCTCGCCCGGCACCCGGGATTGAACCCGGGACCAAAGGATCACGCGTGCAGTGTTCTGTCCGCTCAGCCACCGGCTCCCCGTGTAGTGGAGGCTTTTGTCTTATGAGGGTTTTTCCTGGAAGGATGTGGTGATCTTCCGAGACACCGGTGCCATCCAGACTTTAATTTTGGAGAGTGCGTTGCAAGGTGCCTACACTCTTCGACACTGGAGAGGTGGTACTGTTCTGTCACAAGTGATACTCGAACAGTACCCCTCCGTAAGGTAACCCTGGAATCTGACTTTCACAAGGGTGTTTGTACAGTCGTAGTCTCTTCTTACCTACCTTTCCCTAATGTTGATGTAATATTGGGTAATGATTTGCCAGGGGATAAGATAGGGGAGTCCAGACTGCCTATTATGTTGCCTAACCCAAAGGTTTCCCTGGATCTACCCGCCGCAGAGGATAATATTGTGTACCACGCGTGTGCAGTGACCAGGTCTATGGGACTTAAATGTAAGGGTAGCCCTGTGGTTGCCAAGGTGGTAAATCTCGAGGACACGAGGAACTTTCCCAGTGGCGAAAGCCAAGTGGACCTTGCGGACACGTTCAGGGCCCAAATCGATGACGAGGCCGAGGACATTGTAGAGAGCTTACCATCACCTACTACCGAGAGTAGGGAGGAGGTGGAGGGGAACCCTGGCGAGTCTCGGCCAATGGCATCTGACCCAGGCATTCTTTGAGTGAACTGCAGAAGGCTGACCCTAGTCTTGCAGAATGTCACGATGTAGCTCTCTCTAAGGAGTAGATAGTAGATGCAGCAACTGGGTACTATTACGAGGATCAGATTTTGATGAGAAAATGGAGACCACAGAGTTCTCCCTTGTCAAATGAATGGGAGATAGTCCACCAGGTTATGTTGCCTACCTGATATAGAGAGAGAAAGTTTTGGCAGCTGTTCATGATGATCCTATGGGGGACATCAAGGCATTAATATCACCTATCATAAAATCTTTAAATATTTCTACTGGCCCAAGCTGAAAAGCAATGTGGCAAAATTTTGTAACTCTTGTATCCTTTGCCAACTTGTTGGGAAACTAAACCAGACACCACCAAAAGCTCCTCTAAGGCCTATTGTCGTGCCGGAGGAACCCTTTTCTCATGTGGTAATGGACTGTGTTGGTCCGTTACCTAGAACTAAGTCTGGTAATATTTACCTGATAATGATGTGTATCACGACCCTTTACCCTAAGGCTTTTGCTGTAAAGAACATCCGAGCAAAGACTTGTTGCTCATATGTTGCAATTTTTTCTACTTTTGGGCTGCCTTGGGTCGTGCAATCCGACATTGGTACTAATTTTAAGTTTGATATTTTTTAGCAATTTTGTAAGGACCATGGAATAACTCATAAGGTTTCTAGCCCATACCATCTACAGAGTCAGGGGGTAATTGAGCATTTCCATCAGACGTTAAAGCAGATGTTGAAGACATCGTGTGAGAATTCACATAGATTTTTGGGATGATAACCTACCTTATGTTTTGTTTGCGGGTCAAGAGGGGTTACAAAGTTCACTGGGTTGTTCTCCTTTTGAGTTAGCCTTTGGCCATAAGGTCCGTGGACCCTTGCAAATGTTACAGGAGAATCTGTTAGGGAACGTAACATTGACCGAAGGTTTGGCTTTCTTTGCGCAACACCACCAGAGACTCAGTGACTGCAAGGCGGCTGCACTAAAGTATCTTGGGAAGGCCCAAGAAAGTATGAAAGAACGACACGATGCTAAACCTAAGTTGAGGGTATTTTAGCTTGGTGACCCTGTCCTGGTATTAAAGCCATGACTGGGGAATAATGTCTCACAAGTACGAAGACCCCTATATTGTGGCAGAAAAGGTTGGGGACCTCACGTACAAAGTAAGGCCATCTGACAAGCATAACCAGGTGATGCTTGTATACTTGAACCGTCTGAAAAAGTTCCAGGACCCCAGGCCCGTCGCTCTAACCAATGTTTCCTTTTCCAATGAGAGAGTGGATAATTGTTCTGGGGACCCAACTAATCTCATTCTCAATAATTTTAGTTCTGTGAATGCTGTGGAGGAGAGACTGTCCCATTTGCAGATGGACCCAATGTGAAGAGATGCAGTCGCTACTTGACGAATACTTCAGTCTGTTCAGGGGGAGGTCCCGACCCAGACTGATGCCATCTACTATGATGTCAAGTTGATGGACTACGCCCCCCATTCGTCTTCAACTCTATTGGATGAGTCCGGAAAAGAAGTCCATCGGAAAGAAGTCGACTTCCTGCTCCAGCACGGCCTCATCCGGCCGAGCTAAGGCTCTTGGTGCTCGCCCTGCCTTTTGGTCAACCCGTTCTCACACAAGACAGCACATATATGACTTAATGCTTAAAGTCAATATGTTGAATATGAATTAGTAAATATATGATATATTCCGAGATACTTTTTTTCTAAGGCCCAAACTCTTCCTCACGTACCAATTTACGTCTCACAGTACCCATCCGTCAACCTAGATAGCAGAATAGTCGTGATTGGTTCAATTATAATGAAAATTGTAGTTTTCAGGTCCCACATGGGTTGTGAAATTTACCTACCATTGTCCATGCTCTTAGAATATTACAGATCAACTACTTCCTATTGAAGGCTCGTAGTTTTGTTTTGAGAAATATTATTTGTTCTTAGTAAATTATAATAAGCACTAAAAATTATTACATAGAATAACAGTCCTTCACCAATCACTATTATATACCATAGTTTGTGCTTTACAAATCTTTAAAGAATGTTTTGTAGGAACGCTAACAGAAAACGATGTTACGTTGGAATGTCTATGGGGTTAACTACTGCAAACAGGATGGTATTGTGTCTACTATACCAACTATAGCTAGGATGGGTATATTGTCCACTACCACCTGTTAGGTGGATAAGGGATCCAATACCACCCACAGGAAGGGTATGGGGTCCAATACCACCCACAGGATGAGTATGGCGTCCACTACAACCCACAGGATGGGTATGGGGCTCCAACCACCCATAGAATGGGTATGGGGCTCCAACCACCCATAGAATGGGTATGGGGTCCAATAACACCCGCTGGATGTGTATGGCGTCCATTGCCGCGCGTCGAGCTCGAAAACCGCAGCATTCATCTCAGAACCATGCCTATTTCACGCAGATTCCTTAATAAACGTAAGAGTTTTATATGTCACAAGAAAGATAGAAATATAAGCTTCATTCTAAATACCTTACCATGGGCATATTTAAATTTAAAGCGAAGATACGTGTACTTTTATAATAGCCGAGCTCCGACCCCGGACAGATCGATCGACCGAGCACATTCTCGAACGCTCATCCGCTCCTGACGACCCTGCTGCCCCTCCAACTTTATCAGCTGCTCCTTGAGCCTACAACATCCCAAACATGATGTAACAACCCCAGAAGGCAGCTATGTACCCAGTGACCTAAATGTGACAAAAATATTCGACAAAACCTAACCTACTAGCTCATCTCGACCTCATTAGTGTTGCTCCCTGGAGGAAGCTAACCTGTCGTTTGCTGCTGCCATATCAACGAGTCTACCCCATCTGCCTGCGTACATCTCTGCTGCTACCATGCAAAACAATTCTAAGCTCGACAAGGCCGCAAACAATGATAGCACACCTATGTGCAGACAACTGTTATTGAAAAACAGAGGTGCAACTAGTACTCTGAGAGAGAACTCTATCAACATCAGAGGTCCGAGACTGTTCAACACGCTTCCACTACACATAACTGGCCGACCCCTCACAGTGTTCAAGAGAGAACTGGATAAGCACCTCCAAAGGATACCTGATCAACCAGGCTGTGACTCGTACGTCAGGCTGCGAGCAGCCGCGTCCAACAGCCTGGTTGATCAGTCCGGCAACCAGGAGGCCTGGTCGACGACCGGGCCGCGGGGACGCTAAGCCCCGGAAGCACCTCAAGGTAACCTCAAGGTAAGGTATCAGGATGAACCCAACCAGCCAAGCTAGCAACAGGAGTAATTCGGCTGTCTCCCCCTTAGTGGCTACCGGGGGGAGTACCGACCCTCCCTGCGTCAACAATAACAAACCTTCCCAGCTGATTGAAGCGTCGTCACTGACTCGAGCCTTACAACAGTTATGTAACCATATGGAGCAACTTAAACGAGCTGCCTCCCCATGTTCTGACTTTAAGCGTCTCGCTGATAATCCATGGCTCAGATTATTGACTCAAATACATGATGACCAAAAGTCTATAATCCGAGAGCAGTCGGACCTGATAATGAAGCTTCAGAGTGATGCTTTGGCCATGCACAAGATTAACCAAGATCTGTCTGCCAGAGTCGGCCACCTCGAACAGGAATTAAGCTCTCTTCAGATCTCGGTTACAAACTTTAAACCAGCAGAAACCTCTAAGAAGCAAGAAGAGATGTTACAAAAGTTAGAGAACCATTTTAACTCCCTACAACAGCAACACACTGCAACCCAAGACGAATCAGACCAACTTAAGCTCCTTGATTCTGTCATCATCTCATCACATGATTTTCCCCATGAAACTGACAGAGAAGACTGTACTGCCATCGTGATCCAGGAATTGCGTACTAAGTTGAATTATTCAATCGAAGCAAGAGACATTAAGTCAGCTGCAGGCGATGAGTCACAATATTTCTAGTGTGCCTTCAATTTCTAGTGTGTGGTCTGGTCAACATTAAGTCAGCTTTTTGAGTGGGTACCAAATCATCTGGTACAAACAACAGAAGGATACGTGTGAAGTTAGATAGCTGCTCCCGCAAGTCAGACCTTATCACTGCTGCAGTCGCTAGGAAATCCAATGTTTATGTGAACGAATGTCTTACCAGATTCAGACAAAATCTCTTATTTAAACTACGTGGAATTTGCAAAAGATCCACTGCTATTAAACATTGTTTTGTGCGCGATGGTAAAATAATAGCTAGGAAGACTGACTCTGGAAAAACTTATGTCATAACCACTGAAGCACACCTCACTTCTTTCCTGGATGACTGTGGGATATCAGCTGAATAACCAGAACATAATTTGTAGTCTCACATACAACCAAAGTGTACTTAAGCTCTGCCTTTCCTTTCCAAAGGTGTTTATTTTTATTTTTATTTTATTTTTTTGTTTGTCATCTTTGCCTGTTTTATACTCTTAATTATTTGTTCTTAGTTAATCCCCTTGTCATTAAACCTAGGGCTTTTTATTACCCTGTTAATTAACCATTAATAAGCTAATTATCTTCAAGATCAATTTTATGCTTATTATTTTTCTTATTATTTTTTATTTTACATTTATATTGTCAGTCTCTACTGATTTTTTGTTTTTTATTTTACGTACCTTCTGTGTCCTCCCTGGCTATCTATTGGATCTTTATTTTACTTCTAAATTGTTACTATTTTATTGTATTTGCTTTTATTATTGTGTTTTGCTTTATCGTGTATCTTGTATCGTGATCCCTCTGCATCTCTATGCACACTGATATTGATCCTGATCAAAATCTTCTGTCTCATATCTACACCAACCAGCACATTGATCATCATTATTGCAAGTATTTCACAGCACACCAGGCTAAAAACAAACTTCAAAATAGCACCTGTCTATCAGTTTATAACCAAAATGTTAGATCACTTGGTAAACATTTTGACGATTTAAATGCATTACTCACATCAATAGGTACTAACCTATCGTTCATTATTTTAACAGAAACTTGGCTAAATAAAGACTATACCCAACTCTACAACTTAGCTGGTTATAAAGCCATTCATAACTGTAGGCCTAATAAAAAAGGTGGTGGCACAGCTATATATTACCGAGATACATTTATCTGCAACAGTGTTATTAGTGACAGAGATGACTACTGTGAATATACTTTTGCTCAGTTTACAATTAAATCCCTTAAATCCTCTTTGACTATTGGAGCCATCTATAGATTTCCCAATAGTAACATAGCTTCTTTCTCGGACAACCTAAGGAATCTTATTATAAACAACAATCTCAACAAAAACCACATCATTCTGGGAGGAGACTTTAATATTGACCTGGGTCAACAAAATTGCTCTCAAGTTGACTATTTCCTTAACAGCATGAACTCCTGTATGCTAATCCCCACAATCACCAAACCTACCCGAGTCACTCAAACATCAGCCACTACCTTGGACCACATATGGACAAACATAACAGCTCCCCTTGTATCTGGTATAATCTACGACAGAACAACTGACCATTATCCTACCTTTCTCATAGCGAACATGGACATAACACCACCAAAAAGCAAGAAACTTTCATTTAGGCTACACAGTGAATCAGCTTTAGACAATCTTACAGAGGCACTTCACAATATTAACTGGGATTCTGAATTCAATAATACCCATGATATAAATTCATTAGCTAATCTCTTCCTCTCCAAAACTCTAAGCCTCTACAACCTTCATTGTCCCCTTCTTACCAAGCAAGTAACTGACAAAAGATTAAACAATCCATGGCTCACAAGTGGCATTCTCAACTCAATCAACAAGAAACATGAATATGAAAAGAAAGTTAGGATTGGCCTAGTTTCAAAGGAAGTAGCTAAAAGGTACTCATCAATGCTTACCAGTATCATAAGAAAGGCAAAACTTGCATATTATGTGAATAGATTCAATGAAGCAAAAGGCAACATGAAAAGCACTTGGAAAACTATCCCTAGTATCCTAGGAACTAAACAACACTCACATAACCAAATAAAACTCTACAAGGATGGGGATATACCGTCAACTGATTTAGAAATGGCAAATGAATTTAATAGTTTCTTTTCATCGGTTGGTGCTAATCTTGCCAGTAAAATCCCACAGACTCAGACACATATTAACACATATCTCTCAGGCAGCTATCCAAACTCTCTTCTCCTTTCACCAATCAGCCCGGCAGATGTTGTGTCCATCATACACTCTCTAAAAACCAAGGCAGGGAACACCAGTGAAATTCCGTCCATTGTGTACAAGAGAGCCTCCCATGCCCTTGCCCCACCCATAGCACTACTGTTCAACAAATCTATAGAGTGTCACACCTTCCCTGATATCCTCAAAAAAGCATGAGTAACGCCAGTCCATAAAGGAGGCAATCCGGCGGACATAAACAATTATAGACCAATATCAAATCTACCCATTCTATCAAAAATATTTGAAAAAATTATTTACAAACAGCTCTATTCCTACCTCGTAAAATTCGACATACTCAGCCCCTGCCAGTTTGGCTTCCGGTCCCAAAAGAGCACCAACGATGCAATCATTAGTCTCCTTGACGTTATCTACTCAGCCCTTGACAAAAGTGAGTTTCCGATTGGACTCTTCATTCAACTAAGAAAAGCCTTTGATACTGTTAATCACAAGTACCTCTTACTTAAACTCCAGCATTATGGAATCCGAGGCCTTGCCCTTGACTACATCCGATCCTATCTTAGTGACAGATACCAATATGTAACCATCAATGACTCTCTAAGTCATTGTATAAGTCTAAGTCTAAGTATACCAACAGTCTCTAAGACAGTTGGTATACTCTCCAAAATCAGATATTATGTTCCTAACTCTGCTCTCCTCTCACTATATTATGCACTAATCTACCCCTATCTTAATTATGGTATCTGTGCATGGGGGTCTACCACTGCAAACCACCTTAAGCCCATCATCACACAGCAAAAATCTGCTATCAGAATAATAACTAACTCTGCTTTCAGACAACACTCAGCTCCCTTGTTTAAATCCCTAAACTTGCTAAATATTAACTCCCTCCACACATTCTCTTGTGTCAACTACATTTACAAAACCCTGTTCTTAAATGCAAACCATGCTCTGAAACTCTCCCTGGACAGATGTAATAGGACCCATTATCACCACACCAGAAATAAATATCTCTTTGATATCCCCAGGGTCAAACTTAATCTGTGTAAACACTAAATTAAGGGACCTAGTCTATTGAACTCACTCCCTAGTGAATTGAAAAACTGTAAAACTTTTGCCTTATTTAAAAGCAAAACCAAAAAGTACCTAACTTCATCTTCTTAGTTTCCTACACTGAGCTTTAAATTTGCTCTGTACCTAATGTTACCCAATCTCCTAATTTTTATGTAATATCAAACAACCTTATCATTGTGTTCATTGCTGTCTTCTTTTATGTGCTAGCCATATGCTGTATTGTGACTACCAATTTTTGTCAACTACCATTCAAGCTGTCATTGCAATCAATCTTATATTGTTTCTGCTGTATTGTGCCTACCAATTTTTGTCAACTACCATTCAAGCTGTCATTGCAATCAATCTTAGCTACCTATGTGCTTTAATATACTGTAACTACATTTTTCTCTCATCTTTTTTTTTCATTTCATGTAATCTGTTATCATTTTTTTGTCTATAAATTTTGCAAGTATTTACCTCCTTAAAATTTTCTTAGATTAAGGACCTGCCCGAAAAGCTGCGCGTGCTAGTGGCTTTACAAGACTGTAATTACCATATTTGTATCCTCACATTCCTTATGTACATTCTTGTATATGCATAAATAAATAAATAAATAAATAAATAAATAAATAAACTCTCGCAGAACAATGTTTATTTTACGTGAATTCGTTAATAAACATATTTATTTATTTATTTATTTATGCATATACAAGAATGTACATTGGGAATGTGAGGATACATAATATGGTAATTACAGTCTTGTAAAGCCACTAGTACGCTCAGCGTTTCGGGCAGGTCCTTAATCTAAGAAAATTTTCAGGAGGTAAATACTGGCAAAATTTATAGACAAAAAAATTATAACAGTTACATGGAATGAAAAAAAAGATGGTGATATATGTTTTATATGTCTCAAGAAAGGCAGACATATAAGCTTCACTTTAAACACTTTACCATAGACATATTTAAAGTTCTAATGAAGGTACATGTATTTTAAAAATTACGGAGCTCCCACCCCGTACAGACTGAACGACAGAGCAACTCTCTCTCAGATCAATGTTTATTTCACGTAAATTCGTTAATAAACACAAATGTTTTATATGTCTTAAGCAAGATAGAAATAAGAGCTTCATTTTAAATACATTACAATAGACATATTTATAGCTCAAGTGAAGATACATATGTTTTTATAGTAGCGCTCAGCAGCTTGTCGGGCATGGAGTGCAGATGCCTACGCACTTGCCGATATATTGTATAATTAACAAAGATACGCTAATAAAGCCTAAAATCTTATATGCCTCCAGAAAGACCGAAATATGAACATTACTATGATTGCACCAAATGAAATATATCATGTTCGAGAACAAAGATATATCAATTTTAAATTAAGTTTAGACTCTTGCTCGGGTGAGAGAGATGGGGGCGACTCTCGCCCCATCTATTGGAGATTCTGTCCACTAAAGATCCAAAGCTACTCAAACCCTCTTAGCATTATTTAAGTAATGAAGTAATATGGTATATTTACTCACTATAATGTGGGTGCTGAATGCAGAACATGAGAAAACATATATTTACTCCAAACTAATGTAATTTTATTATGAAATAAGTAGCATCAAAGGAAGTCGACGGTCCAAGCGTCAATGTTGTGGAGCGACTTATCCAAGATATATCGTTGTTTGGAAAGTGTTTGTTGGCATATCCAGTTGTCGCACTTCTCTGCACAAATTATCACAAATTTAAATTATGATGTTAACAAGTAGAATACATATTTTTAATAAAATCTAACATAACTAGTCAGAAAACATTTAACATTTATTAAAAAATATATGTTTGGAAGTTAAATCGACTTCATAGGACAATAGTTTTGTTATATATACTCGCTATTCGTTGACATGCGTTCGCTACTTAAACTACCATGTACAGTACTTATGTAAAATCTCCCATGTCTCTTCTCTCATCTCACCGAACTATACAGGCTCTGTGATATATTGTTTAATTAATTGAGATTCACAAATAAAGCTTATAATTGTATATGTTATCAAAAAGGCAGAGCTTAGTTTAGTTCATTTATTATGCACCCATACCCATCCCATGGGCGATAGTGGAGTGTTACAGAGGCACATAATGGGCTCAGGGACTGAGCCCCACAATTCATATAGCCAAGCAAGTTATAATCTTGATAAGCTAGTTACAAAAGTTAATGCACATTGTCACATCAACAATGGGCTCGAGACCGACCACAAATACAGTTTATAATTTAAGCAACTGACATATATGGAGGGCTAGTGTCACAATTGATATGTTTATCCTACACATAACCCCCTCTCCCCCATCCAATGGGCAGCGGCGGATAGGTTACAATCAAGTCGTTTTTTGCGTTTTATTCAGAGATTAGATCTTATTAGGTGAGGAAAGATATTCATATTTTAAAGAAGGCTTTTTGGCTGATGCTCTCCATTGATGGAAAATATACAACCTTTTGAAAATCAATGTTAGTTTGATCTAGATGCTACGGATGTGCGACAGGTTTGCCTTAAACCAGCAAATAGTAGAACCAACTAGGAAGGAGAACACGCTGGACCTCATTTTCACTAATAATGATGAATTGATCAGGAACATAATGATTACAAATACCTGTTACTCAGATCACAACTTAATTGAAGTTATGACAACCATGGGGAGTAGACCTTCAAAACCAGTCCAGATTCCCGGTGGAGGAGATTTCAGCAAATTCAACTTCAATAATAAACAGATAAACTGGGAGCGAATAAACCAGGACTTCACAGAAATAAACTGGGAAGAACAGCTAGGAAATGCAAACCTGAACCAGTGCCTGGAAAAAATAAGCTCAGTAGCACTAGAAATATGTTCAAACCGCATACCTCTAAGAAAAAAGAGGAAGAGATGCAGATTGGAACGGGAACGTCGTTCCCTATATAGGCGAAGAAAATGAATCGCGGAACAACTTGAGAGTCGCACCCTATCTCAAGAACGGCGAAGAAGGTTAGGTAGAGAAATAGAAACAATTGAACGGAAGCTACAAGAATCATACAGAACCCAGGAGAGGCAAAGAGAGCAAAAGGCCATCAGTGAAATAGAAAGAAATCCGAAATATTTTTTCTCCTATGCAAAATCAAGATCAAAAACCACATCTAGTATCGGGCCCCTGCGAAAGGGAGATGGAACTTTCACCGATGACAACAAAGAAATGAGCGAGCTACTGAGGACGCAGTACGAATCTGTTTTCAGCGAGCCATTAAACACACTAAAGATTGATAACCCAAATGAATTTTTCATGGATACGATACCAACATCAAATCATATATCAGACGTCACCCTATCCCCACTGGATTTTGAAGAAGCCATAAACAGTATGCCTATGCACTCTGCACCAGGCCCAGGTGCAGAGTGAATGAACCCAGGATTCTTGGAACTCCATATTCATAAAGAACTGTAAAAAACCACTATCGCAGGCCCTCCACATTCTGTGGAGACAAAGCCTAGATACTGGCGTTATTCCTGATATACTAAAAACAGCAGAGATAGCACCACTTCATAAAGGAGGAAATAAGGCAGAGGCAAAAAATTACAGACCGATAGCGCTAACATCGCACATCATAAAAATTTTTGAGAGAGTGCTAAGAAGTAAAATCACAAAATACATGGAATCACAGCAACTCCATAACCCCGGACAACATGGTTTCAGAACAGGGCGCTCTTGCCTGTCGCAGTTGCTGGATGTTACGACCCTGGGTTCTCCAGTGGAAACCAGAGGTCAAAATTGAGCTATTAAACTTTCTGGTAGTACAGTTGTGCATCTCGAATGGCAATTGTTTGTATCTTCCCTGCCAGACGTAAGACTATTATTGTTTCTCAAAGAGCATTTAAAGACTGAGCTGGGGGTTGATTATTAAATAATAACATAGGCACCAACTTTGCTTACTAATACTTTCTAATCATTCATAAAGTAACAATACGTTGCATAGGGGAAGATCTTTAATGTGCTTAGCTGCACGATCAATTAGGCTCCTTCCGGCACCACGACATGAGGGAGGCTAGCTGGTCGCTAGGAGCTCTCTCTTCTCTGGCTGGTGTTCGTGCGGATAAGATCTACTCTGTGGCTGCACCCCTACTCTTCTCCCTTCTCCTCTTACTTATTTCCCTTACCTGAAGTTCCTGTATCCTTAAGTTAAGTACGGGGCATTATTAAGTGTACCTACTCTGGTAGTAACGATTGGTGATACCTGGGGGTAGTATTTGCCAGTGTTTTGGGTACCCCTAAGTGTTGTGTTTGGTATTAGGGTCCCACGTGGTTTCCCTACCCTAAGCTGCATCCAGCTTCAGTGCTTATCCAGTAGTACTTTACCCTAGCTTGTTATTAGTGTAAACCTTGTATCCTGTCTAAGTGGACCAAGGCTTTTAACGTAAGATAGCGTGGTAAAGTTATTATTATTATTGTTATTGGTGTGAGTGTATATGGGGGGTTGTTAAGGGGTTAATAAATAAGTACATGAATTACAGAGTATCTCTTCTTCCAGTGTGGGAGCGCATTGATCAACCCTTAGACTAACATATATGGTCTAGTAGCAAGTTATTACTACTGCGGATAGTTTATTTTGGGGGCCGGGCCTTTTAGCTCTCCCATATTTGATACTCTTGTCTTCTAACTACCCTTACCCCTTAATAGTACCAGTACCCCATAGAAGCCCCACACATCTATTTTTGTAACACTGGACCACTATGATATGGCATTAGATGCTATGGAAGACAAACATAACGCGGATTTAATTTACACAGATTTCGCAAAAGCTTTTGATAAATGTGACCATGGTGTTATTGCACATAAAATGCGTTCAAAAGGAATTACCGGAAAAATAGCCAGATGGATCTACAATTTCCTGACGAACAGAACCCAATGTGTAATAGTCAACAAAATAAAATCCAGCCCATCAACCGCG
>NC_091197.1:31186937-31316937 GCF_040958095.1 Procambarus clarkii
AGCTTGCTGATGCTTGGGCCACCACTTCCAGCTTTGATAATCTTCCTCTACCCACACAGAATGAATTAAGCAATAGATATACTGATAGGGCAAGGCTCCTTGACTTCATGCTTCATCAAGAGGATGACTGTGACATGCTTTTTACTGAATACGAACTAGATTCTGCTCTACATAAAGGCAAAGCTACATCACCCGGGGAGGATGGAGTTACTTACGGCATACTGCATATGCTTCTGCTAGTTCCAGGGAATCCCTTGCTTCAATTGTATAATATGAGCAATGTAACTGGGGAGCTTCCATAGTCATGGACCAACAGTGTTATTATTCCCATTCCTAAACCTCATCAGCCGAGTGCTTTTCGCCCAATCTCCCTCACTAGTTGTCTCTATAAGCGTCTTGAGAGGATGGTTCTCAACCGTCTCCTTTACAAAATTAATAATATGTTGTCTCCCCAGATATATGGCTTTACGCATGGAAAGAGTGTACATCACTGTATTACCACATTCCTCACCCTGCATACTGATAGGTCATATACCACTTTCCTAGATCTTAAGTCAGCCTTTGACATTGCTAATCCACACGTCATTCCGAGAGAACTTGCTAAAATGATTGTTGGAGGATGGCTTCTACGGTGCATAAGAGGCTATCTATCCAACAGGAAGTCATCTGTACTGTTCCAAGGGCATAGGCGTGTAACGAGAGATTTTGAACTTGGCACTCTACAGGGAGGTGTCCTCAGTCGTATTCTGTTCAATGTGTTAATCAATGAACTTTTAAACTTAGTAACTAGAAGGTCCAGCGAACACATCATTAGCTATGTGGATGATATACTGATCCACACCAATGGGTATACCAACACCCAAAATGTTCTGAACTCTGTATTGCACACATGTCAGGAACTATGCTTAGTCATCTCAGTAGAGAAAACAAAGATCCTGAACCGACACCCACCCAGACGAGGTGGGGCCGTTCGCAAAATGCAGTTGGATGATGGCTCTCTGCTCGACTATGTTACCAGATACAAATACCTTGGTCTTGAGGTTCTACTGTACCGTAATGTTTTAGCCAGACTGGGTCGCCAATGTAGAGAAAGGCTCCGTGCTCTCAAGGCTGTGGCAGGCTGTGGCAGGCAAACACAATTGTACCGTACAGTGTTATATATTTATTTCAGTTTGAACAATTTTTAACATTAAAGGATAAATTCTTTAATTGGTTGAAATTGGTTTTAACATTCGAAATCTAATTTGTTGATGTTAAATAATATAAGGTTCAAATTTATTAAGATACATACTTTAAAAACTATTTCTATTTGATACCAACAGTATCACGTTAAGAGAAGCGTCTCGCGTTGCTAACCCAAGTATAAAATACATAAAGAAACGGTGCAACTGTACTGGTATCTGCAGTACAAATATATGTCCCTATTTAAAGAAAAAATAAACTGCACCAATCACTGCCACTCCTCACACCAATGCAACAATAAGGAGAGTGATAACAGTGCTTCAC
This sequence comes from Procambarus clarkii, assembly GCF_040958095.1. Lineage (NCBI taxonomy): Eukaryota > Metazoa > Arthropoda > Malacostraca > Decapoda > Cambaridae > Procambarus > Procambarus clarkii. Next base: position 31,188,444 of record NC_091197.1, read on the forward strand.
ATTCAATAATGTTAAATTATTTAACAGATGACTAGATAATGAACATTGGAACAAATGTACAGCTCTCTGACCTTCATATAAAATCTGCATGTGACCTCATCAAACATCTTATCATCTTGCTTATCTTATTGTATCGTGACATTATCTTATCTATATGCTTACTGATATTGATCCAGATCGAAATCTTCTGTCCCATATCCACACAAATCAGCACATTGATCATCATTATTGCAGGTATTACACAGCAAATCTTGCAAAAAACAAACTCCTAAATAGCACCTGCTTATCAGTTTACAACCAAAATGTTAGGTCACTTGGTAAACATTTTGATGATATAAATGCACTTCTTACAGCACTAGGTACTAAATTATCTTTCATCATTTTAACAGAAACTTGGCTAAGTAATGACTATACCCAACTCTACAATTAAGCTGGTTATAAAGCCATTCATAACTGCAGGCCTAATAAAAAAGGTGGCGGTACAGCAATATATTACAAAGATACCTTCACTTGCAATAGTGTCATTAGTGATAGAGACGACTATTGTGAATATACCTTTGCCAAGTTCTCCAGTAAATCCCTTAAATCCTCCCTGATAATCGGTGCCATCTATAGATTTCCTAATACCAACATAGCTTTATTCTCTGACAATGTAAGGAATCTTATCATAAATAACAATCTCAACAAAAATCACATCATTCTGGGAGGTGATTTCAATATTGACCTGGGTCTTCAAAACAACCCTCAAGTTGACTATTTCCGTAACAGCATGCACTCCTGTATGCTAATCCCCACAATCGCCAAGCCCACCCGAGTCACTGAAACATCTACCACTACCCTGGATCACATATGGACTAATATAACAGCTCCCCTTACATCTGGGGTAATTTATGACAGAACAACTGACCACTATCCTACTTTCCTCATAGCAAACATTGACACATCACCACCAGAAACCAAAAAACTTTCATTCAGGCTACATAGTGGATCAGCTTTAGGCAATCTCTCTAATGCACTCCACAATATTAACTGGGAATCTGAATTTAATAATTCACAGGATATAAACTCATCAACTAACCTCTTTCTCTCCAAAACTCTAAGCCTCTACAACACTCACTGTCCCCTCCTTACCAAACAAGTAACTGATAAAAGAAAAAATAACACAAGTGGCATAATTAAATCAATCAACAAAAAACATGAATACGAAAAGAAATTTAGGAGTGGCCTAGTTTCAATGGAAGTAGTTAAAAGGTATTCATCAGTGCTTACCAGTATCATAAGAAAAGCAAAACTTTCATATTATGAGACTAGATTCAAAGAAGCAAAAGGCAACATGAAAAGCACATGGAATACCATCTCTAACATCCTGGGAACTAAACAACACTCCCACAACCAGATAACACTCTCTAAGGATGGCCTTACACTGTCATCTGACTTAGAAATGGCGAATGAATTTAATAGCTTCTTTTCATCGATTGGTGCTAACCTTGCAAGTAAAATCCCACAGACTCAGACACATATCAACACATATCTCTCAGGCAGCTATCCAAACTCTCTTCTCCTCTCACCAGTCAGCCCGTCAGATGTTGTGTCCATCATACACTCACTAAAAAACAAAGCTGGGAACATCAGTGAAATCCCATCCATTGTATACAAGAGCGCCTCCCATGCCCTTGCGCCACCTATAGCTCTGCTGTTCAACAAATCCCTTGAGTGTCATACCTTCCCTGATATCCTTAAAAAAGCAAGAGTAACGCCAGTTCATAAAGGAGGTAATCCGTCAGACATAAACAACTATAGACCAATATCGAACCTACCCATACTATCAAAAATATTTGAAAATTTTTTCTACAAACAGCTCTACTCCTATCTCGTAAAATTCGACATTCTTAGCCCCTGTCAGTTTGGATTCCGCTCTCAAAAGAGTACCAACGATGCAATTATTAGTCTCCTTGATATAATTTACTCAGCTCTTGACAAAAATGAGTTTCCAATTGGACACTTCATTGACCTGAGAAAGGCCTTTGATACTGTTAATCACGATTACCTCTTAAGTAAACTCCATCATTATGGAATCCGAGGCCATGCACTGGACTATATCCAATCCTATCTTAGTGATAGACACCAATGTGTAGCCATCAATAATATAATCTCTCCCATTCTACCAATAACTGTTGGAGTGCCACAGGGCAGCATCTTGGGACCTCTTCTTTTTCTTATATACATTAATGATCTGCCTAATGTCTCTAACATTCTGAAACCTATTTTGTTTGCTGATGATACTACCCTCATCTACTCCAACCCCAACCCACATACACTAAATGGTGTTGTTAATAATGAACTAAAAAAAGTCCACTTATGGATGTCAACCAACAAACTAACACTTAACATAGAAAAGACTTACTACATCCTATTCGGAAGCAAATCTACAAATGCAATTCAGCTTCAGATTGACAATGTAAACATTAGCAATAAAAATGATGGAAAGTTTCTTGGCATATTCCTAGACAAGAGACTCAACTTCAGTACCCACATACAACACATAACTAAGAAAGTCTCTAAAACAGTTGGTATACTCTCCAAAATCAGATATTATGTTCCTAACTCTGCTCTCATCTCTCTATATTATGCACTAATCTATCCCTATCTCAACTATGGTATCTGTGCATGGGGTTCAACCACTGCAAACCACCTCAAGTCCATCATCACCCAGCAAAAATCTGCTATCAGAATAATATCAAATTCTGCTTTCAGATAACACACAGTCCCCTTATTTAACTCCCTAAACATGCTAAACATAATCTCACTCCACAAATTCTCTTGTGTCAACTACATTTACAAAACCCTGTTCTTAAATGCAAATCCTTGTCTGAAGCTCTTCTTGGACAGATGTAATAGGACCCATTATCACCACACCAGAAATAAATATCTCTTTGATATCCCCAGAGTTAAACTTAATCTGTGTAAACACTCTATGCAAATAAAGGGACCCAGTTTAAGGAACTCACTCCCTACTAAATTGAAAAGCTGTCCAACTTTTACATCATTCAAAATCAATACTAAAAAGTACCTAATTTCATCTTCATAGTTTTTCACTTTTTGCCTTAAAATTGCACTGTATCTTTTGCTACCCAGTCTCCCAATCTTTATGTACCCAATCTGAACATCTTTACCATTGTGATCATTGCTGTCTTATATGTGCTGTCAATCTGCTGTATGGTGTCTATTAACCTTGTTTAAATTACTAATCAAGCTGTCAATGTAATCAATCAGAGCTTTAATATAACAATGTGCTTTAATATACCTACTTATCTCTCTCATCTCATTTTTCTCTTGTAATGTATCTTTATCATTTATCATTTCTGATTAAAATTACCTACTTAAAATTATCTGCTAGATTAAGGACCTGCCCGAAACGCTGTGCGTACTAGTGGCTTTACAAGAATGTAAATACTGTACTATCCAATGTATTCTCACAAACCCAATGTACCTTCTTGTATATATAAATAAATAAATAAATAAATAAATAAAACAAACTGTGCCAAGCGTGGAAGGCCTTCATGACCCAGCGTTGTAGCGGGCCTCTCCTGGAAAGTTAAAATTGGTGAATTTATTCAAATTATCCAAGTTGATGGTTGTCACTGGGTCAACGTTTCCAACATTGGAGTAGCTGGACAAATTAACATATGCGACACCAGGCATAAATTTACATCCAAATCTACTGCAGTTATCTTGTGTGCTCTTGCTAATTGCCAGGATGATAAGCTGATATGCAATATAATGAATGTCAGCAGACACAGGGACTCAAGTATGAGTGGGGTATATGCTGTGGCGTTTGCTGCATCACTTGCAAGTGGTGAAGATCCGGTGAACCTCGTATGATGTGCAGAATGAGACAACATCTTCAAGAGAACTTTAAAGGAAAGTGTCTCATCTCATTCCCTGCAGCTCAGACACTGAGAAGAAAACGAATCATCCGGTCATGCTCGATGGAAGTGTACTGCATTTGCAGAAAGCTAAATGATTTGAAGCTGATGGTATGCTGTGACCGTTGCAATATTTGGAACCATGGATCATGTGTAGGTGTTACAGAATGTAATGATGATTAGTGGATTTGTTTCTTGTGCGCTAGCAAGTTGTGAATTATAATTTAAAATAATTAATACATTATTATTAATATTAATATTATTAATATTATTATTATTATTATTATTATTATTATTATTATTATTATTATTATTATTATTATTATAACCTTACCAAATGCTTTGCTGAATCAAATAATGTTATTACTTTCAATGTATTACAATAGCATAATTAAGTGCTGCAAGTGTCAGGTCTTTTATATAGTCGGTATTTGTTATATTCTGTACTCTTTTTATGTTATTTAAATTTCAAATATAAATAGTTTTTAAAGTATGTATCTTAATAAATTTGAACCTTATATTATTTAACATCAACAAATTAGATTTCGAATGTTAAAACCAATTTCAACCAATTAAAGGATTTATCCTTTAATGTTAAAAATTGTTCAAATTGAAATAAATATTTAACACTGTTCGGTACAGTTGTGTTTAATTATGTTTTGTGATTCCTTTGGAAAAAGTATTTGTGCACCAAGTACTACTAGGTCATTATGAGATATGCTGAATGTTGTCAATATACCATCTGAATACGCCTCACTTTGTGTTAATCATTGGACGTCCTAATGATTAAGGTCCCCAAAAGGACTTAATCAGACCTCAGTGGATATTTTTACTCTCCCTCTCTCTCTCAGAGCATCCCCTTATGTGTTGTATGTGGGTGCTGAAGTTCAGTCTCTTGTCTATGTATAGGTGAAGGAACTTTCCATAATTGTTATTGCTAATGTTTACTTGTAATACTGTGTATATACATCCAGTCCAGTGTTCTTACCCTCGACCGAGGAGAGGGTAAGCCGCGGCCGTATGGTCTGAAACCCACAAATATTTACAATGGGGGGGGGAGGGGGGATGGGGGGGAGGGGGGGGAGGGGGGGAGGGGGGGGGAGATAACATTTCCTCTTCAAGCACGCGCACACAAATGAACTATGTTACTTAACTGGAAGCACTCGTACAACATAATTTACACGATTTCTCAGGATTATTACACTTCTTACCAGCATATATACAGTATAGTACCTAGGAGATTCTCTTCAATGATATCTAAGATAATTAAAAGAACCCAAGCAAACTACTGTGGAAATGTGCAGGACAAACATACCAATTGTGACACTAGCTCTCCACATATGGCATTTGCTTAATTTAGAAACTGTACTTGTGGTCGAACACATGTTGTTGATGTGACGATGTGTTATGAATTTTGTGGCTAGCTCCTCAAGATTGTAACTGTCTTAGATAAATAAATTGTGTGTTCAGTCCCTGAACCCATTATGTGATAAATTAACTAAACTAAAAACTATAGTATGGCGACGAAACCTGAACTGCATAATGTAAATTAGGGATTAACCAGAAAAAGATATAGGTGAAGAATAACACCAGGTAACTGTAAAGCTGCCGCCCAGTTGGGTGGGTGGAGCACATGACTGTAAAGCTGCCACCCAGTTGGGTGGGTGTGGAGCACATGACTGTAAAGCTGCCGCCCAGTTGGGTGGGTGTGGAGCACATGACTGTAAAGCTGCCGCCCAGTTGGGTGGGTGTGGAGCACATGACTGTAAAGCTGCCGCCCAGTTGGGTGGGTGTGGAGCACATGACTGTAAAGCTGCCGCCCAGTTGGGTGGGTGTGGAACACATGACTGTAAAGCTGCCGCCCAGTTGGGTGGGTGTGGAGCACATGACTGTAAAGCTGCCGCCCAGTTGGGTGGGTGTGGAGCACATGACTGTAAAGCTGCCGCCCAGTTGGGTGCATGTGGAGCAGGACTAGTAACTGTGCGACTCCTCATAGATGTAAAGTGCCTTGTATAGTGACTGTTGTGAGCCTCTTGTTGAATCACTTGTGACACAAAAGATTACTGATGTGCCTCGTCCACAGGTACGTTGGTAAACAGCGATTCTACGTCCAACGAGGCTCTTATCCCTGTGGCCCGTGTGCCCCGCAGTAAGTCAACAAATTCCTTTGGAGACTTCAGGCTGAAGGCGCAGGGAACATAAGGAGTCAGCAGGCCGTTGAGTCGCTTTGCCAGTTGGACGTAGAATCGCTGTTTACCAACGTACCTGTGGACGAGACAATCGGGATGATAGCCGACAGAGTGTATCGTGATCCAGCCTGTACTCCTCTTGACATACCAGAAAATATTCTGAGGAAACTACTCCAAGCTTGTACTAAAGAGGCACCCTTCCTGAGCCCGTATGGGCACATGTATAAGCAAGTAGATGGGGTCGCCATGGGTTCTCCCCTAGGTGTCCTGTTTGCAAACTTCTACATGGGTACCATCGAGCAAAAAGTCTTAGTCGACATGAACTTGAAACCGGCCATATACTGCAGGTATGTTGACGACATTTTTACACAGGTACCTGATGTCAGACATCTGCAGGAGCTGAAGGAGTCCATGGTCGATATTTGTGGACGAAGGACATACCAAACTATATAATAAACATCCTATAAATCAAATAGTAATTTTTTTTTTTAAGGGATAACCGTAGCATGCTTGTTTCCGTCGACACGCAAACAGCAAATTATAAAGATAGCAACTGAGTACAATTCAGAGGTCACCATCAAATGATGTCGGCCCATTGGCCGCAGTAAATCCCGGGCTACCTCCTGCTGACAAGAGGTCTTGTAACCCAGCGTCCCAGTGGCCGCAGTAACTTTCGGGCTACCACATAAACTTGCGGCCCAGTGGCTGCAGTAAATCCATGGTTGTTTCCGGCTATAAAATATAAAATATATTCACAGTTGGAAATATTTTAGCAAACCCACTTGATAAACAATAAGTCTGGTAAGCCCGCGGCCCAGTGACCGGGGTAACTCCTGGCTACCTGGTGACTTCCTGGCTACCATCGGCTGACAAAGGGCTGGTAAACCAGCGGCCCAGTGGCCGCAGTAACTTCCGGGCTACCACGTAAACTTGCGGCCGCAGTGGTCTGGTAAACCAGCGGCACAGTGACTTCCGGTTTACCACCGTCAGGCAGACAGGCTGGTAGACCTGCGATGTAAATCCCGGGCTATCCCCGGAAAACAATAGGTCTGGTACACCAGCGGCCGCAGTAATTCCCGTGCTACCACCGGCAGACAATGGGTCTGGTAAACCTGCGGCCCAGAGGCCGCAGTAAATCCCGTGCTACCACCGGCAGACAACGGGTCTGGTAAACCAGTGGCCCAGTGGCCGCAGTAACTTCGTGCTTACCCCTGCAGACAAAAAGTCCGGTAAACCTGCGGCTCAGCGGCCGCAGTAAATCCCATGCTACCACTGGCAGACAAATAAGTCTGGTAAACCTGCGGCCCAGCAGCCGCAGTAACTTCAGGGCTACCACCGGCAGACAATAGTTCTGGTAAACCTGCGGCCCAGCGGCCGCAGTAACTTCAGGGCTACCCCCGGCAGACAATGTGTTTGGTAAACCTGCGGCTCGGTGGCCGCAGTAAAACCCTGGCTACCACCGTCGGACAATAGGACTGGGAAACCAGCAGCCTGGGGCACGAGAGAGCGAGGGCGACCCAGGACCCTAAGGGCACCCTCCATGGGCAAGAGCCCCACGGGGTGGCTGACCACGTGGGCGACTCCACCAGACGTGAAGCGCCACCACCCACGTGCATAATGGGGCCCAAATAGAGCAAAGAACCCTAGTCAACCAACTAGGGCGTCAACACAGACAGCAAGGGGAACAGCGTTGGGCACACGCCGACATTGGGGAGGAACCTGACTGAACATTTAGAACATAGACAACACTGTACTTTAGAGCAAGTTTAGAAGGGCAGGCCGCCCCTTGCGGGTCAGTCTGGGAGGTCGAAGTGCCCGCGAAGGCAAAAACAGCCAGGGTGGGGTCAGGCACCAAGTTAGCAGGCGTGATTTCCATAGCGTTAGGGAGTCCTAAGAACACAGCAAAAGCAGACTTTAACCTCAGTACAGATGATTGGTCCACGTGTTGTTTGCGCGAAGAGCTTTTAACTTGCGAAGCAGTGAGTCCTGAGAGTCCCGAGAACTCAGCAAAACAGACTTTAATCACAGTACAGACGATCAATCCACGAGTCGTTTGTGGGAAGAGCTTGTAACTTGTGAAACGGCAAGTCCTGCGAGTCCAGAGAACTCAGCAAACAGACTTGAATCACATTACAGACGATCGATCCACGTGTCGTTTGCGGGAAGAGTTTGACTTGCGAAGCGGTGCGTGGCAGGAGCAGGAGAGAGCGCATGACCGATTGATTGATTGATGAAGATTAAGCCACCCAAGAGGTGGCACGGGCATGAATAGCCCGTAAGTGGTGGCCCTTTCGAGCCATTACCAGTATCAAAAGATGATACTGGAGATCTGTGGAGGCCCAACTGCACCCTGCGTGACGGGAGATGTCTCCCGGACCAAGTGGTGACCAAATGGTCGAGCGCATGACCTCTCCTCCCCTCTTTATATAGGCCCCCCTTGCGCTTCTCGCCCAGCGCCATGTGGATCGCGCTCTGCAAATATCTTTTCTTACTGCCCCCAGAAAATCCACCGCTTTCCTGCGTATCGCTGCACATCTGACTGCACATCGAGTCAGCTATCGATCGGTCTGTGTGCATGGGAACAGAGCACCAACCTTCTTCCATGTCATGGGAAGGCTGAACAAAAACACTGTGGCGTCGCCTCTCTCCACCAACGAGGAGGCGACAAACCACACGGCACCTCGGATGCATTTCCGACGGTTCCTTTCATATAAAAGGGGTGACGCCGAGGAAAATAAGACTCGCGTCCCTACCAAAACGAATTCATAAATTCTACTTCCTTTCCTGATCTCTTATCTAACAGTTGTTGATAGGAAAAGTGAACACGACACTATAAATAATTATCCTTCTGAAATCATATGAACGAACATATGACATCGTGTGAATCACTTGCTATATTTATATCAATATAAAAATACACAGTAGAACCGAGCACAAAGTTGAAGATGATGTTCAATGCTGAAAAGTCTTACTCTGGGTCAATGACAGGCACAGTTCCCTGGGGTGAAAGTTGCATGATTAGCAGGGACCTGAGTGGCAGGGACCTGAGTGGCAGAGACCTGAGAGGCACGGATCTGACACACATTCACATCACATCCCAGGTCAAGACTGAGTTGCGACAAAGACGCACAGACCGAAGCATCTATGGTCCAGGGCCCACATGCACCATGTTGCACAGAGTTAAGGTTCGCCTCCGAGAGGACCTCATTCTCACCACGGCTGAGATCTTAGAAAAGGTTTTAGCTTAAGCTTTAGATTAAGCTTAAACTTACTTAAGCTTAAAACCTAACTTAAGCTAAGATGGAGAAGAGAAGGTGAACACCTTCAAGTGCTACCGGTACTCCCACTATACCAGTAAGTGCAGAAATGCAGTATCTGCGCCCAGGAACACCACTACACAGCCTGCATATTCTCCCATCGACGCTGCCTACTCTGCAATGGCTTGCACACTGCAGTTTCACCTAACTGTTTCCTCCGACAAGAGGAAATAAAAAAGAAGTTGGCAAACACTACCTCACCTCAGCTAGACAACCCGCTTTTCAGGCCTTGCCCGAGAACACTGAGGAAGCTGCTGCTACTTCACCCCCGCTTGATCCCTCACTTTCGAGCTCACCTCCACAGCCCTTACAACCACCACCCAAGCCTGCAGTTACCACCAACAACACCTTCGTACCGGCACTCCTACACCTGGCCGACAAATTGGCAGGCAACGACGTCAACCTATACGTCCACACCATCAACAGGCTGCTCACCGCAAATGGACTTCCGACGGTGACTGTACCATTCGACCTTCTCCCAGCTCCTCCACCTGCGGCTGGCCCGGCGTCCAACCCCGCAACAGGGCCCACAACCAGTCTGATAAAAAGGGACGCCACCCTCCCTGGCTACCTCTGCCAACGAAGACATCACATCGAGAGACGACAACGGACCACCCAAAACTCCCCTAAGCCATCAGGAAGCTCTCCAGAGCCACCACCGACTTCGATGAGAACATCCTTGCGACCGACGACGAAAACAAAAGCTCTTGCCATTTGCTGTTCATTCCGCCCAGGGAGGTCAATGGCAACGCACACACCAGACGAAAATTGGCTCACAGATGTAATTCCTAGACGGACAAATGCAATTCTTCGAAAAGGACGACGATCCTGATGGTATCAAACTACCGAGGTTGCTCCATTCAGATATAAAGCGTCTCTCTGGACATTAAACTACATCCTGGGGACAAAGCGTCCTGCGGGTCATAAACTGCGAGCGACCATGAAGATCCCATCCATCCACAGATCTCCAGTATCAGCTATTGATACTGTGTTACGGTCACTATGGGTCGCAACCGGGTTCTTTGATGGTAGAACCAAAATGATAGTATCCAACCCCAAGTCGATAGTACGCTCTCAAGAAAGTGGCTATGTAGTGCATAAAAAAGGAGGGGATGAACAAAACACTGTTCCTCTCGTCAATGTATTAAATATCTTTACACCACGGTTAAGTATATATATGTACACCGTCACCATAAATAATATATAAAGAACAGATAGGCTATTTCTACACTTAAGTACAATCCATTCGCTCAGGATATCACGGGCTCACCATAGCCCGTGCTACATGGACACTTCGTTCTGAGTAGCTAAATCTGAAACAACAACAATAGCTCAGGATATCAAACGTGGTCACGTGCAGAGTTCAACAATCCCCAGTATTTCTTCACTGTCCAGTAGCGTATCCAACCTTACTGGGAAGAACACCAGCGAGTTCACATATGCGTGGGCCAGCCCACTGACAGTGTCATGAGGTGCCTGTTGTTTGGTATCTGGGGCTTTAACTCATATTAAATTATTTGATTATTATGATTAACATAAATCGAAGGACCACCCACTTTTGAGAAAAGAGAGAAAATGAATAAAGGTGATTATTAGACTGACACTATAGAACCAGTGCCTGTGTACGATAATTAACTTGACAATCACTTGAAGATAATGAATAGACTGTATTATTAATTAAAGTGAAAGCCTCAAATAACAACATTGGGGGGTATTTCTAGAAGTTCATACCTGTACCCCAACAACCGCTCTCCAGCTACTCGCTGGCAGAGTACCTCAGCCACACGCTGAGCGGGGTCACAAACCAATACAGGGGTAGCGATCCCCTGGCAGCAGTCTCTAGCGACCAGCTAGCAGCACTACTCAACAGGCACCTCCCTGTTGTCAGTCTCTCCCCTAAGCCAGTCCCAAAGGTACGCCGATCTTTTTCAACAGTAAAGCACTAGCAGCTACCACACTGCTTCATCGGCGGCAGCTTACTTGGTCATTTCCTGGACCATGTAGGGAGACTCTGGACTGCCCAAGATGAACTGCCGTTTCCTTTACCGCTGCCTCCAGACGTTACCTCTGTGAACACAAAAACGTCATCTATGACCTAGCCGGTACTGGCGAAACTAGGAAATACCACTAACCCACTGGGGAGTTGACATTGTGCTCTGTAGCACCCCATAAGGTGGTGCTGGTCTTGATGCGTCACCTCACCAGAGGTCACTCACAACGACCCCTCTGGCTGACCAAGGCAGGAATCTTTAGCCATTTCCAAGTTTTAGATAGCCACCATTGTGGTGTTTGTGTGTTGCTGAGGAAGTCTTGGTTGTAGGGTTGATATAAAGCCATTGCTTGGTTACTGACTTTAATACTTATAAACGATTACATGACTAGTAGCTACCAAGCTTGGCGGGCGTCCTGTACGCTCTCTTGTTTACCTTTCTCTGCGTCTGAGCCGCAGCACATAGAAAACGGATGGTACCATTTTCTGTGAACATGACATCCCTCCTTTTCTTTAAAAAGAATGAATACAGGATGTCTACCATGCTTGTAGCACAAAGCAAAGTTATTGACACAAAGTAAGTTATTACAACCCGTTCTCACACAAGACAGCACATATATGACTTAATGCTTAAAGTCAATATGTTGAATATGAATTAGTAAATATGTGATATATTCCCAGTTACTTTTTTTTCCAAGGCCCAAAATCTTCCTCACGTACCAACTTGCGTCTCACAGTACCCGTCCGTCAACCTAGATAGCAGAATAGTCGTGATTGGTTCAATTATAAGGAAAATTGTACTTTTCAGGTCCCACATGGGTTGTGAAATTTACCTACTATTGTCCATGCTCTTAGAATATTATAGATCAGCTACTTCCTATTGAAGGTTCGTAGTTTTGTTTTGAGAAATATTAGTTGTTCTTAGTAAATTATAATAAGCACCAAAAATTATTACATAGAATAACAGTCCTTCACCAATCAATATTATATACCATAGTTGGTGCTTTACAAATCTTTAAAGGATGTTTTGTAGGAACGCTAACAGAAAACGATGGTTCTTTGGAATGTCTATGGGGTAAACTACTCTAAACAGGATGGTATTGTGTCTACTATACCAACTACAGGATCGGTATATTGTCCACTACCACCTGTTAGGTGGGTAAGGGGTCCAATACCACCCACAGGATGGGTATGAGGGTCACATCCACCCAGAGGATGAGTATAGGGATCACATCCACCCACAGGAAGGGTATGGGGTCCAATACCACCCACAGGATGAGTATGGCGTCCACTACAACCCACAGGATGGGTATGGGGCTCCAACCACCCATAGAATGGGTATGGGGCTCCAACCACCCATAAAATGGGTATGGGGTCCAATAACACCCACTGGATGTGTATATGGCGTCCATTGCCGCGCGTGGAGCTCGAAAACCGCAGCATTCATCTCAGAACCATGCCTATTTCACGCAGATTCCTTAATAAACGTAAAAGTTTTATATGTCACAAGAAAGATAGAAATATAAGCTTCATTCTAAATACCTTACCATGGGCATATTTAAATTTAAACCGAAGATACGTGTACTTTTATAATAGCCGAGCTCCGACCCCGGACAGATCGATCGACCGAGCAACTCTCTCTCAGAACAATGTTTATTTCACGTGAATTCGTTAGTAAACATATATGTTTTATATGTCTCAAGAAAGACAGACATATAAGCTTCACTTTAAACACTTTACTATAGACATATTTAAATTTCAAATGAAGATTATTGTATTTTAAAAATTACGGAGCTCCCACCCCGTACAGACTGAACGACAGAGCAACTCTCTCTCAGATCAATGTTTATTTCACGTAAATTCGTTAATAAACACAAATGTTTTATAAGTCTTAAGCAAGATAGAAATAAGAGCTTCATTTTAAATACATTACAATAGACATATTTATAGCTCAAGTGAAGATACATATGTTTTTATAGTAGCGCTCAGTAGCTTGTCGGGCATGGAGTGCAGACGCCTACGCACTTGCCGATATATTGTATAATTAACAAAGATACGCTAATAAAGCCTAAAATCTTATATGCCTCCAGAAAGACCGATATATGAACATTATTATAATTGCACCAAATGAAATATATCATGTTCGAGAACAAAGATATATCAATTTTAAATTAAGTTTCGACTCTCTCTCGGGTGAGAGAGTTATTGGAGATTCTGTGCACTAAATACCCAAAGCTACTCAAACCCTCCTAGCATTATTTAAGTAATGAAGTAATATGGTATATTTACTCACTATAATGTGGGTGCTGAATGCAGAACATGAGAAAACATATATCTTGCTCCAAACTAATATAATTTCATTATGAAATAAGTAGCATCAAAGGAAGTCGATGGTCCAAGCAGCAATGTTGTGGAGCGACTTATCCAAGATATATCGTTGTTTGGAAAGTGTTTGTTGGCATATCCAGTTGTCGCACTTCTCTGCTCAAATTATCACAAATTTAAATTATAATGTTAACAAGTAGAATACGTATTTTTAATAAAATCTAACATAACTAGCCAGAAAACATTTAACATTAATTAAAAAATATATGTTTGGAAGTTAAATCGACTTCATAGGACAATGGTTTTGTTATATATACTCGTTATTCGTTGACATGCGTTCGCTACTTAAACTACCATGTACTGTACTTATGTAAAATCTCCCATGTCTCTTCGCTCATCTCACCGAACCCTACAGGCTCTGTGATATATTGTTTAATTAATTGAGATTCACAAATAAAGCTAATAATTTTATATGTTATCAAAAAGGCAGAGCTTAGTTTAGTTCATTTATTATGCACTCCATACCCATCCTATGGACGATAGTGGAGTGTTACAGAGGCACATAATGGGCTCAGGGAATGAGCCCCACAATTCATATAGCCAAGCAAGTTATAATCTTGATAAGCTAGTTACAAAAGTCAATACACATTGTCACATCAACAATGGGCTCGAGACCGACCACAAGTACAGTTTATAATTTAAGCAACTGGTTTATATGGAGGGCTAGTGTCACAATTGATATGTTTATCCTACACATAACCCCCTCTCCCCCATCCAATGGGCAGGGGTGGATAGGTTACAATCAAGTTTTTTTTTTTGCGTTTTATTCAGAGATTAGGTCTTATTAGGTGAGGAAAGATATTCATATTTTAAAGAAGGTTTCTTGGCTCTCCATTTGTAACAAACTTACACATTGATGGAAAATATACAACCTTTTGAAAATCAATATTAGTTTGATCTAGATATTGTAATTAACGAAAGTATTTATGTCATCAGAAAGGTAGAAATATAGGATACATTTAAAATCCTTTGTCATAAATACAACTGAAGTGAAAACGAAGATATATGCGTTTTGATAGTTACTTGATGGCTTGCTCTGAGAGTGTGAAGCCCTGCACACCAGCCAATAAATTGTATAATTAGTTTCCATATATTTTAATTAATCATAAAAATCTATATGTCAGAAGAAAGGAAGATGTAGTCGTTAATGTGAGAACATTTAAAAATATATATCTCTTAAGTTAAATAAATAATACCACCTTATCGTCGGTGTCCGGACACATGAAAATTACCTAGGTATCAGCATCCAGCCAGGCGGGGATCACAGGCTGCACAATACTGATAAATTATATAATGCACTACTTGTGGTCGATCTCGAACCCATTTATGATTTGACGACTTATAGTGAATTTTGTAACTAGCTCATTAAGATTGTATCTTGCTTAGCTAAATGAATTGTGGGGTTCGGTCCATTCATTTTCTTTCTTTATTATGCACCCCATAATACCCATCCTGTGGGCGGTGGTGTAAAGGATTACAGAGGCACATAATCGGTTCAGGAACTGAACCCTCTAGTTCGTTTAGCTAAGCAAATAACAATCTTTTGACGCTAGTTACAAAATTATTAATGTACACATACTTATGCATACATGTACACATACATACGTATACATATATAAATACACATACATATTTAATCACCCACACAAATACACACATCAGTAATTTTTTGTGTCACAAGTGATTCAACAAAAGGCTCACAACAGTCACTATACAAGGCACTTTACATCTATGAGGAGTCGCACAGTTACTAGTCTTGCTCCACACCCACCCAACTGGGCGGCAGCTTTACAGTCATGTGCTCCACACCCACCCAACTGGGCGGCAGCTTTACAGTCATGTGCTCCACACCCACCCAACTGGGCAGCAGCTTTACAGTTACCTGGTGTTATTCTTCACCTATATCTTTTTCTGGTTAATCCCTATTTACATTATGCAGTTCAGGTTTCGTCGCCATACTATAGTTTTTAGTTTAGTTAATTTATCACATAATGGGTTCAGGGACTGAACACAATTTATTTATCTAAGCAAGTTACAATCTTCAGGAGCTAGCCACAAAATTCATAACACATCGTCACATCAACAACATGTGTTCGAGATCGACCACAAGTACAGTTTCTAAATTAAGCAAATGCTATATGTGGAGAGCTAGTGTCACAATTGATATGTTTGTCCTGCACATTTCCACAGTAGTTTGCTTGGGTACATAGACAAGAGACTGAACTTCAGCACCCACATACAACACAAAGGGATGCTCTGAGAGAGAGAGAGAGAGAGGGAGAGTAAAAATATCCACTGAGGTCTGATTAAGTCCTTTTGGGGACCTTAATCATTAGGACGTTCAATGATTAACGCAAAGTGAGGCGTATTCAGATGGTATATTGACAACATTCAGCATATCTCATACTGACCTAGTAGTACTTGGTGCACAAATACCTTTTCCAAAGGAATCGCAAAACATAATTAAACACAACTGTACCGTACAGTGTTATATATTTATTTCAGTTTGAACAATTTTTAACATTAAAGGATAAATCCTTTAATTGGTTGAAATTGGTTTTAATATTCGAAATCTAATTTGTTGATGTTAAATAATATAAGGTTCAAATTTATTAAGATACATACTTTAAAAACTATTTCTATTTGAAATTTAAATAACATTAACAGAGTACAGAATATAACAAATACCGACTATATAAAAGACCTGATAGTTGCAGCACTTAATTATGCTATTGTAACACATTGAAAGTAATAACATTATTTGATTCAGCAAAGCATTTGGTAAGGTTATAATAATAATAATAATAATAATAATAATAATAATAATAATAATAATAATAATAATAATGTATTAATTAAGTATTTTAAATTATAATTTACAACTTGCTAGCGCACAAGAAACAAATCCACGAATCATCATTACATTCTGTAACACCTACACATGATCCATGGTGCCAAATATTGCAACGTTCACAGCATACCATCAGCTTCAAATCATTTAGCTTTCTGCAAATGCAGTACCCTTCCATCGAGCATGACCGGATGATTCGTTTTCTTCTCAGTGTCTGAGCTGCAGGGAATGAGATGAGACACTTTCCTTTAAAGTTCTCTTGAAGATGTTGTCTCATTCTGCATATCATACGAGGTTCACCGGATCTACACCACTTGCAAGTGATGCAGCAAACGCCACAGCATATACCCCACTCATACTTGAGTCCTTGTGTCTGCTGACATTCATTATATTGCATATCAGCTTATCATCCTGGCAATTAGCAAGAGCATACAAGATAACTTCAGTAGATTTGGATGGTAATTTATGCCTGGTGTCGAATATGTTAATTTGTCCAGTTACTCCAATGTTGGAAACGGTGGCCCAGTGACAACCATCAACTTGGATAATTTGAATAAATTCACCAATTGTAACTGGCCAGGAGAGGTCCCGCTACCACGCTGGGTCATGAAGGCCTTCTAGGCTTGGCACAGTTTGTTTGATGAGGTCACATGCAGATTTTATATGAAGGTCAGAGAGCTGTACATTTGTTCCAATGTTCATTATCTCGTCATTTGTTAAATAATTTAACATTGTCGAATGTGAAGCACTGTTATCACTCTCCTTATTGTTGCATTGGTGTGAGGAGTGGCAGTGATTGGTTCAGTTTATTTTTTTTTTTTAAATAGGGACATAAATTTGTACTGCAGATACCAGTACAGTTGCACCGTTTCTTTATATATTTTTTACTTGGGTTAGCAAGGCGAGACGCTTCTCTTAACGTGATACTGTTGGTATCAAATAGAAATAGTTTTTAAAGTATGTATCTTAATAAATTTGAACCTTATATTATCAACATCAACAAATTATATTATTTAACATCAACAAATTAGATTTCGAATGTTAAAACCAATTTCAACCAATTAAAGGATTTATCCTTTTTAAAGGATTTAATTAAAGGATTTGACACAAAAATCAGTATGAAAATTACCTCGGCTGAGGATATTGAAAAACTTCAAGCTGATATTAATAAAGTTTTCGACTGGGCATCAGAAAATAACATGATGTTTAACAGTGATAAATTCCAGGTACTCAGGTACGGTAAAAATGAGGACCTTAAACATAATACAGAGTACAAAACACAATCAAATGTACCCATAATAGGAAAACAGCATGTAAAGGATTTGGGAATAATAATGTCTGACGACCTAACGTTTAAGGAGCATAACCAAGCAAATATTGCGACAGCCAGAAAAATGATAGGATAGATTACGAGAACTTTCAAATCCAGGGATCCCATCACAATGGTTGTACTCTTCAAGTCACTTGTGTTGTCCCGTCTTGAGTACTGCTCAGTACTCACTTCCCCCTTCAGAGCAGGAGAGATTGCTGAAATAGAGGGAATACAGAGAACATATACGGCACGCATAGACGCAATAAAGCACCTAAATTATTGGGATCGTCTCATAGCCCTCCAAATGTACTCACTAGAAAGAAGACGAGAGAGATATCAAATAATATACACCTGGAAGATACTGGAGGGCCAAGTACCAAATCTACACAGTAAAATAACAACGTACTGGAGTGAACGATATGGAAGAAAATGTAGAATAGAACCAGTGAAGAGCAGAGGTGCCATAGGCACAATCAGAGAACACTGTATAAACATCAGAGGTCCACGGTTGTTCAACGTCCTCCCAGCAAGCATAAGAAATATTGCCGGAACAACCGTGGACATTTTCAAGAGGAAACTAGATTTATTCCTCCAAGGAGTGCCGGACCAACCGGGCTGTGGTGGGTATGTGGGCCTGCGGGCCGCTCCAAGCAACAGCCTAGTGGACCAAACTCTCACAAGTCAAGCCTGGCCTCGGGCCGGGCTTGGGGAGTAGAAGAACTCCCAGAACCCCATCAACCAGGTATCCTTTAATGTTAAAAATTGTTCAAATTGAAATAAATATATAACACTGTACAGTACAGTTGTGTTTGCCTGCCACAGCCTGCCACAGCCTTGAGAGCACGGAGCCTCTCTCTACATTGGCGACCCAGTCTGGCTAAACATTGCGGTACAGTAGAACCTCAAGACCAAGGTATTTGTATCTGGTAACTAGTCGAGCAGAGAGCCATCATCCAACTGCATTTTGCGATCGGCCCCACCCCGTCTGGGTGGGTGTCGGTTCAGGATCTTTGTTTTCTCTACTGAGATGACTAAGCATAGTTCCTGACATGTGGACAATACAGAGTTCAGAACATTTTGGGTGTTGGTATACCCATTGGTGTGGATCAGTATATCATCCACATAGCTAATGATGTGTTCGCTGGACCTTCTAGTTACAAAGTTTAAAAGTGCACTGATTAACACATTGAACAGAGTAGGACTGAGGACACCTCCCTGTGGAGTGCCAAGTTCAAAAAATCTCGTTACACTCCTATGCCCATGGAACAGTACAGATGACTTCCTGTTGGATAGATAGCCTCTTATCCACCGTAGAAGCCATCCTCCAACATTTATTTTAGCAAGTTCTCTCAGAATGACGTGTGGGTTAGCAATGTCAAAGGCTGACTTAAGATCTAGGAAAGTGGTGTATGACCTATCAGTATGCAGGGTGAGGAATGTGGAAATACAGTGATGTACACTCTTTCCATGCATAAAGCCATATATCTGGGGAGACAACATATTAATAATTTTGTAAAGGAGACGGTTGAGAACCATCCTCTCAAGACACTTATAGAGACAACTAGTGAGGGAGATTGGGTGAAAAGCACTCGGCTCGTGAGGTTTAGGAATGGGAATAATAACACTGTTGGTCCATGACTTAGGAAGCTCCCCAGTTACATAGCTCATATTATACAATTGAAGAAAGGTATTCCCTGGAACTAGCAGAAGCATATGCAGTATGCCGTAAGTAACTCCATCCTCCCCGGGTGATGTAGCTTTGCCTTTATGTAGAGCAGAATCTAGTTTGTATTCAGTAAAAGCATGTCACAGTCATCCTCTTGATGATGCATGAAGTCAAGGAGCCTTGCCCTATCAGTATATCTATCATTTAATTCATTCTGCGAGGGTAGAGGAAGACTGTCAAAGCTGGAAGTCGTGGCCCAAGCACCAACAAGCTCATTTGCTCTGTGCAGAGGATTAGGGTACGAGATCTCTGCAGCATTTTTCCCTTTGATCTTGTTGATATCCTTCCATGCCCGACTTAGTGGCGTGTGAGAATTGAGACCACGGACAAAAGTTTCCCAGTCTGTCTGCCTCAGCTCCACCATACGTTCCCTGGCCTTAGCCAGAGCCGCTTGAAAGAGCCGAAGCATTTCAGCAGTGCGGGTCCTTCTACAAGCTAGTCCAATTATTCTGGCAGTGCGTTTTAGTGTCTGCAATTTAGAATCATTATAATAAACATAAGTGCTATGACCAGTGTAATTTGGGTTACGTGGCCTGGACGATGGATCAAGTGATTCTATAAACTGGTTGATAGTACCTGTGAGCTCATTGTTAAAATCTTCAACTGATGAAGGCTCAGATGACTGCACCATTCTGACACATGAGCAACAAGATTGTCTCGTTGATCGATGGGCACAGCCAGCCTCTTCCGCTTGAACACTCCACCAGGGAGGATAGAACTGCCAATGCTTACAGTGGCTAATATGGCCAGATGATCAGACGCCATAACTGGCACTATTGACGAGGCGCACACGGTGTGGGAGACGTTGAAACCGAGACATAGATCAGGAATACCTCCGTAGAAATGCGTCGGTTCAAGGTCACCCACAATCTGTGCATCATCGTGACTACCTAATAGTGACACTAGTTGCCGTTACGATTACTGAACTGCGAATTACCAATATTCCTATGTCTAGCGTTATAATCACCTATAGTGATGGTAGGCTCAGTCTGAATACAGATAGGAAGGTCAGCATAATTAAAGTTACAAGGAGTCGATTATTTAGTACATAGTTGTTTTTCTCTTAAACTGGATGATAGAGGGGGAGTCTTTAACGTGATTGGGAATACATACATACATACATACATACATACATACATACATACATACATACATACATACATACATACATACATACATACATACATACATACATACATACATACATGCATGCGTACATCCATTCATACATACACACATACATACATACATACATACATACATACATACATACATACATACATACATACATACATACATACATACATACATACATACATACATACATACATGCGTATATAAATACATGCGTATATAAATACATACATACATACATTACATACATACATACATACATTACATACATACATACATACATGCATGCGTACATACATACATCCATCCATCCATCTATCCATACATACATACATACATACATGCATACATACATACATACATACATACATACATACATACATACATACATACATACATACATACATACATACATACATACATACATACATACATACATACATGCATGCGTACATACATACATACATCCATCCATCTATCCATTCATACATGCATACATACATACATACATACATACATACATACATACATACATACATACATACATACATACATACATACATACATACATATACATACATACATACATACATGCATTCATGCATGCATACATACATACATACATACATTACATACATACATACATACATACATGCATACATACATGCATGCATGCGTACATACATACATCCATCCATCTATCCATTCATACATGCATACATACATACATACATACATACATACATACATACATACATACATACATACATACATACATACATACATACATACATACATACATACACGTCCAGCCAGCATATAGCTATTTCGGAACAAAATCCAATACAGTTTATATTGGTGAAACGCCACTGTGATGAGGAGTTGAAATATCACAGGAACTGTAGGTTAATGTGTGACATAGGTGAGGTTAGATGAGGCATCTACAAGCATCAGCTGGAGGCTGATGGAGTGTTGTGGAGGCTGGTGGTACTATGTCCAGATGTTGGAGGGAGGATTTGACTCTCCCACCATCCCTCCCCCTCCCCCCCCCCCACACATTGACCGCAGTATGTCTAAGGTTACTTTCCACTCTCGCTTACCAAGGGTATAACCCCCGCCCCTCCCAACACACACACATGCATCAGATTCTTAACTTACAATATTTATGATTTACCAATTTATGTTACTACACTGACTGTCAATTTCACAATATTGTATAAACTTTGATGAATCGCTCGTCTATGGGTCATCCAATAATGTTAGCAGACTTCTAGATGTTACCACTGCTAGGTTTAGGCTCAGCTACAAGTACCTCTGGAAGTTTGTAACATCTGATGATGTAGATTTGACTAAATGTAAACTCTGTCAGCAGAACTATTCGCATACTTTGCGTCATTATATAATGGAATGTGAAAAATCGCGGAATTTAAAGATAACACCATCAATAGTGTCCATGAAATGTGTAAGTACTTCATTCATAATGATGTGCTGCACATGACTGTAAAGCTGCCGCCCAGTTGGGTGGGTGTGGAGCACATGACTGTAAAGCTGCCGCCCAGTTGGGTGGGTGTGGAGCACATGACTGTAAAGCTGCCGCCCAGTTGGGTGGGTGTGGAGCACATGACTGTAAAGCAGCCGCCCAGTTGGGTGGATGTGGAGCACATGACTGTAAAGCTGCCGCCCAGTTGGGTGGGTGTGGAGCACATGACTGTAAAGCTGCCGCCCAGTTGGGTGGGTGTGGAGCACATGACTGTAAAGCTGCCGCCCAGTTGGGAGAGTGTGGAGCACATGACTGTAAAGCTGCCGCCCAGTTGGGTGGGTGTGGAGCACATGACTGTAAAGCTGCCGCCCAGTTGGGTGGGTGTGGAGCACATGACTGTAAAGCTGCCGCCCAGTTGGGTGGGTGTGGAGCACATGACTGTAAAGCTGCCGCCCAGTTGGGTGGGTGTGGAGCACATGACTGTAAAGCTGCCGCCCAGTTGGGAGAGTGTGGAGCACATGACTGTAAAGCTGCCGCCCAGTTGGGTGGGTGTGGAGCACATGACTGTAAAGCTGCCGCCCAGTTGGGTGGGTGTGGAGCACATGACTGTAAAGCTGCCGCCCAGTTGGGAGAGTGTGGAGCACATGACTGTAAAGCTGCCGCCCAGTTGGGTGGGTGTGGAGCACATGACTGTAAAGCTGCCGCCCAGTTGGGAGAGTGTGGAGCACATGACTGTAAAGCTGCCGCCCAGTTGGGTGGGTGTGGAGCACATGACTGTAAAGCTGCCGCCCAGTTGGGTGGGTGTGCAGCACATGACTGTAAAGCTGCCGCCCAGTTGGGTGGGTGTGGAGCACATGACTGTAAAGCTGCCGCCCAGTTGGGTGGGTGTGGAGCACATGACTGTAAAGCTGCCGCCCAGTTGGGTGGGTGTGGAGCACATGACTGTAAAGCTGCCGCCCAGTTGGGTGGGTGTGGAGCACATGACTGTAAAGCTGCCGCCCAGTTGGGTGGGTGTGGAGCACATGACTGTAAAGCTGCCGCCCAGTTGGGTGGGTGTGGAGCACATGACTGTAAAGCTGCCGCCCAGTTGGGTGGGTGTGGAGCACATGACTGTAAAGCTGCCGCCCAGTTGGGTGGGTGTGGAGCACATGACTGTAAAGCTGCCGCCCAGTTGGGTGGGTATGGAGCACATGACTGTAAAGCTGCCGCCCAGTTGGGTGGGTGTGGAGCACATGACTGTAAAGCTGCCGCCCAGTTGGGTGGGTGTGCAGCAAGACTAGTAACTGTGTGACTCACCATAAATGTAAAGTGCCTTGTATAGTGACTGTTGCGAGCCTCTTGTTGAATCACTTGTGACACAAAAAATTACTGATGTGTGTATTTGTGGTGGTGATTAAATATGTATGTGTATGTATATATGTATACGTATGAATATGTACATGTATGCATAAGTATGTGTACATTAATAATTTTGTAACTAGCGTCAAAAGATTGTTATTTGCTTAGCTAAACGAACTAGAGGGTTCAGTTCCTGAACCGATTATGTGCCTCTGTAATCCTTTACACCACCGCCCACGGGATGTGTATTATGGGGTGCATAATAAAGAAAGAAAATGAATGGACCGAACCCCACAATTCATTTAGCTAAGCAAGTTACAATCTTAATGAGCTAGTTACAAAATTCACTATAAGTCGTCACATCATAAATGGGTTCGAGATCGACCACAAGTAGTGCATTACATAAATTTATCAGTATTGTGCAGCCTGTGATTCCCGCCTGGCTGGATACTGATACCTAGGTAATTTTCGTGTGTCCGGACACCGGCAATAAGGTGGTATTATTTATTTAACTTAAGAGATATATATTTTTAAATGTTGTCACATTAACGGCTACATCTTCCTTTCTTCTGACATATAGATTTTTAAGATTAATTAAAATATATGGAAACTAATTATACAATTTATTGGCTGGTGTGCAGGGCTTCACACTCTCAGAGCAAGCCATCAAGTAACTATCAAAACGCATATATCTTCGTTTTCACTTCAGTTATATTTATGACAAAGGATTTTAAATGTAGCCTATATTTCTACCTTTCAGATGACATAAATACTTTCGTTAATTACAATATCTAGATCAAACTAACATTGATTTTCAAAAGGTTGTATATTTTCCATCAATGGAGAGCATCAGCCAAGAAGCCTTCTTTAAAATATGAATATCTTTCCTCACCCAATAAGATCTAATCTCTGAATAAAACGCAAAAAAAAAAACTTGATTGTAACCTATCCACCCCTGCCCATTGGATGGGGGAGAGGGGGTTATGTGTAGGATAAACATATCAATTGTGACACTAGCCCTCCATATAAACCAGTTGCTTAAATTATAAACTGTACTTGTGGTCGGTCTCGAGCCCATTGTTGATGTGACAATGTGTATTGACTTTTGTAACTAGCTTATCAAGATTATAACTTGCTTGGCTATATGAATTGTGGGGCTCATTCCCTGAGCCCATTATGTGCCTCTGTAACACTCCACTATCGTCCATAGGATGGGTATGGAGTGCATAATAAATGAACTAAACTAAGCTCTGCCTTTTTGATAACATATACAATTATTAGCTTTATTTGTGAATCTCAATTAATTAAACAATATATCACAGAGCCTGTAGGGTTCGGTGAGATGAGCGAAGAGACATGGGAGATTTTACATAAGTACAGTACATGGTAGTTTAAGTAGCGAACGCATGTCAACGAATAACGAGTATATATAACAAAACCATTGTCCTATGAAGTCGATTTAACTTCCAAACATATATTTTTTAATTAATGTTAAATGTTTTCTGGCTAGTTATGTTAGATTTTATTAAAAATACGTATTCTACTTGTTAACATTATAATTTAAATTTGTGATAATTTGAGCAGAGAAGTGCGACAACTGGATATGCCAACAAACACTTTCCAAACAACGATATATCTTGGATAAGTCGCTCCACAACATTGCTGCTTGGACCATCGACTTCCTTTGATGCTACTTATTTCATAATGAAATTATATTAGTTTGGAGCAAGATATATGTTTTCTCATGTTCTGCATTCAGCACCCACATTATAGTGAGTAAATATACCATATTACTTCATTACTTAAATAATGCTAGGAGGGTTTGAGTAGCTTTGGGTATTTAGTGCACAGAATCTCCAATAGATGGGGCGACTCTCTCACCCGAGAGAGAGTCGAAACTTAATTTAAAATTGATATATCTTTGTTCTCGAACATGATATATTTCATTTGGTGCAATTATAATAATGTTCATATATCGGTCTTTCTGGAGGCATATAAGATTTTAGGCTTTATTAGCGTATCTTTGTTAATTATACAATATATCGGCAAGTGCGTAGGCGTCTGCACTCCATGCCCGACAAGCTACTGAGCGCTACTATTAAAACATATGTATCTTCACTTGAGCTATAAATATATCTATTCTAATGTATTTAAAATGAAGCTCTTATTTCTATCTTGCTTAAGACTTATAAAACATTTGTGTTTATTAACGAATTTACGTGAAATAAACATTGATCTGAGAGAGAGTTGCTCTGTCGTTCAGTCTGTACGGGGTGGGAGCTCCGTAATTTTTAAAATACAATAATCTTCATTAGAAATTTAAATATGTCTATAGTAAAGTGTTTAAAGTGAAGCTTATATGTCTGTCTTTCTTGAGACATATAAAACATATATGTTTACTAACGAATTCACGTGAAATAAACATTGTTCTGAGAGAGAGTTGCTCGGTCGATCGATCTGTCCGGGGTCGGAGCTCGGCTATTATAAAAGTACACGTATCTTCGGTTTAAATTTAAATATGCCCATGGTAAGGTATTTAGAATGAAGCTTATATTTCTATCTTTCTTGTGACATATAAAACTTTTACGTTTATTAAGGAATCTGCGTGAAATAGGCATGGTTCTGAGATGAATGCTGCGGTTTTCGAGCTCGACGCGCGGCAATGGACGCCATATACACATCCAGTGGGTGTTATTGGACCCCATACCCATTTTATGGGTGGTTGGAGCCCCATACCCATTCTATGGGTGGTTGGAGCCCCATACCCATCCTGTGGGTTGTAGTGGACGCCATACTCATCCTGTGGGTGGTATTGGACCCCATACCCTTCCTGTGGGTGGATGTGATCCCCATACTCATCCTCTGGGTGGATGTGACCCTCATACCCATCCTGTGGGTGGTATTGCACCCCTTACTCACCTAACAGGTGGTAGTGGACAATATACCGATCCTGTAGTTGGTATAGTAGACACAATACCATCCTGTTTAGAGTAGTTTACCCCATAGACATTCCAATGAACCATCGTTTTCTGTTAGAGTTCCTACAAAACATCCTTTAAAGATTTGTAAAGCACCAACTATGGTATATAATATTGATTGGTGAAGGACTGTTATTCTATGTAATAATTTTTAGTGCTTATTATAATTTACTAAGAACAACTAATATTTCTCAAAACAAAACTACGAACCTTCAATAGGAAGTAGCTGATCTATAATATTCTAAGAGCATGGACAATAGTAGGTAAATTTCACAACCCATGTGGGACCTGAAAAGTACAATTTTCCTTATAATTGAACCAATCACGACTATTCTGCTATCTAGGTTGACGGACGGGTACTGTGAGACGCAAGTTGGTACGTGAGGAAGAGTTTGGGCCTTGGAAAAAAAAGTAACTGGGAATATATCACATATTTACTAATTCATATTCAACATATTGACTTTAAGCATTAAGTCATATATGTGCTGTCTTGTGTGAGAACGGGTTGAGTTATTAACAAATCAAGAGATATTGCATACATTTAACATTAATTAAGCACACAAAGAATTTAAACAACTTAATCTTTACCACAAAGGATTTCAATGTTAAAAATACATATGCAATGTTAAACAAACATGAAAGAAACTGTAATACAAAGTTACAAAATATTGAATGAGAAATCTGCATTATTCAAACAATATTAAATTTAGTTTAGCATAATAGGTAAATACTTTGCATTACATAGGAACACAATTAATCATCAAATCGTGTAGGGCGTTTAACATGACGTTTAGGACGAGAGTCTCCAAATACCATAATATCCCTTGATGAATTGTTTATTGAGTTATAACTCATTTTTTCTTTATCGTTTGTACGACTTTGCACTTCATCATTTTTCACACTAGTTGGAATCACTTTGAAATAAGCCATATTACGTGTTATACTATGATCTCTATTACTAGCTGTTACCATAGTTCCTTTGACACTAATCACTTTATATGGTTTTGTATCATATGGCATATCTAGCTTTCCCTCTTTTTTCTTTTTAACGA
This sequence comes from Procambarus clarkii, assembly GCF_040958095.1. Taxonomy (NCBI): domain Eukaryota; kingdom Metazoa; phylum Arthropoda; class Malacostraca; order Decapoda; family Cambaridae; genus Procambarus; species Procambarus clarkii. The sequence continues at coordinate 31,216,122 of NC_091197.1, forward strand.
GAACAGTATCTCCAATCTTTATGAACTGTTCCTTTGAACGTTGATCATGAGCAATTTTCATTTTGCCCTTGGCAAGCGCATCCTTCTGAGCGAGACGTTTATCCGTTATCTCGGCTGGCATGACAGGTAGTGCGATCCTCATAAGACGTCCAAATAAAAGTTTACCAGGCGACTTGCCCAGTGTTCCATGCGGTGTTGCACGGTAGTTCCTGAGAAAAGCATACCTAGCTTGTTTCCAGGATCGTCCTTCGGCATGAGCACAGCGTACCGCTTTCATAAGAGGTTGCATGAATCTCTCGACTTCTCCATTTGCTTGAGGATGTAGTGGCATCACACGGCGGTGTTTGAATCCAATATGCTCAGCAAAGTTGACGAAGTCTTGTCCATTGAATGGCGGTCCATTGTCCGTCTTGACAACTTCAGGAATGCCAAAATTTGAAAAGATCTTGTCGAGTTTCGGGATGGCAGCCTTTGCAGATGTGGAAGTGATGATTTCTACTTCTGGATAACGTGAGTGATCATCAATGACTACCATCAAGTACTCTCCAGTTGGTTGCGGTCCGCAGAAGTCCATCGATACTTCCGTCCATGGTGCAGCAGGTAGTGGAGAAGCTTGTAGAGGTGTTGGTCTTGAAGTATCCACTGCAGCTTGGCAAGGGACACAGGCATCATGCATGTCCTTTGCTTGACGATCAATGCCAGGAAACTACACCTTTTCTCGTAGCAGCTGTTTGGTCCTAACAAGACCTTGGTGTCCTTGATGTGCAAGCTTCAGAGCACGTTGCTGGAGAACAGCTGGAATGACGATACGAGTACCTCGCAGCACGATGTCGCGTTGTTGCGTAACACTTAATTCTGTCTGGATGCGTTCAAGTGCTTTGAATGCATCTTGGTCAACTCCTGAGGGTGGGATGCGTGGAAACTTTTTCTTAGTCAATGCATCCACTGTTGCTTGCAGAGTTGGGTCCTCTAGGGTCGCAATACGGATTTCATCAAGAGTGAGAGCCTTAGGGACTGCATCACAGGTTACAGAGTGTACATATTCCTCGGCAACTTGTTGATGCTTGATGATGGTGAAACTGTTGGCAGGATGTCGACTGATATAATCAGCGGGATTGCCTGCACCCGGCTTGTATTTCACCGTAAAGTTGTATGGTTGCAGACGAAGAGCCCATCTCTCAATGCGAGCTGGTGGTTTGGACTTCGGATTATTGAAGATGGTCTCCAACGGCTTGTGGTCAGTGACTATCGTGGTGAAGGGTGCACCAAGCAGATACACATTGAAGTGTTCTGTTACGAACCCGGATCCAGCGTCCTAGCCTGGAGCAGTGACAAACACGCCATCTGTGGGTCAGCTCCCGAAACCCCCGCCAAACGAACGACGACACCTAGTGAGGACAGCGTGTACTGGCCTCGAGGACCAGTTTCCAGTCTGGTTCAGCGCTCAACACCGCCGCTCCTGACCTCTGGTGAGGTGGTGCTCCGAAGACAGCGCCATCTATGGAGTGGATATGTCGAGCGTTTGTATCTGAGCCTGTGAGTGTGGTGTATTAGTGTCCCGGTTATTAATGACGTGTCTGCTTACAGAGCCGACCTGGGACCACTGTGTTGAAGGTGTAGTCAGTCTACCCGAGGCAGCCAGTCTCCATACAGTGAAGTTTGCTGCAGCTGTCGTGATGTCGTCCCCCCGGAAGAACACTGTGGTGTGTTAAGCCTGCCAGTGGAGTGGCAGTGGAAGGATTTACCCGGGACTGACGGTTGGAGACGATAATCCACTGGGGTATTGAGGACAGGAGGGTGATTGGTGATATCACACGAGACTCCTGTCTAGGGCGTACCCCTTATATCGTTCGTGGAGTGGCCGTACCAGCCTTGGTGGCTCAGTACCTGCCAGCAGACCTGCTGGACGTGTGGTTGACGGCCTCCACGACGGTGCCCCCAGTGGACCTGTGTTGTGGCTGACCTGTGGCGAGGGTAGACTCGGCGTTCTCAGAGGACACGTCTTGAGGCCACGAAGAAAGCGCCGCGGACTCAGCACCTAGCTTCGAGGATCCATAGTCTCCAGCAGAAGACTACAGTGTTGATCCCCTGTGTAAAGTGTTAATACCCCTCCCCCTTGTGTACGTTCTACTTTTATATATTTAAATGGTGAAGGTTATATTATATTATATTAAGTTCTTACCTTTCTTTCCCTACTCCCTTTAAGTTAATTGCGTCACGGATCTCATCCCTTGATAGCCACTACTGGCTTGGGAACGGATACATATATCTTCCTCTAACAACATCAGAGTAAGGACCCCGTTGCGTCCCGAGAGGGTCGTAACATGTTCACAGCCCCATACAAGAGCAAGAGTTTCCTTCTCTGTCTGACTGTAGCGTTGTTTAACATCTGTGAGAGAACGGCTGGCGTAGGCAATTACTACTCTGGAATCTGGTTGACCAGGTTTGTGTTGGGCTAAAACAGCACCTAAGCCAACAGGACTAGCATCCACCGTTAACTCAGTGTCCATTGATGGATCAAAGTACGCAGCAGTCGCATTCTCTACTAGTGCATCTTTCACAGCATCAAATGCATTTTGCTCGATATCGCTCCAGTACCATGATGCATTTTTCTTCAGGAGCTCACGTAGAGGCCTCGAAATGGTAGCAAAATCTGGAATGAAGCGAGAACAGTAGTTTGCCATTCCCAGAAAACTATGTACTTCAGTGGACGTTGAAGGAGGTGCAGCATTCTTGATATCTGCAACTTTCTTAGGATCTGGAGACAGACCTTTGTCACTAAGTACATATCCAAAGAATTCAATTTTATGTTGATTGAACTCGCACTTTGCTCGGCTTAGCGTCAAATTCTTTTTTTCATTTCTCGTAGGCGTTGCAATGTTGCACGAAGAGCTTTGTCGTGTTCAGCTTGGGTACGGCCATAAACAATGATGTCATGAGACATGTTGTCAGCATTAGGTATATCTTGCAATACCTGGCTGATGATGTGCTGGAATACCTCGGCAGCACTGTTAATACCAAAACTCAGGCGCTTGTACCTATACAGACCTCGATGTGTCGTAAACGTTGTGATGAAGCGACTCTCCTCATCAAGTTCAAGCCGATGATAGCCCTTGTTTAAATCTAACTTGCTGAATACAGTTGCACCATTCAAGCTGTAGATCATATCATCTACAGTGGGTGTAGGATGGCGTTCACGCATTATTGCCTTGTTGGGAACACACATGTCTACACAGATGCGTATCTCATCTGGATTCTTCGGCTTTGGTGGAGTGATAATTGGGCTTACCCATGGTGTTGGGCCTGTTACTGGTTCAATGATATCTAGTTCCATCAGCCTATCCAGTTCGGCATCGACTTTCTTGCGAGAATGGAATGGTTGTCGGCGATGTGGTTGGGCAACTGGAATTACATCTGGGTTGATATGCAGATGTACTTTGCTATCAGTATAACAACCTATGGATTTAAATCGATCAGAAAATTCAGCAACAATAGCATCAACATTGTTTGCAGATTCCACTGCTACAGCATTAGAAAGCTGAAGTAGCCCCAATTTGGTTGAAGTCTTGTAACTGAGTAGAGACTCCTTTGCATTCCAAACAACATGGAATGTAGTAGTGAGCATTGCATTCTTTGACTTAATCTCTGCAGTGAAAGTTCCAATCACTGGCAAGGCTACCTGTGAAGCATAGGCAGTGGCTTTGCCATTGTAGTTTTCAAGCTTTGCGAACTGTTTTATAAATTTCTCATAGTAATTCTCATTTCTCATAGCCTTTAGGGGCCTCGTAGCCTGGTGGATAGCGCGCAGGACTCGTAATTCTGTGGCGCGGGTTCGATTCCCGCACGAGGCAGAAACCAATGGGCAAAGTTTCTTTCACCCTGAATGCCCCTGTTACCAAGCAGTAAATAGGTACCTGGGTGTTAGTCAGCTGTCACGGGCTGCTTCCTGGGGGTGGAGGCCTGGTCAAGGACCGGGCCGCGGGGACACTAAAGCCCCGAAATCAACTCAAGATAACCTCAAGATAACTCAAGATAGTGACATTCAGCAATGGTGTCAATGTTTGATCCAGAGTCAATGAGAACTTTGAGACAAATACCAGCAATGTATACTATAGTCTCTGGGTTGTTTGAAAGATCATTCCATTCTGTGATTGCTTGTACTCCATAAGTGTAATCACATTCACTGTCATCTGAGACTGGTTGTAATGAAATGTTGTCTTGTACATTGTTAACATTTTGGATATGAGGTGCAATATTGCGTTTACCACCTCGACCCCTATGACCTGATCCTCGTACAGTGCTTTCATTCACTGACTGTGGTTTCTTGAGTGCGGAACGACACATAGCACCAAAATTACCTAGTTTTCCACACTCATAGCACTTCTTACCTTGAGCAGGACAAACATTATCTTGGTGTGGGTAGTCTCCTCCACAATTGTAACATTTATTGTTGACACCTTCTGATGTGGGTCGTTGTGACTGCTTGAGTCTTGTTCCTTGACCCCATTTGTGATGTGGTTCTCGGTTCAAATTGTTGTTGGGTTTGTCATGATATCTTCTTTGATTACGGTGTCCTCCCTGAACCTTAAGTACCTCATCACTGTTAGTAACAGTGGCAGAACCGTTGTTGGCACTGCACTCCATGACACGAGCATCACGTGCAGCATCTTCCATTCGACGAGCAATATCCAGTATCTTGGTAAGAGAACTTTCATCATCAACAAGTTCTAGAGCTCTTCGACGGAGACGTGTAGATGTGCATGTTTCAATTATTTGCTGTTTGATTTCTTTGTCAACATCAGCAAACTCACAATGGGCTGCTAAACCCTGCAGACGTGTGTGGTATTGATCCACAGTTTCATTAGAGAGTTGTTTGGCTCTCCTGAAATGCATAATTTCCATTGCAGTATTTTGTTTTGGTTTGAAGTGCTCAGTTAATTTGGCTTTGGCAATGTCATAATCTTTGGCACCACCAGTGTCTTTCAGTGTGTCAAAGATGTCACAAACTCTATCACCTGCATAATGAAGTAGAAAGGCACGCTTTTTTCAGCACTTTTGATGTCTGAAACTATCAGCAAATTTTCAAACCTTTTAAGCCATTTGGTCCACCTCTGTGACAGGTTTGTCTGGTCACAGTCAGGATCAAATGCAGGAAACTGAGGTATATTTGCCATTTTTACAAATAAATGTAAACTTATCACTTAAATGTTCCTCAGAATATTAAACACTTACTGCACTGTATATGTTAGTTAATAATTCACTGTAATTACTTTAATTTTGCAAAGCACACAAGAATTTTAATGCAAAATTTCACAGCAGAGCACAATACAGCAGCAACTGACTTCTTACCTAGCCCTTGTGTACATGTGTTGTTCCTACTCACAGCAACACAGCAGTTGGCAGAAGTTGGAACAGCGGTTGTCAGCAGTTGGTACAGCAGTTGTCACAACAGTCAGTTTACAGCTTGAAGAATTGTAGCACATAGCGCGTTTCGTATACAAAACACCGGGTTTCATATACAGCATCAAAGCGTCGTTTCGTACACAGCGTTGGCACACATAGATCGCAGATTTCTCAGTACACACTGCTCGCTGAAGCTGAAGCTGCACAGGGTTGATATAAAGCCATTGCTTGGTTACTGACTTTAATACTTATAAACGATTACATGACTAGTAGCTACCAAGCTTGGCGTGCGTCCTGTACGCTCTCTTGTTTACTACCTCTCTGCGTCTGAGCCGCAGCACATAGAAAACGGATGGTACCGTTTTCTGTGAACATGACAACCACCAGATGGCATTGTCCATATTACGTACGATTCCCGGGCAGTTCGGGTGCGGACTCCTTGATGGCGCTGGAACTGCCACTCTACCCCCTGACAAGGGTAACGAGTCCGTAACATACTGGTAATGGCTCCAAAGGGCCTCCACTTACGGGCTATTCATATCCGTACTACCTTTTGGGTGGCTTAATCTTTATCAATCAATCAATTAGGGTGGGACACAACACTTCCAAGTAGCAAAAGGAAAATTAACTGCGATGTGGTACGAACAAGCCACTGGGTACTCCTTTTTCAAACCTGGCAAAAATATATCCAGAGACATTGCAGTAGCCATACCCGGTCTCTGACTTGGTTACAAATGCTGCTGGGAGGTAATAAACCCAATAGTTAAAGAGTGTCATATCTTTGGAACAGAAGCAGAGGCGCCACTGTTGCACTACTTACTGGAATGTGAAGCAACTGAAGCCCTGCGCATCAAACTCAACATTCATCCAACGACAGCAACTGCATAAGATGCAAATTCCACAACGCCTATAATGGTTAGAAAAGCAGTTGAAGAATGGAGCACACTAGTGAATACTATGCATATATATTTGCCACCAAGATAATATTATTAATACAGAACTAAAACCAGTGTGCTAAAACGGAAACGAAAAAGAAGCATATGTTGCACATCCTGACCCACAAGGAATTGCGAATGGTCGCGTAAAAAAATAGGCAAAAGCTCCAAACTGCCTGATACGAAAGGCAAAAAGAAACTATGAAGTTGGTATATCAAAGGAAGCAAATTCACATAGGATTTGTCTTTGCTTGTCTTGATATACGAACTTCATAGTTTCTTCTTCGTTTGCTGATCTCATATCTAACAGTTGTTGATAGAAAATAATTGGTAATATATGGAACACTCTACCTGGACATAATTCAAATTTAACAATAATTCATTGTGTCGAAGAACAAGAAACCAGAGTATATATTCATGTTAGGCTTACATCAAGGTTCCCCTTCCCTTAAGTAACTCCTGAGTTCCTACTTACAACTAAGTGAACAGACGAATTATGAGATAGGAAATACGTCCAATCATTTTTGTCCCACCCGGAATTCTCGATTGTGAATGGAAAATAGCACACGACTCTATAAATAATTAACTCTTTGAAATCATATGAACGAACGTATGATATCTTGTGAATCACTTGCTATGTTTATATCGATATAAAAATACACTGTAGATCCGGGCACAAAGTTGAAGATGATATTCAATGCTGAAAAGTCCTAATCTGGGTCAATGACAGGCACAGTTCCCTGGGTGAATGTTGCATGATTAGAAGGGACCTGAGTGGTAGGGACCAGAGTGGCTGGGATCAGAGTGGCAGGGACCAGAGTTCCAACATGAAGAACAAAACTTAGGTTTAGGAAAATTAATTAAGAATTCCGAATTACATTTAATTAAAAAAAATCCTCTTTTCCTATTCTCCGCATGAAACAATCTAACGACCCAAATTTCATAAGTAAACAATCATATATCACATTCTGCAAATTTCCTCTCCTGAATATTCATATAAGTTTGTGTTAAATAGGTTAAATAAGGAAATCTATGGGTTGACCATTTCATACTTTTTATTGTTTGAAGTGATTAAATTCACAGAACTCACACAAGAATAAAATATGTGTGAATATATAACATATAATGATGACCAAACTTCAACTAACAAGATGGAGACGGATCTCCATCCTCTGGTGTGTGGTTTGGTCATCAACAAATTTCCTGCAGTTATCTCTGTTGCTGATATTGAAAAGTATCACTGTAGCAGTAAATGTTCATATTGTGGTTGTCGTAAATGTACACTCACTGTGGCAGAGCCCTGTCAGTGTTCCTCCAGGCCAGAATGTCAGCCTGGAGTTGGGGCAGGCGACTGTAGGAGCCGTCGACCAGCGGGAGCCGTGTGAAGGGGTCGGGGGCCGACTCCAGCAGTAGGCGGACCAGCGTCGACTCGTCTATCACCCTCTTGGATGGGAGCAGCATCACCGGCGCCTCCATTACCGCCCTCGTCACGCTGTCTCTATACTTCTTTGGGACCACCTTAGAGGATTCCTGAGGCGATACTGACAGATGATGTAAAAAGCTGAAATCTGTTGTCTGCTTACTAAGGAGAGAGAACCGCTGTGCGTGGTCACGTTTTAGAATCTGAGAAACAGATATAAATCTTTCCTCTGTAGATATTTTTTGGAAAATCTCATTTAAACCAGCGACGAGATCCTCATAATAATTGGAATATTCTCCAACCTTGAGCTGAAACGCAGAGCACACTGTAACTGCAGAAGTTGTGATAGTAACCAGGAACGCTGCAGCGGCCTGAGCCAGTCCGGGAACCCCATAAGCTGTGGGAGTTGTGCCAACCAACATCTTATAGGTATGTAAAATGTCGTTGAACGTGTATAAAGTCCATTCTATATAACGAGGATGTCCCATGTCTATAAAATTTTGTTTTTTCGCTAGATCACCCTCCACCTTTTCTTTTAAAAGTTTCACCAGATGGTTGAAAAAGAATGCTTCTGGTCCAATCTTAAGACTCTTTACCTGGTCCACAGCTGCAGCAGCGACCCCATCAAGGTGTCCCCATTTATTAAGGCTATCTAACACACCCTTGAGAGGGTGAAAGAGGGTTACCTTCTCCATGAAAATGTTCATCAGATGGTCCAGAGTCATGTAGCGACTAGTGTTGACCAACCCTGCAGCTGCTTGCGTACCCGAGGCGGCATCCTGAAGGTACGTCTCTGGCCACATCCCGACTAAGTGCAGCAGTTCCAGCCGCAGGTGCGGGTTGGGGCACACTTCACTGTCGCTGAACATGGTGAGTACCCAGGGTTTTAAAGTAGTAGACTCGAGTGCGGCAAAATTTGAATTGTTGTTATTCGCCCAGCACTTTGCTAAATCAATAATTTCCCAGATAACGTCCTCCCATTGCCCTGTTATTCTCACCGACCTCGTTGCCATACGTGTGGAGAGAGATAAGGTCCATAAAAGTCCAAGCTGGACTTCGCAATCATGTAAACTCGATGAATGTTGAAACTGTGACATTTTTATTGGTCCTATAATCCTTGGATTCGTGTAAAACACATGTATTCTCTCTGAATGTTGATGCCTACTAAAATAATTAATGTTTTCCTTTGACATGTCTATTGCTTTTATAATTAGGTGTGGACTACGTAATGAAGGGAAGTTCAAAACCATTGATATGATAAATTGTGGGAGTCTAGGAAAAGTATTATCGTGAGCTGTGGGAGAATATTTGATAGTTTTATCCATTGTCTCAACTGATCAAGAAAGATGTTCGAGTGCACAACCAAAAGGGTGAATAACTGAGCTAGACTAATGTGGGTGAGATACTATATAGTTGTAGAGGGTGGAGGAGAGGTGAGGGCCCAAGTGAGGTGCACGGACACCAGCTTCACGATAGTTCACTTCCAGTTAAAGCAATTTAATATTTTAGAGTGACAGTTAAATATTCATGTGATGTTGCTGTGTGAATAGTTAGCTTCTGGAAAGACCTGCGTATAGGCACATGAAGTTAGAAATGAAAAAACCGCATATATAGCAAAAAGGCCAATAATGTACATTATGGGCCTATTGGCTCATAATGTGCAGGCTTTATGCCCACCTAAACTTAATATATATATGATAGAGAGAATGTGTGTCTCTGCTTGTTTCTCTATCGAAGGTTTTATGCCCACCTAAACTTAATATATATATGATAGAGAGAATGTGTGTCTCTGCTTGTTTCTCTATCGAAGGTTGCAGAAGGAGATAAGAGGAGATGGTGAGAGACGGATGCTTGAGGGAGAAAGGTGGAGGTGGGGAGAGACGAGGTGATACGAAAACCTTGTTTGCAAACCAGTATTTACTCAAGTTTTAACTGAATCTAAATAACATGATGCTCGTTCGTGGCAGTTTCTATTTATATCCTCCAAAACTAATTCATAAATATGTCTAACCTACATTTCAAACAAACAAGGGATCCGGCATATATTATATTTCGTGTTAATTGGTTCCCAAAATCTACAACCCTATTACCGAACCAGTATTTACCCAGGTCTTTCCTAAATCTATACTAATCAAATTTATACCCATGACACAGAGAAATCACATTATCTTGATATATTTGTTTAAGGAATGGCATGTATGCTCGGCATGGAGTGCATTTATTTTAGTCTGGGGTTATTATTGTTGCCAACTCGTTGGAACCTGTGGTGGGAAGGGTTTGTTTGGGTTTAAACTGTTAATAGATGGTGTTATGGGAATTGATATGGAGAAATGAGGTAATTAAAGTTGGTGGGGGAAACAAATTGGTAAAGTGTACAGGGAAAGAGAAGTGCCTCAAAATAACAATACACTTAGGGTATGTTACACGAGCAGTAGGAGTTTAAGAAACAGAATAAACGATTTAAATGCATTTGTCTGCACAGAAAAAATATATATTATTGTTCTTACCGAAACGTGGATGAATGTAGAAAATGGAGAACTATTAGCTGAAAATCAAATAAATGGATTTAAACTATTTCCCACAGATAAATATATTAGACGAGGAGCGGGAGTAGCCATATATGTTAGTGAAAATTTGAAATGGAGTCTCAAAAAGGTAATCAAAACTGAGGCACACACAGAAACTATTTGGATAGAATTAAACGAAAAAGCAAATAATCTCATAATACAGGCCACCAAACTTAGACAGGATGGAAGCAATGCACCTTTGGGATGAAATATGTAGAGCATCTAGGTCTAGCAGTATTTGGGTCATGGGTGACATTAATTTAAGTGGAATAAATTAGTTTAACAGAATTGGGAATAATGAAGCAGAAGATTTCCTAGAATTAATTGACGATTTCTTTCTTACGCAACACATTAAGGAAACAACACGGGAAAATAATATTTTAAATTTAGTGTCAACTAACAGGGAAACAAATTAATGACATCGAAATAGGGAGTGAGCTAGTAAACAGTGATCACAAAGAAATCCGATTTAGCATAGAATGGAATAGACCTGCTAGAGAAAATTCTGGTGAAGTGCCAGATTTTCGAAAAGCTGAATTTAATATCCAAAAATTTTTGGGGGTCAAATAGATTGGAAAGTCTAGGGCATAGGGTGGGCCGGCCTTGGAGCGAGACGTGAACCCAGCGATAGGTGATGAAAAAAAGGGATTTTGGTGTGGATTCAAAATATAACTTATTTAAAAATATTCTAAGCAAAGCACAGGAACGTAGTATACCATACAAATTGAATAGACCGAATACTAATGATCCGGAATGGATAACAAAGGATCTGAAGAACCTTATTGGTAGAAAGAGAGCTTGGTACAAAAGGATTAAAATTGGGAAGTCAGTTTAGAACAAGAATTCGTACAACTAGTTAGAAATGTTAAAAAAGAGAAGGAAAACAAAACGAAGCTATGAAGTTCGCATAGCAGGCCAAGCAAAGGCAAATCCTAAAGGTTTTTTTTCAGTTATATCGAACACAAATTAGGGAAAGGATAGGTTCATTAAAAACTGGGACAGGTCAGATAACTGGTAACAAGGAAAATATGAGTAGTATTTTTTAATAAATATTTTATCTCCGTATTTACAAAAGAGGAATTATCATCATGCATTCAACTGAACAAGTCTATGCGGGTGGGGACGAGGACAGGTTGACTAGTTTAGCAGTTACTGCAGTTACTACGGAGGATGTAATAAAACAAATAGTGAAACTCAAGCCAAACAAATCCCCAGGGCCGGACAAAGTGTTAGCCATGGTCTTCAAGGAATGCAAAGAGGAGCTTTGTGAGCCATTGTCTACCATATTTAATAAGTCATTATAGTCAGGCAGAGTGCCAGAGTCTTGGAAGGTTGCTAATGTGGTACCAATTTTCAAGAATGGAGATAGATCACTTGCGTCAAACTATCAGCCAATTAACTAAATGTCTATTGTGGGAAAGATACTTGAATTGATAACTGCAAATATCATTCGTCATCATCTTGAAAAATATAAATTAATAAATGATTCACAACATGGGTTTACAAATGGCTGTTCATGTTTAACAAATATGCTATAATTTTATTCCAGCATAATTGAGGCAGTTGATAGTGGTAAGGTTTGTAACGTGTCTTGTAACTCTATCATCATTACGTAGCCTCAAACCTTACATTTGTCAGCATTAAACTGCATCTGCCAAATTTTTGGCAGAAGGAAAGATTTAGGAAAACCTGGGTAAATACTGGTTCGGTAATAAGGTTATTGATTTGTGGAACCAATTACCACGTAACATAATAGAAGTGGGGTCTCTTGATTGTTTCAAACGTGGGTTGGACATAGGAGCTGCGGTGTATGGGCCAATAAGCCGTTGTTGTTGTTTAAGATTCAGCTATTGGGAACAAAAAGTTCCAAGTAGCACGGGCTATGGTGAGCCCGCATTAGACTTACCTGGCACAGGAGCGGGGCTGTAACTTGCCAATAAGCTGTTGTTGTTGTTATAGATTCAGCTACTCGGAGCAGCTGGACACCCTCATAAAGACTGTGAAGCAGTATCCTCCCCCGCGATAACAGCTTGATGGTTAAGTGCAACCTCAGAATACTGAGAAAAAAAAATTGTACCACTTACGGGCTATTCATGCCCGTGCCACCTCTTGGGTGGCTTAATCTTTATCAATCATCGGAACAAGTTCCAAGTAGCACGGGCTATGGTGAGCCCGCATTAGACTTACCTGGCACAGGAGCGGGGCTGTAACTTGCCAATAAGCTGTTGTTGTTGTTATAGATTCAGCTACTCGGAACAAGTTCCAAGTAGCACGGGCTATGGTGAGCCCGTAGTGGACTTACCTGGCACAGAAGCGGGGCTGTAACTGGCCAATAAGCCATCTGCAGTTACCTTTATTCTTATGTACATTGTTCATTACTTCCCCACCTTGTGAACTGAGAGCATTAATTCATTAGCTCCCTCACCTCTCATTAATCTAAGATTGATTGATTGATAAAGATTAAGCCACCCAAGAGGTGGCACGGGCATGAATAGCTCGTAAGTGGTGGCCCTTTTGGGCCATAACCAGTATCAGTAGATGATACTGGAGATCTGTGGAGGTGCGACTGCACCCTGCGTGACGGGAGATGTCTCCCGTTCATCATTAATCTAATGTCGGGGGCTACATTTATCTCCGAAATTCTCTCCCCAATACTATATATGTTCAATTCCATCCTCATTATCTCAGAAATAAAAGGGAATATCTGAAATGTAGTCTCAAACAGAGAATCAAAGCTGAGTCACACACAGAAACTATTTGGCTAGAATTAAACGAAAAAGAAAATAATCTTAAAATGGGAGTTATATACAAGCTACCAAACATAGATAGAATGGAAGCAATGCATTTATGGGATGAAATATCAAGAGCATCAAGGTCTAACAGTATTTGTGTCATGTGTGACTTTAATTTTAGTGGAATAAACTGGTTTAACTGAACAGGGAATAATGAACCTGAAGATTTTCTAGAATTAATTGGCGATCGCTTTCTTAAGCAACACATAAAGGGAACAGTGATCACAACTAAATCAGATTTAGCATAGAATGAAATAGAGCTGTAGGAGATAATTCCGTTAGTGCCAGATTTTCGAAAAACTGATTTTAATAGGCTTAATTTTTTTTGGGGGTGAAATAGATTGGAAAGTCTTGGGCATGGGGGGGGAGGGGGGGCCAGTCTTGGAGCGAGACGTGAACCGAGCGATGGGTAATGAAAAAAAGGGAGTTCGATGTGGATTCAAAATATAACTTATTTAAAAAGTTATAAGTTTTTGTAAACTTTTTCATAAAAGCGTTTTTTCAGTTATATCGAACAAGAATTAGGGAAAGGATAGGTCCATTAAAAACTGAGACAGGCCAGATAACGGATAATGACGAAGAGATGAGTAGTACTTTTAATAAATATTTTATCTCTGTATTTACTAGAGAGGAACTTAGCAATATGCCTTCAGCCGAACAAGTCTATGTGGGTGGGGACGAAGACAGGTTGACAAGTTTAGCAGTTACCAGGGAGGATGTAATTAAACAAATTTTGGAACTCAAACCAAACAAATCCCCAGGGCCGGACGAAGTGTTTGCCAGGGTACTCAAGGAATGCAAAGAGGAGCTTTGCGAGTCATTGTTTACCATATTTAATAAATCATTAGTCAGGTAGAGTGCCAGTGCACTCTACCTGACTCTACGTGGAAGGTTGCTAATGTGGTTCCAATTTGTAAGAAATGAGATAAATTATTTGCGTCAAACTACTGGCCAATTAGCCTAAAGTCTATTGTGGGAAAGTAATTTAAATCGATAATTGCAAATACCATTCGTCTTCATCTTGAAAAACATAAATTAATAAACGATTCCCAACATGGTTTTACAAATGGCCGTTTCCGTTTAACGAATTTGCTATAATTTTACTTCAGCACAGTTGAGGCAGTTGATAGTGGTAAGGATTGTGATGTTGTGTACCTTGACTTTAGCAAAGCTTTTGATACAGTGCCACATGAAAGACTGATTAAAACAATAGAGGCTCATGGTATTGTAAGTGTTATATTAAGTTGGTTTAGGGCATGGCGATACCAAAGGAAACAGAGAGTTAGTATAAATGGGGTTAAGTCAGAGTGGGAAATGTTGTAAGTGGAGTGCCTCAAGGCTCTGTCCTGGGACCTCTGTTATTAATAATATATATAAATGATTTACATTCAGATTTGAGGAGCAATATTTGAAAATTTGCCGATGATACAAAAATCGGGAGGGAAATAAACATGGAAAAAGACTCACTATCACTTCAAGATGATCTAAATAGGGTTTTGAAATGGTCAAAAGATTGGCAGATGCAGTTTAATGCTGACACATGTAAGGTTCTGAGGCTAGGTAATGATGATAGAGTTACCAGATACGAGCTAGATGGTGTTGAGATTGTGAAGTTGGATTGTGAGAGGGATCTGGCGTTATGATTAGCAAAAATTTATTACCAAAAAATCAATGCCTAAATGTTCATAATAGGGCAAATAGGACACTGGAATTTATTGATCGTAGCGTTAGTAAGAAGACACCTGGTGTTGTTCTTCAGCTATATCTTGCTCTGGTTAGGCCCCATTTAGATTATACAGTTCAATTTTGGTCGCCGTACTATAGAATGGATATAAATTCACTAGAACGCGTCCAGTGTAGGATGACAAAGTTAATCCCGCAAACTAGAAACCTGTCTTGCGAAGAAAGATTGACAAAGCCTAAATTACATTGAACAAATGAACAAATCCACAAGAGCCGTGACGAGGATTCGAACCTGCGTCCGGGAGCATCCCAGGGAGCATTCATTCTTAAATTACATTATCTAGAAAAGTGAAGAATTAGGGGTGACATGATAGAGGCGTACAAGTTGATAAATGGATATAACAAATGAGATATTAATAGGGTGTTAAAAGTATCAACACAAGACAGAACTCGAAACAATGGGTATAAATTGAATAAATTTAGATTTCGGAAAGACCTGGGTAAATACTGGTTTAGTAACAGGGTTGTTGATTTTTGGAACCAATTATCACATAACGTGGTGGAGGTGGGGTCCCTTGATTGTTTTAAACGTGAGTAGGACATAAGTGGGATTGCGTGGTTATAAATATGGGCCAATAAGACTACTGCAGTTACCTTTACTCTTATGTTCTTATGTAACATAGTAGACGTAGGATCCCTTGATTGTTTCAAGCGTAGGTTAGATATATTTGAATGAGTTTGAGTGGATATAAATATTACCTGCCTCGTATGGGCCAATAGGTCTTCTGCAGTTACCTTTATTGTTATGTTCTTATGAATGAGCATAACAAAGGGGATAGTAATAAGGTAATTAATATATCAACACAAAATTGAAGACGTAACGATGGTTATAATTTCGACAAGTATAACATACTACTACTTTGGATAACATACTACTTTGTAACAAATTATCTGGTAACATAATGTACGTGGGGTGTCTTCACTGTTTCAAGTGTAGGTTAGACATATATGAATGAGTCTGAGAAGATATATATAAGAGCTGCCACGCATGGACCAATAGGCCGTCTGCATATTTCCGTTGTATACTTCACTTTTCACTTCACTTTACCGCCCTTGTTGTATAAAAGTCGGCGCGGGGATCCATAAGACTATTACGGGCTATTCATGTCCGTGCCACCTCTTGGGTGGCTTAATCTTTATCAATCAATCAATCATAAGACTCCTGTGGTGTGTCCATTACGGGGGCTCACCATAGCCCGTGCTGATTGATTGATTGATGAAGATTAAGCCACCCAAAATGTGGCACGGGCATGAATAGCCCGTAAGTGGTGGCCCTTTTGAGCCATTACCAGTATCAAGAGCTGATACTGGAGATCTGTGGAGGTGCGAATGCACCCTGCATGACGGGAGATGTCTCCTTTGTGAATGTGTTAAGATGAAGATGAAGCCACCCAAGAGGTGGCACGGGCATGAATAGCCCGTAAGTGGTGGCCCTTTTGAGCCATTACCAGTATCAAGAGCTGATACTGGAGATCTGTGGAGGTGCGACTGCACCCTGCGTGACGGGAGATGTCTCCCGTCTTTCTCTCTGATGATGATGATGATGAAGATTAAGCCACCCAAAAGGTGGCAGGGCATGATTAGCCCGTAAGTGGTGGCCATTTTAAGCCATTACCAGTATCAAGAGCTGATACTGGAGATCTGTGGAGGTGCGAATGCACCCTGCATGATGGGAGATGTCTCCCTTGTGAATGTGTTAAGATGAAGATGAAGCCACCCAATAGGTGGCACGGGCATGAATTGGTAAGTGGTGGCCCTTTTGAGCCATCACCAGTATCAATAGATGATACTGGAGATCTGTGGAGATGCGACTGCACCCAGCGTGACGGGAGATGTCTCCCGTGTTTTAAACAGATGAAGAAGATGAAGATGAAACCACCCAAAAGATGGCACGGGCATGAAAAGCTCGTAAGTGGTGGCCCTTTCGAGCCATCACCAGTATCAAGAGCTGACACTGGAGATCTGTGGAAGTGCAAGTGCACTCTGCGTGACGGGAGATGTCTCCCATGAATGTGTCCAAGATGACGATTAAACCATCGAAAAGGTGGCACGGGCATGAATAGCCCGTAAGTGGTGGCCCTTTTGAGCCATTACCAGTATCAAGAGCTGATACTGGAGATCTGTGGAGGTGCAACTGCACCCTGCGTGACGGGAGATGTCTCCCGGACCAAGTGTGTGGAGTGGTAGATTGATTGATTGATGAAGCCACCTAAAAAGGTGGCACGGGCATGAATAGCCCGTAAGTGGTGGCCCTTTTAAGCCATTGCCAGTATCAAGAGCTGATACTGGAGATCTGTGGAGGTGCGAATGCACCCTGCATGACGGGAGATGTCTCCCTTGTGAATGTGTTAAGATGAAGATGAAGCCACCCAAAAGGTGGCACAGGCATGAATAGCTCGTAAGTGGTGGCCCTTTTGAGCCATCACCAGTATCAATAGATGATACTGGAGATCTGTGGAGGTGCGACTGCACCCTGCGTGACGGGAGATGTCTCCCGGACCTAATGGTGACCAGATGGTCTTGATTGATGAAGATGAAGCCACCTAAAAGGTGGCACGGGCATGAATAGCTCGTAAGTGGTATCCCTTTTGATCCATTACCAGTATCAAGAGCTGATGCTGGAGATCTGTGGAGGCGCGACTGCACCCTGCGTGACGGGAGATGTCTCCCGGACCAAGTGGTGAGCCCGTGCTGCTCGAAACTTCTTTTTCCAGCAGCTGATTCTTAAACAACAACAACAATAACAACAACCGCTCAGGTCACCGCTCAGCATGCAGCCTCGCACTCTAGTGAGCAGCTCTCAGCTCAATATCCTTATGTCCCAGACCCAATATATTGGTCAAGGCGCTTATGCTAAAGTGGGGCGCGTTCCCTGGGACGGCGGACATGCCATCCTGAAGATGATGAAGCGTAACTCTGAAAGGGACTTCAGGAGAGAGCTGATTATCATGGAAAGATTGGATACTGCTGGAGGAGCTCCCAAGATCCTGGGACTGTGCTATAACCCAAGAGCCATAGTGATGTCTTCCCGGGGCGAGATAACACTCGCTACAGCACTCCAGCATAACCTACCAGACTGGTACATGGTCTATATTGTGTTAAAGGTTGGTCAGTGCCTGCGCGAGGTCCACGAGCGGGGAGTTATACATGGTGACATTCACGCCTCCAATGTCATGGTCACCCTCTCTCCTGACTTCTGTAAGCCACCTGAAGTATTCCTTATTGACTTCGGAATGTCGGGTCTCAGCCCAGAGGCCCTGTCGACCTTCAGCCCAGAGGACCTGGCGTGTCTGGGGGATACACAGATGGTACATGAAAACCTGACATACTCTCATGATGTCAAGTGTTTGGGCATTATGCTGTTAGAAATCAGTTTCTTGATGAAGACAAGCCTTGCGTCTGTAAGAAACATATTTGAAATGGCTACGCCAAGTGAGAGAGAGCCAGCTGCCCTCGACGACGTTCTTCAGAGGCTGAACACTGTACTTACTGACGACTTCAATATTAACATCTGAGCCAAGCTTCGAGCAGTCTACGGCCTCAACCTCCTCCAAGGCTTCTACTCAAGTCGAACCTTCAACGTTATCCTTGTCTCCCATGTATGACCCTGACAGACCTGGGAGAAACAGACCTGTTTCCACACCTGGGTTGTCAACGCTTCTAATTAATCTAATAGTTTTGTGTACTTTGCGTATATGTTAATTATTTTAATAAATTATAAATAAGGCAAATTTGTGATTTCAAAGACTTAAGAGAGTAATCTAGGTCAAGTGAGAGAGGGGAAACTGTTGTCATTGCCTCCAGTTCAAGTTCAAGTATGTTTATTGAGACAAGAAAGAAATACATCTCAAAGGGATAGAGTAGCTTAGGCTATTTCTACCCCCCTCTACTTTAAGTCCCTCAAGGGGCGCACAAATTCAGTAGGTACAAATAGACAATTAACATTACAAGAAACACATTTAACATTGCAGATTAATATAGTAAGCACAGCATATAATTGTTACACTCTTGAGGCAAAATTCTTGTAGCTCCTAAGTATACTGTCTATCATACCATTATTTCCATACTATCTATATACCATTATATTACATTCCATACTATCATTACCATTATATTACATCCATACTATCATTACCATGATTAAAATTCGACATACTCAGCCCCTGACAGTTTGGCTTCCGGTCCCAAAAGAGCACCAACGATGCAATCATTAGTCTCCTTGACGTTATCTACTCAGCCCTTGACAAAAATGAGTTTCCGATTGGACTTTTCATTGACCTAAGAAAAGCCTTTGATACTGTTAATCACAACTACCTCTTACTTAAACTCCAGCATTATGGAATCCGAGGCCTTGCCCTTGACTACATCCGATTCTATCTTAGTGACAGACACCAATATGTAACCATCAATGATACAACTTCTTCCGCTCTACCAATTACCGTTGGAGTGCCACAGGGCAGTATCTTAGGACCTCTTCTATTTCTTATATATATAAACGATCTGCCTAATGTCTCTAATATTCTCAAACCTATATTGTTGTGCTGACGATACTACCCTTATCTATTCAGACCTCAACCCACATACACTAAATAATGTTGTGAATAATGAAATAAAAAAAGTCCACTTATGGATGTCAACGAACAAACTAACATTAAATATCGGAAAGACTTACTACATCTTATTTGGAAGCAAATCATCAAATGCAATTCAGCTACAGATAGACAACATTAACATCAGTAATAAAAATGATGGCAAGTTTCTTGGCCTATTCCTTGACAAGAAACTCAACTTCAGCACCCACATTCAACACATAACCAAGAAAGTCTCTAAGACAGTTGGTATACTCTCCAAAATCAGATATTATGTTCCTAACTCTGCTCTCCTCTCACTATATTATGCACTAATCTACCCCTATCTTAATTATGGTATCTGTACATGGGGGTCTACCACTGCAAACCACCTTAAGCCCATCATCACGCAGCAAAAATCTGCTATCAGAATAATAACTAACTCTGCTTTCATACAACACTCAGCTCTCTTGTTTAAATCCCTAAACTTGCTAAATATTAACTCCCTCCACACATTCTCCTGTGTCAACTACATTTACAAAACCCTGTTCTTAAATGCAAACCATGCTCTGAAACTCTCCCTGGACAGATGTAATAGGACCCATTATCACCGCACCAGAAATAAATATCTCTTTGATATCCCCAGGGTCAAACTTAATCTGTGTAAATACTCTATGCAAATTAAGGGACCTAGTCTATGGAACTCACTCCCTAGTGAATTGAAAAACTGTAAAACTTTTGCCTTATCTAAAAGCAAAACCAAAAAGTACCTAATTTCATCTTCTTAGTTTCCTACACTGAGCTTTAAATTTACTCTGTACCTAGTGCTACCCAATCTCCTAATTTTTATGTATTTAACTCAAACAACCTTATCATTGTTTTCATTGCTGTCTTCTTTTATGTGCTAGCCATATGCTGTATTGTGCCTACCAATTTTTGTCAACTACCATTCAAACTATCATTGCAATCAATCTGAGCTACCTATGTGCTTTAATATACTAGCAACTTAAGCTTTGGTAATCTTTCTTCATATGAAAGATTTCTAATTTGGGGAATTAACTTAGTCTTCCTACACTGGACAGGTTCAAGTGAATTTATATCCATTCTATAATATGGCGACCAAAACTGAACTGCATAATCTAAATGAGGCCTAACTAGAGCAAGATATAGCTTGAGAACCACACCAGGTGTCTTGTTACTAACGCTGCGATTAATAAATCCAAGTGTCCGATTTGCCTTATTACGAACATTTATGCATTGATCCTTTTGTTTTTAATTCTTACTAATCATAACTTCCAGATCCCTTTCGCAATCCGACTTCGCAATCTCAACACCATCTACATCGTATCTTGTAACTCTATCATCATTACCTAACCTCAGAACTTTACATTTATCAGCATTAAACTGCATCTGCCAATCCTTTGACCATTTCAAACCCCTATCTAGATCAACTTGAAGTGATAGTGAGTCCTCCTCCGAATTAATTTCCCTACCGATTTTCGTATCATCGGCAAATTTGCAAATGTTGCTACTCAAACCTGAATCTAAATCATTTATATATATTATAAACAACAGAGGTCCCAGGACAGAGCCTTGAGGCACTCCACTTACAACATTTTCCCACTCTGACTTGATTCCATTTATACTAACTCTCTGTTTCCTTTGGTATAGCCATGCCCTAATCCAGCTTAATATAGCACCCCCAATACCATGAGACTCTATCTTTTTAATCAGTCTTTCATGTGACACTGTATCAAAAGCTTTGCTAAAGTCAAGGTACACAACATCACAATCCTTGCCACTATCAACTGCCTCAACTATGCTAGAATAAAAAGATAACAAATTTGTTAAACATGAACGGCCATTTATAAAACCATGTTGCGACTCAATTATTAATTTATGTTTTTCAAGATGAAGACGAATTTTATTTGCTATTATAGATTCGAGTAACTTTCCCACAATAGACGTTAGGCTAATTGGTCGATAGTTAGACGCAAGTGATCTATCTCCTTTCTTAAAAACTGGTATCACATTAGCAACTTTCCAAAACTCTGGCACTCTGCCTGACTCTATTGATTTATTAAATATGGTTGACAGTGGGTCACTAAGCTCCTCTTTGCATTCTTTAAGCACCCTGGCAAACACTTCATCCGGCCCTGGGGATTTGTTTGGTTTGAGTTTTACTATTTGTTTAAGAACATCCTCCCTGGTAACTGCTAAACTCGTCAACCTGTCCTCGTCCCCACCCACATAGACTTGTTCGGCTGAAGGCATATTGTTAAGTTCCTCTTTAGTAAATACAGATACAAAATATTTATTAAAAATACTACTCATCTCTTCATCACTATCTGTTATTTGACCTGTCTCAGTTTTTAATGGACCTATCCTTTCCCTAGTCTTAGTACGATATAACTGAAAAAACCCTTTGGGATTTGTCTTTGCTTGCCCTGCTATGCGAACTTCATAGTTTCTTTTTGCTTTCCTTATCTCTTTTTTAACATTTCTAACCAGTTGTACGAATTCCTGTTCTAAAGTGACCTCCCCATTTTTAATCCTTTTGTACCAAGCTCTCTTTTTACCTATAAGGTTCTTCAAATTCTTTGTTATCCACTTTGGGTCATTAGTATTCGATCTATTCAATTTGTATGGTATACTACGTTCCTGTGCTTTGTTTAGAATATTCTTAAATAAGTTATATATTGAATCCACATCGAAATCCCCATTTAAGTCACCTATCGCTGGGTTCATGTCTCGCTCCAAGACCGGCCCACACCCCATACCCAAGACTTTCCAATCAATTTGACCCAAAAAATTTCTTAGGCTATTAAAATGAGCTTTTCGAAAATCTGGCACTTTAACAGAATTTTCTCCTACTGGTCTATTCCATTCTATGCTAAATCTGATTTCTTTGTGATCACTGTTCCCTAGCTCACTCCCTATTTCGATGTCATTAATTTGTGTTTCCCTGTTAGTTAACACTAAATCTAAAATATTATTATCCCGTGTTGGTTCCTTAATGTGTTGCGTAAGAAAGCAATCGTCAATTAATTCTAGAAAATCTTCTGCTTCACTATTCCCTGTTTTGTTCAACCAGTTTATTCCGCTAAAATTAAAGTCACCCATGACATAAATACTGTTAGATCTAAATGCTCTAGATATTTCATCCCATAGATGCTTTGCTTCCATTCTGACTAAATTTGGTGGCCTATATATAACTCCTATTATAATATTATTAGCTTTTTCGTTTAATTCTATCCAAATAGTTTCTGTGTGTGGCTCAGTTTTGATTCCCTCTTTGAGACTCCATTTCAAATTGTCCCTAACATATATGGCTACTCCACCTCCTCGTCTAATATATCTATCTGTGTGAAATAGTTTAAATCCATTTATTTGATATTCAGCTAATAGTTCTCTATTTTCTACATTCATCCACGTTTCGGTAAGTGCAATAATATCTATTTTTTCTGTGCAGACAAGAGCATTTAATTCGTTTATTTTATTTCTTAGACTTCTACTGTTAGTGTAATATACCCTAAGTGAATTGTTATTTTGAGGCCCTTCTCTTTCCCTGATCATTTTGCCAATTCCTTTCTCCCACAAACACATACTTTTATTACCTCCTTCCTCCAAATCAATTCCCATACCTCTATCTACTAACAGTTTAAACCCAAACAAACACCTCTAACCACTTCTTCCAACGAATTCGCAACAGCAACAACCCCAGCTCTCGATAGATGCACCCCATCACGAGCGTACATTTCATTTCTTCCATAGAAGTGTTCCCAGTTGTCTATGAAAGATATTGCATTTGATTTGCAATATCTTTCCAGCCGGCAATTGACACCAAGTGCCCTCGATATCCATTCATTTCCCACTCCCTTTCTTGGAAGAATGCCACATATGATCGGGATTCCTCCCTTGCTCCTAACTAATTCTAAGGCTGTTTTATACCTCTGAATCAGTTCCTCACTCCTAACTCGACCAACATCATTTCCTCCCACGCTAATGCAAATAATGGGATTGTTCCCATTTCCAGCCATAATATCATTCATGTTGTTTATAATATCACCAATGCCAGCTCCGGGATAGCAAACCCTTAACCTGTTCCCCCTATCTCTAGCACAAAACGTTCTATCCAAATACCTTATCTGGGAATCTCCCACAACTAAAGTTTGCTTTGGTACTTCCTTTACTCTCTGAGGGGCCTGCGCTTCCTTGCTCTTCGTTGCTTTCCCTTTTGCGCGATCCGCAGTCTCACCACAGCACTCGTCCTCCAAAACGTCAAATGAATTAGAAGTTGCTATGGCGTTTGAAGTCGGCTTTATCAAAGTCTTCTTAAGGCCCCTGTCTTTCACAACTCTCCAAGAGGAGGTCCCTTTACTACTGGTCTCCTCCTTCGTTACTTCTCGTTGTTCTTTCAGCTGACGCACCTCCTCCCGCAGAGAGTCCAACTCTGACCTCAGGGCTCCCACTAGAGTCACCAGGTCCTTCACTATCAGGGCTCCCACTAGAGTCACCAGGTCCTTCACTACAACTTCCATATTGCTATGATAATATAACAACACTCAGGAGCTCCGGTTAACACACCCTCTCACTGAGACTGTCTGCGCCTGACATATATGGAGGGCTAGTGTCACAATTGATATGTTTATCCTACACCTAACCCCCTCTCCCCCATCCAATGGGCAGCGGTGGATAGGTTACAATGAAGTCGTTTTTTGCGTTTTATTCAGAGATTAGATCTTATTGGATGAGGAAAGATATTCATATTTTAAAGAAGGCTACTTGGCTGATGCTCTCCATTGATGGAAAATATACAACCTTTTGAAAATCAATGTTAGTTTGATCTAGATATTGTAATTAACGAAAGTATTTATGTCATCAGAAAGGTAGAAATATAGGCTACATTTAAAATCCTTTGTCATAAATATAACTGAAGTGAAAACGAAGATATATGCGTTCTGATAGTTACTTGATGGCTAGCTCTGAGATAAATTATGTAATGCACTACTTGTGGTCGATCTCGAACCCATTTATGATGTGACGACTTATAGTGAATTTTGTAACTAGCTCATCAAGATTGTATATTGCTTAGCTAAATGAATTGTGGGGTTCGGTCCATTCATTTTCTTTCTTTATTATGCACCCCATAATACCCATCCCGTGGGCGGTGGTGTAAAGGATTACAGAGGCACATAATCGTTTCAGGAACTGAACCCTCTAGTTCGTTTAGCTAAGCAAATAACAATCTTTTGACGCTAGTTACAAAATTATTAATGTACACATACTTATACATACATGTACATATACATACGTATACATATATACATACACATACATAGTTAATCAACCAAACAAATACACACATCAGTAATCTTTTGTCACAAGTAATTCAACAAGAGGCTCACAACAGTCACTATAAAAGGCACTTTACATCTATGAGGAGTCGCACAGTTACTAGTCTTGCTCCACACCCACCCAACTGGGCGGCAGCTTTACAGTCATGTGCTCCACACCCACCCAACTGGGCGGCAGCTTTACAGTCATGTGCTCCACACCCACCCAACTGGGCGGCAGCTTTACAGTCATTTGCTGCATACTTACCCAACTTGGCGGCAGCTTTACAGTCATGTGCTGCGCACATACCCATCTGGGTGGCAGCTTTACAGTCATGTGCTCCACACCCACCCAACTGGGCGGCAGCTTTACAGTCATTTGCGGCATACTTTCCCAACTAGGCGGCAGCTTTACAGTCATGTGCTCCACACCCACCCAACTGGGCAGCAGCTTTACAGTCATGTGCATGCATTACCTACAGTAAGCAAATTTTGGATACTTCGCTAAGATTTCGGGCAGCACATCATTATGAATGAAGTACTTATACACATTTCATGGACACTATTGATGTTGTTATCTTTAAATTCCGCGATTTTTTCACATTCCATTATATAATGACGCAAAGTATGCGAATAGTTCTGCTGACAGAGTTAACATTTAGTCAAATCTACATCATCAGATGTTACAAATTCCCAGAGGTACTTGTAGCTGAGCCTAAACCTAGCAGTGGTAATTAACATCTAGAAGTCTGCTAACATTATTGGATGACCCATAGACGAGCGATTCATCAAAGTTTATACATTATTGTGAAATTGAGAGTCAGTGTAGTAACATAAATTGGTAAATCATAAATATTGTAAGTTAAGAATCTGATGCATGTGTGTGTGTTGGGGGGGGGGGGGTTATACCCTTGGTAAGCGAGAGTGAAAAGTAACCTTACACGTTCTGCGGTCTATGTGGGAGGGCGAGGGAGGGTGGGAGAGTCAAATCCACCCTCCAACATCTGGGCATAGTACCACCAGCCTCCACAACACTCCATCAGCCTCCAGCTGATGCTTGTAGATGCCTCATCTAACCTCACCTATGTCACACATTAACCTACAGTTCCTGTGATATTTAAACTCCTCATCACAGTGGCGTCTCACCAATAGGCAGTCTCCGTGGTGTAGTGGTAAGACACTCGCCTGGCGTTCCGCGAGCGCTATGTCATGGGTTCGTATCCTGGCCGGGGAGGATTTACTGGGCGCAATTCCTTAACTGTAGCCTCTATTTAACGCAACAGTAAAATGTGTACTTGGATGAAAAAACGATTCTTCGTGGTAGGGGATCGTATTCCAGGGACCATAGGATTAAGGACTTGCCCGAAACGCTACGCGTACTAGTGGCTGTACAAGAATGTAACAACTCTTGTATATATCTAAAAAAAATATAAACTGTATTGGATTTTGTCCCGAAATAGCTATATGCTGACTGGACGTGTATGTATGTATGTATGTATGTATGTATGTATGTATGTATGTATGTATGTATGTATGTATGTATGTATGTATGTATGTATGTATGTATGCATGTATGTATGAATGTATGCATGTATGTATGTATGTATGTATGTATGTATTCCCAATCACGTTAAAGATTCCCCCTCTATCATCCAATTAAAGAGAAAAACAACTATGTACTAAATAATCAACTCCTTGTAACTTTAATTATGCTGACCTTCCTATCTGTATTCAGACTGAGCCTACCATCATTATAGGTGATTATAACGCTAGGCATAGGAATATTGGTAATTCGCAGTTCAGTAATCGTAACAGCAACCAACTGGTGTCACTATTAAGTAGTCAAGATGATGCACAGGTTGTGGGTGACCTTGAACCGACGAATATCTACGGGGGTATTCTTGATCTATGTCTCGGTTTCAACGTCTCCCACACCGTGTGCGCCTGGTCAATAGTGCCAGATATGGCGTCTGATCATCTGGCCATATTAGCCACTGTAAACATTGGAAGCTCTATCCTCCCTGGCGGAATGTTCAAGCGAAAGAGGCTGGCTGTGCCCATCGATCAACGAGACAATCTTGTTACTCATGTGTCAGATTGGTGCAGTTCATCTGAGCCTTCATCAGTTGAAGATTTTAACAATGAGCTAACAGGTACTATCGAGCAGTTTATAGAAACACTTGATCCATCGTCCAGGCCACGTAACCCAAATTACACTGGTCATAGCACTTATGCTTATTATAATGATTCTAAATTGCATGCACTAAAACGCACTGCCAGAATAATTGGACAAGCTTATAGAAGGACCCGCACTGCTGAAATGTTTCGGCTCTTTCAAGCGGCTCTGGCTGAGGCCAGGGAACGTATGGTGGAGCTAAGACAGACAGACTGGGAAACTTTTGTCCGTGGTCTCAATTCTCACACGCCACTAAGTCGGGCATGGAAGGATATCAACAAGATCAAAGGGAAAAATGCTGCAGAGATCTCGTACCCTAATCCTCTGCACAGAGCAAATGAGCTTGTTGATGCTTGGGCCACGACTTCCAGCTTTGATAGTCTTCCTCTACCCTCACAGAATGAATTAAATAATAGATATACTGATAGGGCAAGACTCCTCTACTTCAAGCTTCATCAAGAGGATGACTGTGACATGTTTTTTACTGAATACGAACTAGATTCTGCTCTACATAAAGGCAAAGCTACATCACCCGGGGAGGATGGAGTTACTTACGACATACTGCATATGCTTCTGCTAGTTCCAGGGAATCCCTTGCTTCAATTGTATAATATGAGCTATGTAACTGGGGAGCTTCCATAGTCATGGACCAACAGTGTCATTATTCCCATTCCTAAACCTCACCAGCCGAGTGCTTTTCGCCCAATCTCCCTCACTAGTTGTCTCTATAAGTGTCTTGAGAGGATGGTTCTCAACCGTCTCCTTTACAAAATTAATAATATGTTGTCTCCCCAGATATATGGCTTTACGCATGGAAAGAGTGTACATCACTGTATTACCACATTCCTCACCCTGCATACTGATAGGTCATATACCACTTTCCTAGATCTTAAGTCAGCCTTTGACATTGCTAACCCACACGTCATTCTGAGAGAACTTGCTAAAATGAATGTTGGAGGATGGCTTCTACGGTGGATAAGAGGCTATCTATCCAACAAGAAGTCATCTGTACTGTTCCAAGGGCATAGGCGTGTAACGAGAGATTTTGAATTTGGCACTCCACAGGGAGGTGTCCTCAGTCGTACTCTGTTTAATGTGTTAATCAATGCACTTTTAAACTTAGTAACTAGAAGGCCCAGCGAACACATCATTAGCTATAGGGATGATATACTGATCCACACCAATGGGTATACCAACACCCAAAATGTTCTGAACTCTGGAGGGGCATGGAGGGGAGGTCACAGGTTGGGGGTATGTAGGGGAGACTGGGGTGGGTTGACAGGGAGGTCAGGGGTTGGGGGTGGGAGCGGAGTCTGGGGAGGGGGGCCAGGAGGGAGGGGGTTGGGTAGGAAGGAGAGCTCCTGGTGGGGGAACTGGGAAGGGCATGGGGTGCAGGAACAGTGAGGACCTATAGTAGGGGTTGGGGAAGGACAAGGGCATGGGGGGACCATTGGGGGGCATGGTCTGAGGAGGAACTTTACTCTGGGTAGGTGCAGGTGTAGTGTAGCACCTGTGTAGCACACACACACACACACACACACACACACACACACACACACACACACACACACACACACACACACACACACACACACACACACACACACACACACACACACACACACATATATATATATTTATATATATATATATATATATATATATATATATATATATATATGTCGTACCTAGTAGCCAGAACTCACTTCTCAGCCTACTATTCAAGGCCCGATTTGCCTAATAAGCCAAGTTTTCCTGAATTAATATATTTACTATAATTTTTTTCTTATGAAATGATAAAGCAACCCTTTTCTCTATGTATGAGGTAAATTTTTATTTATTGGAGTTAAAATTAACGTAGATATATGACCGAACCTAACCAACCCTACCTAACCTAACCTAACCTATATTTATAGGTAAGGTTAGGTTAGGTAGCCAAAAAAAGCTAGGTTAGGTTAGGTTAGGTAGGTTAGGTAGACGAAAAAACATTAATTCATGAAAACTTGGCTTATTAGGCAAATCGGGCCTTGAATAGTAGGCTGAGAAGTGCGTTCTGGCTATTAGGTACGACATATATATATATATATATATATATATATATATATATATATATATATATATATATATATATATATATATACATATATGTCGTACCTAGTAGCCAGAACGCACTTCTAAGCCTACTATACAAGGCCCGATTTGCCTAATAAGCCAAGTTTTCATGAATTAATTGTTTTTCGACTACCTAACCTACCTAACCTAACCTAACCTAACTTTTTCGGCTACCTAACCTAACCTAACCTAAAAAGATAGGTTAGGTTAGGTTAGGTAGGGTTGGTTAGGTTCGGTCATATATCTACGTTAATTTTAACCCCAATAAAAAAAAATTGACCTCATACATAATGAAATGGGTAGCTTTATCATTTCATAAGAAAAAAATTAGAGAAAATATATTAATTCAGAAAAACTTGGCTTATTAGGCAAATCGGGCCTTGCATAGTAGGCTGAGAAGTGCGTTCTGGCTACTAGGTACGACATATATATATATATATATATATATATATATATATATATATATATATATATATATATATATATATATATATATATATATATATATATATGTCGTACCTAGTAGCCAGAACTCACTTCTCAGCCTACTATTCAAGGCCCAATTTGCCTAATAAGCCAAGTTTTCCTGAATTAATATATTTTCTCAAATTTTTTTCTTATGAAATGATAAAGCTATCCATTTCATTATGTATGAGGTCAATTTTTTTTATTGGAGTTAAAATTAACGTAGATATATGACTGAACCTAACCAACCCTACCTAACCTAACCTAACCTATCTTTATAGGTTAGGTTAGGTTAGGTAGCCGAAAAAGTTAGGTTAGGTTAGGTTAGGTAGGTTAGATAGTCGAAAAACCATTAATTCATGAAAACTTGGCTTATTAGGCAAATCGGGCCTTATATATATATATATATATATATATGTCGTACCTAGTAGCCAGAACGCACTTCTCAGCCTACTATGCAAGGCCCGATTTGCCTAATAAGCCAAGTTTTCATGAATTAATTGTTTTTCGACTACCTAACCTACCTAACCTAACCTAACCTAACTTTCTCGGCAACCTAACCTAACCTAACCTATAGAGATAGGTTAGGTTAGGTTAGGTAGGGTTGGTTAGGTTCGGTCATATATCTACGTTAATTTTAACTGTAATAAAAAAAATTGACCTCATACATAGAGAAAAGGGTTGCTTTATCATTTCATAAGAAAAAAAATTATAGTAAATCTATTAATTCAGGAAAACTTGGCTTATTAGGCAAATCGGGCCTTGAATAGTAGGCTGAGAAGTGAGTTCTGGCTACTAGGTACGACATATATATATATATATATATATATATATATATATATATATATGTCGTACCTAGTAGCCAGAACTCACTTCTCAGCCTACTATTCAAGGCCCGATTTGCCTAATAAGCCAAGTTTTCCTGAATTAATATATTTACTATAATTTTTTTCTTATGAAATGATAAAGCAACCCTTTTATCTATGTATGAGGTCAATTTTTTTTTATTGGAGTTAAAATTAACGTAGATATATGACCGAACCTAACCAACCCTACCTAACCTAACCTAACCTATATTTATAGGTAAGGTTAGGTTAGGTAGCCAAAAAAAGCTAGGTTAGGTTAGGTTAGGTAGGTTAGGTAGACGAAAAAACATTAATTCATGAAAACTTGGCTTATTTGGCAAATCGGGCCTTGAATAGTAGGCTGAGAAGTGCGTTCTGGCTATTAGGTACGACATATATATATATATATATATATATATATATATATATATATATATATATATATATATATATATATATATATATATATATATATATATATATATGTCGTACCTAATAGCCAGAACGCACTTCTCAGCCTACTATTCAAGGCCCGATTTGCCTAATAAGCCAAGTTTTCATGAATTAATGTTATTTCGTCTACCTAACCTACATAACCTAACCTAACCTAGCTTTTTTTGGCTACCTAACCTAACCTTACCTATAAATATAGGTTAGGTTAGGTTAGGTAGGGTTGGTTAGGTTCGGTCATATATCTATGTTAATTTTAACTCCAATAATAAAAAATTGACCTCATACATAGAGAAAAGGGTTGCTTTATCATTTCATAAGAAAAAAACTATAGTAAATATATTAATTCAGGAAAACTTGGCTTATTAGGCAAATCGGGCCTTGAATAGTAGGCTGAGAAGTGAGTTCTGGCTACTAGGTACGACATATATATATATATATATATATATATATATATATATATATATATATATATATATATATATATATGTCGTACCTAGTAGCCAGAACGCACTTCTCAGCCTACTATGCAAGGCCCGATTTGCCTAATAAGCTAAGTTTTCATGAATTAATTGTTTTTCGACTACCTAACCTACCTAACCTAACCTAACCTAACTTTTTCGGTTACCTAACCTAACCTAACCTATAAAGATAGGTTAGGTTAGGTTAGGTAGGGTTGGTTAGGTTCGGTCATATATCTACGTTAATTTTAACTCCAATAAAAAAAAATGACCTCATACACAATGAAATGGGTAGCTTTATCATTTCACAAGAAAAAAATTTGAGAAAATATATTAATTCAGGAAAACTTGGCTTATTAGGCAAATCAGGCCTTGCATAGTAGGCTGAGAAGTGCGTTCTGGCTACTAGGTACGACATATATAAATATATATATATATATATATATGTCGTACCTAGTAGCCAGAACTCACTTCTCAGCCTACTATGCAAGGCCCGATTTGCCTAATAAGCCAAGTTTTACTGAATTAATATATTTTCTCTAATTTTTTTCTTATGAAATGATACAGCTACCCATTTCATTATGTATGAGGTCAATTTTTTTTTATTGGAGTTAAAGTTAACGTAGATATATGACCGAACCTAACCAACCCTACCTAACCTAACCTAACCTATCTTTATAGCTTAGGTTAGGTTAGGTAGCCGAAAACGTTAGGTTAGGTTAGGTTAGGTAGGTTAGGTAGTCGAAAAAACATTAATTCATGAAAACTAGGCTTATTAGGCAAATCGGGCCTTGCATAGTAGGCTGAGAAGTGAGTTCTGGCTACTAGGTACGACATATATATATATATATATATATATATATATATATATATATATATATATATATATATGTCGTACCTAGTAGCCAGAACGCACTTTTTGGCCTACTATGCAAGGCCCGATTTGCCTAATAAGCCAAGTTTTCCTGAATTAATATATTTTCTCTAATTTTTTTCTTATGAAATGATAAAGCTACCAATTTCATTATGTATGAGGTCAATTTTTTTTATTGGAGTTAAAATTAACGTAGATATATGACCGATCCTAACCAACCCTACCTAACCTAACCTAACCTATCTTTATAGGTTAGGTTAGGTTAGGTAGCCGAAAAAGTTAGGTTAGGTTAGGTTAGGTAGGTTAGGTTGTCGAAAAACAATTAATTCATGAAAACTTGGCTTATTAGGCAAATCGGGCCTTGCATAGTAGGCTGACAAGTGCGTTCTGGCTACTAGGTACGACATATATATATATATATATATATATATATATATATATATATATATATATATATATATATATATATATATTCGTTTGCCTTGTTCGGGTTGAATGTAGACACAGTAGTCGCTTCTGTATATATTTATTGATTGAGGCAAACAGGTGTATAACTAGCCAACCGAGGTCCACCTTACTCTGGGTCTGAGAGAGAACTGAGGCTGCTGGGAGCATGCTGATGCTCCTCTGTCTGGCATGACGTCAGAGGCCTACTTGCCTGTGATTGGTTATATTTCAACTGACATAGAATTTGAGTATAACACCGCTCGGACACGCTACCAAGTCGACGTCCCTTGTCGACAAGCTCTGGCTAGCTATATAGTTACAATGATACTGAAAGGACCTCGGTGGCATTCAATAATGGCTTACATGTGAAATTTGCATAATAAAACATTGAAAGAAGATCAGGTGTGCGTAATACTAACAACTTGGCATATATGCACCAAAAAAAAAAATTCATCATAATAGGTGAAAATCATGGTAACAATGCTTTGATTAAACCAGAGTATTAAGAACATGTGTATGTCTACTGATCAGATATGAACAATACAACTCAAGGTATTGCCTAAACAAAATTATTAACATGTGTCAATGGCATGTGCTTGAAAACCATACATAATTAAACAATTATTACATTAATGGAACAAAGTTCTGACCTAACAACCACAAATGAATTTCAAGATAGATACTGATTTTTTTTCTCTTTTTTTCTGAAATATACAATATATTTACAAGCCCAATGTACAATATATTTAATGTCCCATATATTTACAAGCTATATACAAGACCTGGAACAAGAAGACTAACATCTGCGTGATAGCAGTCAGGATTCACTGGCCTCAATGTGATTGCTAGAACATTAATAACTCTTATGACAAGCACTGTAAAAATACAAATGGTAGTAGACTTAACAATTGCATCTAATTTATAACAAAATAAAGTTCAGAAAAACTATACATTATATATAATGGTAATAATAAGACACATGTGGTAGAAATACTGCAAATGATTTTTTTTTTTTTCAAAACCAAAACAGAATAACTGCAGAGTGCACTCAATTATAAATTCTGCGGATATCTACACCTAGCTCATCCAGAGCACAATACAACTCTGGCTCTGACTGAAGGTTCAGAACAGATGAAACTTCATGTGATGAACTATCATCTTGAGAGATAT
This sequence comes from Procambarus clarkii, assembly GCF_040958095.1. Lineage (NCBI taxonomy): Eukaryota > Metazoa > Arthropoda > Malacostraca > Decapoda > Cambaridae > Procambarus > Procambarus clarkii. The sequence goes on from NC_091197.1 coordinate 31,249,886, forward strand.
CCTCGTTAACATCTAGCCAATGGACATGTGGTGAGTGCACGGTTGAAACGAGAGGTCTAGATCTAAGATTATAAGTGCTAGTATGGGGTTGCTGAACATCAAGTGGTCTGTCAACCACAGAAGGTGGTGTCCCAATAGGAGGATCTGTCTGGGTAAGTTCATTGTCATCTTCCTCATCAGTCTCGTCAACAGTCATTTTAGCTAACTTCATGTGGTCTAAATGTTCATTTATATACTCTCCTGTTAACAAGTTCTTAAGTCTGTATTTGTTACCTTTAATAAGCTCGATTACCTTATATGGACCCAAAAGTTTCATAGTTAACTTGTACATAGGACCAGACCTGTGTTGGTTAAGTATCATTACTACAGATCCAATAGTTATTTTACTGGGTATAGCTCGTGCATTCCTTGCTAGAGTGAACTCGGCTGTAGCTTTGGACAGTTGTTCACGTATTTTCTTGAATACTAATTGCATCTGTCTTCGCTTCACTTGAACAAAATCATCTACGTTATATAAGGGAGTAGGAGGTACGTTAATCAATTCATTAGGGAGGATCTTCTCTGTACCATAAAGAATAGCGTGAGGTGTATCACCTGTAGAAACATTAATTGAAGAATTTATAGCACACTGAATTAAGGGTATAAAATCATCCCAATTGTTGTTATCAAAATTCAACGTGACTCCCAAGGCATCTAACACTTTCCTGTTAGTACGTTTGGCTAGTCCATTACGTGCTGGATGATAAGGCATGATGCTACATTTTTTGATGTTATATAAATCACACAAGCTAGTTAAAATACTATTACTGAATTCTGGACCATTATCTGAAAGGATTACTTTAGGCATACTATATCTATAAATAATTTGGTCATGGAATGCGCTGGCTATAGTTTCTGCTGTACGAACCCATGCCTCCAAAGGCACTGGTTTGAGGCACCAGTCTCTTCGGAGGCGTGGGTTCGTATCCCAACGCTGCCACCAGTATTCGTTTGCCTTGTTCGGGTTGAATGTAGACACAGTAGTCGCTTCTGTATATATTTATTGAGTGAGGCAAACAGGTGTATAACTAGCCAACCGAGCTCCACCATACTCTGGGTCTGAGAGAGAACTGAGGCTGCTGGAGAGCATGCTGATGCTCCTCTGTCTGGCATGACGTCAGAGGCCTACTTGCCTGTGATTGGTTATATTTCAACTGACATAGAATTTGAGTATAACATATATATATATATATATATATATATGTGTGTGTGTATATATATATATATATATATATATATATATGTGTGTGTGTATATATATATATATATATATATATATATATATATATATATATATATATATATATATATATATATATATAAAACTGAAAACTCACCCCAGAAGTGACTCGAACCCATACTCCCAGGAGCCACGCAACTGGTATGTACAAGACGCCTTAATCCACTTGACCATCACGACCGGACAAAATGAGGTGATAGCCGAGGCTATATGAACCACCCCACCGCCGGCACTCGGATAGTAATCTTGGGCATAGCATTTTACCAAATCACCTCATTCTTTGGGGCACACGTGAGGAACACAAATGCGAACAAGCCTGAATGGTCCCCAGGACAATATGCAACTGAAAACTCACACCCCAGAAGTGACTCGAACCCATACTCCCAGGAGCCACGCAACTGGTATGTACAAGACGCCTTAATCCACTTGACCATCACGACCGGACAAAATGAGGTGATGTGAGGTGATGTGATGATGAGGTGAGTGCCAAAACTAAAAATTCTTGTTTCCGCAGAACGGTCGTGTGTTAGCCTAGGGCCCAGCTCATCAAGCAAAGGATTGCACTGACTGGACACCCAGCTGGATCCCCCTCACGATTGAGGTTAGTGTGGCCTTGTGTTAGAGGCCGTGCATATTTTTGTTTTTTTCCAATTTTTAATTTTTAATTTTTTCCTTTGCTAGGAGCTAAAGTTATTAGTGATGGCATCTAAAATGCAGGAACTGGCAAAAAATCCTTCAGTGGTAGAGATGAAGAAGCTCACCAAAGCAAATTTAGTATTGTTAGGCAAGGAATTTGGTCTCGAGTTAAACGACACCGATAAAAAGTGAACATTGGTGAATGAAATTTTACGGCATTGTATAGACCAAGAACTAGTGCCAAGTGATACAATTTTATGCGAGCCCAGTTCATGGGAAAGTGTAGCTAGTAGAAATATAGAATTAGAATTAACACTAGCCAAGTTAAGACTGGCAGAGCAAGAGGCCAGAGTAGCAGAACCAAATGCTAAAGTGGAAGAGCAAAGGCTCAAAAATGAGGCGGTAAGAATAGTACCACCACTTACTGGGGACTCAAACTCCAGACATTCTGATAAAAAACATAACTTACCTGAATTTTCAGAGTCAGACCCTGAAAGATTTTTCAACCATTTTCAAAGACTAGCCATGTCCATGAACTGGCCAAGGGAAGAGTGGGTGAAAATCTTGCAGGGGCGGCTTAGGGGTAAAGCACAAGATATTTTTATAAACATGCCTGACGACGAGTGTTTTGAATATGATAAAGTCAGGGAGCGAATTTTAAGGGCATATGAAATTACTCCGGAAGCTCACCGCCAAGCTTATCGCAACCTTAGGCCTACTCACAACCAACCGCTCACTGAATTTGCTAATGATCAAATTAGATTGTTTAATAAATGGATTCGCTCGGCTAAAGCCGAAACATACGAGACACTCAGGAATTTAGTCTTAGTGGAACAATTTATAGATAATATGCCAGACAATGTAGCACATTACATTAAAAGTAGGATAGATGTAGATTCTAAAATAGGGGATTTGGCCAAGATGGCAGAAAACTACCAGTTGGCGGGCAAAAGGCCCAATAAAAATAATTATACCCCACAGAGTAGCAAAAGTTATACCCACAGCCAGTCCAGACCAGCTCATTCTAACCCTTTAACTACTGCACCTTCTGTTTCAGACATAACTAACCCTGTTAAATTGTCTAACCCCACGACACCTAAGAGTGAACGGAAGGGTAATTCTGTTAGTAATGTCTCTTCTCCCCAACGTATCTGTGGTCACTGTAAACGTCCAAACCACGTTATTAGCCGTTGTTGGCAACTGTACCCGGAAAAAAGACCCAATGCTCTAGTTGTGACACAGGGCTTGAGGCCTTCGGAAGGATTAGGGAGTAAGACCTCCAACCCACAGTGGTTGGACTTGCTTACCCCATTCTTATCGAAAGGGAGACTACTTTTGTCTGAGGGTTCTTCCTGGAAGGACATGGTGATCTTCCGAGACACCGGTGCCATCCAGACTTTAATTTTAGAGTGCTTTGCAAAGTGCCAACACTCTCGACACTGGAGAGGTGGTACTGGTTGAGGGTGTCACTAGTGATACTCGAGCAGTACCCCTCCATAAGGTTACCCTGGAATCTGATTTCCACAAGGGTGTTTGTACAGTCGGAGTCACTTCATACCTACCTTTCCCTAATGTTGATGTAATAGTTGGTAATGATTTAGCAGGGGATAAGGTAGGGGAATCCAGACTGCCTATTATGTTGCCTACCCCTAAGGTTTGCCTAGATCCACCCGCCGCAGAGGATAATGTTGTGTACCCTGCGTGCGCGGTGACCAGGTCTATGGGACTTAAATGTAAGGGCAGCCCTGTGCTTGCCAAGGTGGTAAATCCTGAGGACACGAGGAACTTTCTGAGTGGTGAAAACCAAGTGGACCCTGCGGACATATTCATGGCCCGACTCGATGACGAGGCCGAGGACATTGTGGAAAGCCTGCCACCGCCACCTATAATAATAATAATAATAATAATTTTTATTTAGGTAAAGGTACATACATAAAGAGATTTTACAAAGTTTGTTGGCTTTATAGATAGAGCTAGTACATACAATGCCTAAAGCCACTATTACGCAAAGCGTTTCGGGCAGGAAAAAACACTAATGACTAAAGCTTAAAACTAATGGGTAAAAAGAATAAAATGTGTTGAGTACAAATAAAAATAGAGGTAAAAGAGGGGGGAACATTGTTGAAAAAGCAGCACAAATACAATTACAAATTATTACAGAAAATTACATTCAAACAGCATTGATTTGAAAAACAAAAAACAAAAAACATTCATGGGTTGACAACAGAAGGGTAAGGTAGGTTACAGGGAATTTATTAGGTATAGCTTCGTTTTTAACTTAAACTGGTTGAGAGAGGTACAGACTTTCACATGGTTGGGAAGGTCATTCCACATTCTGGGCCCCTTGATTTGTAGAGCATTTCTGGTTTGATTAAGTCGTACTCTAGGAATATCAAAACTGTATTTATTTCTGGTGTGGTGCTCATGGGTTCTGTTACAACCTTCTATGAAGCTTTTGAGATCAGGATTGGCATTATTTTATTTTTTTTTAGGTAAAGGTACATACATAAAGAGATTTTACAAAGTTTGTTGGCTTTATAGATAGAGCTAGTACATACAATGCCTAAAGCCACTATTACGCAAAGCGTTTCGGGCAGGAAAAAACACTAATGACTAAAGCTTAAAACTAATGGGTAAAAAGGATAAAATGTGTTGAGTACAAATAAAAATAGAGGTAAAAGAGGGGGGAACATTGTTGAAAAAGCAGCACAAATACAATTACATATTATTACAGAATATTACATTCAAACAGCGTTGATTTGAAAAACAAAAAAAAAACAAAAAACATACATGGGTTGACAACAGAGGGGTAAGGTAGGTTATAGGGAATTTATTAGGTATAGCTTCGTTTTTAACTTAAATTGGTTGAGAGAGGTACAGTCTTTAACATGGTTGGGAAGGTCATTCCACATTCTAGGCCCCTTGATTTGTAGAGCATTTCTGGTTTGATTAAGTCGTACTCTAGGAATATCAAAACTGTATTTATTTCTGGTGTGGTGCTCATGGGTGCACCTACCGAGAGTAGTGGGGAGGCGGAGGAGAACACTGTTGAGCCTCGGCCAATAGCATCTGACCAAGGTCTGAAAGCCTCCTTGAGTGAGTTACAGAAAGCTGACCCATCATGCAGATTGTCATGAGGCAGCCGTCTCTATGGAGGAAATTGTAGACGCAACAACTGGGTACTACTACAATGATCTGATTTTGATGAGAAAATGGAGACCACAGAATGCTCTCTTGTCAAATGAGTGGGAGGTAGTCCACCAGGTTATGTTGCCGACCTGCTATAGAAAAAGAGTTTTGGCAGCTGCTCATGATGATCCTATGGGGGGACATCAAGGTATTAATATTACGTATCACAAAATCTTAAAGTATTTTTTCTGGCCCAAGCTGAAAAGCGATGTGGCAAAATTTTGTAATGCATGTATTGTGTGCCAACTTGTTGGGAAACCAAACCAGACTCCACCTAATGCTCCTCTAAGGCCTATTGTCGTGCCGGAGGAACCATTTTCTCATGTGGTAATGGACTGTGTTGGTCCATTACCCAGAACTAAGTCTGGTAATATTTACCTAATCACGATGATGTGTATCACGACTCGTTACCCAGAGGCTTTTGCTGTAAGGAACATCCAAGCAAAGACTGTTGTTGCTCGTATGTTGCAATTTTTTTCCACTTTTGGACTGCCTCGGGTCGTGCAAACTGACAATGGTACTAACTTTAAGTCTGATGTTTTTGAACAATTTTGTAAGGACCATGGAATAACTCATAAGGTTTCCAGCCCATACCATCCACAGAGTCAGGGGGTAATTGAACGTTTCCATCTAACTCTGAAGCAGATGTTGCAGACATCGTGCGAGAGTTCCCACACCTTCTGGGATGAGAATTTACCATATGTTTTGTTTGCGGCTAGAGAGGGATTACAAAGTTCACTGGGTTGTTCTCCTTTTGAGTTAGTCTTTGGCCATAAAGTTCGTGGACCCTTGTAAATGTTACAGGAGAATCTGTTAGGGAACGTAACGTTAACCGAAGGTTCGGCTTTCTTTGCGCAACACCACCAGAGACTCAAGGACTGCAAGGCCGTGGCACTAAAGTATCTTGGAAAGGCCCAAGAAAAGATGAAAGAACGAAACGATGCTATGGCTAAGTTGTGGGTATTTCAGCCTGGCGACCCTGTCCTGGTATTAAAGCCTCGACTAGGGAACACTATGTCCCACAAGTACGAAGGCCCCTACATTGTAACAGAAAAGACTGGGGACCTCACATACAAAGTGAGGCACTCTGACAAGCGTAACCAGGTAATGTTCGTACACGTAAATCGGCTAAAAAAGTTCCAGGGCCCCAGGCCCATTGCACTAACCAATGTTTCCATTTCCAGTGAGGGAGGGGATGATTGTACTGGGGACCCAACTAATCTCATTCTCAATAATTCTAGTTCTGTGAATGCTGTGGAGGAGGGACTGTCCCATTTGCAGATGGCCCAATGTGAAGAGGTGCAGTCGTTGCTTGATGAATTCTCGTCTGTTCGGGGAGGTCCCGACCCAGACTGATGCCATTTGCCATGATGTCAAGTTGGCGGACTACACCCCCATTCGCCTTCAACCCTATCGGATGAGTCCAGAAAAGGCCATCGTACGGAAGGAGGTCGACTTCTTGCTCCAGCACGGCCTCATCCGGTCGAGTCAGGGCGTTTGGTGCTCGCCCTTCCTTTTGGTCTTCTAACCAGACGGCTCCTGGCGATTATGCACCGACTACCGGCAGCTCAACAAGATGACCATTGTGGATGCCTATCCGTTGCCCCGTCCCGAGGACTGCATCGACGAAATCGGGAACGTAACGTATGTCTCGAAATTCGATCTCTCAAGAGAGTACTATCAAATCCCACTTACTGAACGTGCTAAACAACTAACTGTGTTCGTGACACCCGAGGGTGTTTTTGAGTATCAAGTGTTACCGTTCGGCTTGCGTAATGCCCCTGCCACGTTCCAGAGACTCATGAACTCTTTGCTCGCTAATGTGCCAAATTGTCGGGCGTATTTAGATGATATCGTGCTCTTTGACAGTAATTGGGCTGACCACATAGCTAGGTTACGCCAGTTGTTCGCAATCTTGAAAAAGGCAAATGTTACCTTAAATTCAAAAAAGTGTCATTTTGGCCAAGGCACAGTGACGTACCTCGGTTATGAAATGGGCCAAGGAAAAGTGTTACCTCGGCAAGATAAAATCAGTGCCATTCTGGAGTATCCCGTGCTTCAGTCTAAAAAGGACATTCAACGATTTACTGGTATGTGTGCGTACTATCGACGCTTTTGTCAGAACTTTTCCAGTGTTGCCACTCCTCTCACAGACTTGTTGCGGAAGGCCGTTAAATTTAAGTGGTCATCAGACTGTGCAGAGGCATTTAAAAATTTGAAATTGATCTTAGCTTCCGCCCCAGTGCTTGCTAGTCCAAGGTTCGACCGACCGTTTAAAATTCATGTTGACGCGTCTGACTCGGATGCTGGTGCAGTGTTGTTGCAAATTGGGGATGATCAGGTGGAACACCCAGTATATTATTACTCTGAAATTTGACAAGGCGCAACGCAATTATTCAGTGGTAGAAAAAGAGGCGTTGGCGCTAGTGTTAACATGTAAAAAGTTCGAAGTGTACCTCACAGGTAATATAGTGGAAGTGTACACGGACCATAACCCACTTGTCTTCCTGACTCAGATGAAGGGGAAGAATAAACGCCTCCCAAGGTGGGCATTGTACCTACAGGACTTCAATCTGTCTATTATCCACCTACCGGGCCGGCTCAACGTGATAACCGACGCTCTGTCCCGGTTGCCTGAATAACATTCATCTGGGCCACAGGAAGCCATTTACCAACTGTCATGCTTTAGTTATTTTTTTTTAGGTTCTCCTGTGACATTAAATATTCCGTGTCTAATTTATTTACTTCCCTATTTTTTTTTTGTATTTTTTTTTCTTTCAGAGAATTCCTTTGTACTTTTCTTGCAGAGAAATTGTTGTTTTGATTGATTTTCTTTTTATGTCATAAATTTTCCTTTCTATTCTCTGTACACTCTTACAAAAAAAATATGACTACTATTCTGGTAGTCACATTTTTTTCTCTCTGAAGGGGGGGGAGGAGTGTTACGACCCTGGGTTCCTCAGTGCAAACCAGAGGTCAAAATTGAGCTAATTAAACTTCCTTATAGTATAGTAGGATGCATGACGATGTGTATGTGTTTGTATCTTCCCTGCCAGACGTAAGACGATTCTCGTTTCTCACAGAGCATTTAAAGACTGAGCTTGGGGTTGATTATTAAATAATAAAATAGGCAACAACTATGTTTACTAATACTTTCTAATCAAGTGTAAAGTAAATCTAAATAAACTTGGGATAGGGTTGGTGTACGATTAGTTGAGCCGTCTACTGGCAGCGAGTGAGCTGGGAAGGAGATGCGAGAGGCTCTCTCTTCTCTGCTGGCTGGCTGTGGTGAAAGGAACCTCCTCTCCCTCCTCTCGTTTCTTTATTTCTGTGTCGCTGATACCCAGCTAAGTATACTGTGTAACGTTCTCATTGTCTGGCATAGGCGTGTTCTAAGGTGTAGAGTATTATACTTTGTATGAATTAGGTGTTCCTAGTGTTTGTATTACTAGTTATTCTAAAAGGGGTCCCAGTAGAACCACTTGGTCTCCCTAAAACTAAGCTGACTCAAGTTTCTAGCTCTTCACTAGTAGTACTTTACCTTAGCCTGTTCTGAGTGTAAACCTTGTATCCTGCTTATGTGGACCAAGGCTTTTAACGTAAGATAGTGTGGTAAAGTAATTATTATTATTGTTATTGGTGTGAATGTATATGGCGGGTTGTTAATGGTTTAATAAATAAATAAGTTAGTTAAAGGAGTATCCATTCATCCTGTGTAGGAGATCTATGATCAACCTCTAGGCTGACAATTGCAGAAATAAGCCACTAAGTTTACTTTTGTATAGTTTTAATTGGGGGCCGGGCCTTACTGATCTCCACTGCCAGAGATACATCTTTATTCTAACTACTGCCCCTACTTCCATTTAATATTAGATCCCCCATAGCAGCACCACCAATTTTATAACAGCAGGTAATAGTTGCGTGTGTGTGTAAACTAAAAGTCTTTGAAAATGTAATAAGTTATTACGAAACGCGTTCAAGTGTCGCGTCAGACTAGAAATAAAAATGAATTTTGGAGAATTGATTTTTCAATTACCATCAACAATGAAAAGAAACATAAGAAAGATTGAGAAAATTCGTGTTAGAATTATTAATTTTACTTTTTTGATCATATTTAAAATTATATGTCTACAGGAAAGACTGATACCAAAATATACTAATATATATATATATATATATATATATATATATATATATATATATATATATATATATATATATATATATATTATTAAATATGACCGAAAAAGTAAGATTAATAATTCTAACACGAATTTTCTCAATCTTTCGTACATTTCTTTTCACTGTTGGAGGTAAATCAAAAATCAATTCTCCAAAATTCATTTTTATTTCTAGTCTGACGCGACACGAGCGCGTTTCGTAAAACTTATTACATTTTCAAAGACTTTAGTTTACAAATACACAACTGAATAGAACTTACGCATCTCCGATTTTATATCTACATATGAGTGAGGTGGATGGGGTGAGGTGGCATTAATAGGGTATTAATTTCATCAACACAAGACAGAACAAGAGGTGGCATTATTGGGTATTAATTTCATCAACACGAGACAGAACACGAAACAATGGGTATTGAATAGAAGTGTTTGTAGAAAGCCTATTGGTCCATATTTCTTGATGCTTCTATATTGGAGCGGAGTCTTGAGGTGGGTAGAATATAGTTGTGCAATAATTGGCTGTTGATTGCTGGTGTTGATTTCTTGATGTGTAGTGCCTCGCAAACGTCAAGCCGCCTGCTATCGCTGTATCTATCGATGATTTCTGTGTTGTTTACTAGGATTTCTCTGGCGATGGTTTGGTTGTGGGAAGAGATTATATGTTCCTTAATGGAGCCCTGTTGCTTATGCATCGTTAAACGCCTAGAAAGAGATGTTGTTGTCTTGCCTATATACTGGGTTTTTTTGGAGCTTACAGTCCCCAAGAGGGCATTTGAAGGCATAGACGACGTTAGTAGCCAGAACGCACTTCTCAGCCTACTATGCAAGGCTCGATTTGCCTAATAAGCCAAGTTTTCCTTAATTAATATATTTTCTCTATTTTTTTTCTTATAGAATGATAAAGCTACCCATTTCATTATGTATGAGGTCATTTTTTTTTATTGGAGTTAAAAGTAACGTAGATATATGACCGAACCTAAGCAACCCTACCTAACCTTAGGTTAGGTTAGGTTAGGTAGCCGAAAAAGTTAGGTTAGGTTAGGTAGTCGAAAAAAAATTAATTCATGAAATCTTGGCTTATTAGGCAAATCGGGCCTTGCATAGTAGGCTGAGAAGTGCGTTCTGGCTACTAGGTACGACATATATATATATATATATATATATATATATGTCGTACCTAGTAGCCAGAACTCACTTCTCAGCCTACTATTCAAGGCCAGATTTGCCTAATAAGCCAAGTTTTCCTGAATTATTATATATACTATAATTTTTTTCTTATGAAATGATAAAGCAACCCTTTTCTCTATGTATGAGGTCAATTTGTTTTATTGGAGTTAAAATTAACGTAGATATATGACCGAACCTAACCAACCCTACCTAACCTAACCTAACCTATATTTATAGGTAAGGTTAGGTTAGGTAGCCAAAAAAAGCTAGGTTAGGTTAGGTTAGGTAGGTTAGGTAGACGAAAAAACATTAATTCATGAAAACTTGGCTTATTAGGCAAATCGGGCCTTGAATAGTAGGCTGAGAAGTGCGTTCTGGCTATTAGGTACGACATATATATATATATATATATATATATATATATATATATATATATATATATATATATATATATATATATATATATATATATATATATATATATATATATGTCGTACCTAGTAGCCAGAACTCACTTCTGAGCCTACTATGCAAGGCCCGATTTGCCTAATAAGCCAAGTTTTCATGAATTAATTGCTTTTCGACTACCTAACCTACCTAACCTAACCTAACTTTTTCGGCTACCTAACCTAACCTAACCTATAAAGATAGGTTAGGTTAGGTTAGGTAGGGTTGGTTAGGTTCGGTCATATATCTACGTTAATTTTAACTCCAATAAAAAAAAATTGACCTCTTACATAATAAAATGGGTTGCTTTATCATTTCATAAGAAAAAAATTAGAGAAAATATATTAATTCATGAAAACTTGGCTTATTGGGCAAATCGGGCCTTGCATTGTAGGCTGAAAAGTGAGTTCTGGCTACTAGGTACGACATATATATATATATATATATATATATATATATATATATATATATATATGTCGTACCTAATAGCCAGAACGCACTTCTCAGCCTACTATTCAAGGCCCGATTTGCCTAATAAGCCAAGTTTTCATGAATTAATGTTTTTTCGTCTACCTAACCTACCTAACCTAACCTAACCTAGCTTTTTTTGGCTACCTAACCTAACCTTACCTATAAATATAGGTTAGGTTAGGTTAGGTAGGGTTGGTTAGGTTCGGTCATATATCTACGTTAATTTTAACTCCAATAAAAAAAAATTGACCTCATACATAGAGAAAAGGGTTGCTTTATCATTTCATAAGAAAAAAATTATAGTAAATATATTAATTCAGGAAAACTTGGCTTATTAGGCAAATCGGGCCTTGAATAGTAGGCTGAGAAGTGCGTTCTGGCTATTAGGTACGACATATATATATATATATATATATATATATATATATATATATATATATATATATATATATATATATATATATATATATATATATATATATATGACAATGTCAGACCACGGAGGAAAATGAAACAGGAATTTCCTTAAGTACTTTCGTATATTACATACATCTTCAGAAGGAATGATTTTAAAGATCGAGTGATGGGTATAAATAGGCAGGAGAGAGTGGTGAAGTGGGGTGAGGTACAAGTATTGTACCTCACCCCACTATATATATATATATATATATATATATAGATATATATAGTGGGATATATATATATATATATATATATATCTGTTACAGTGTCGTCCCAAGATATACCTGTGGAACATGATGGTGAAAACTGTGTCGAAATAGCTCTGGATCTCATAAAAGACAAATTGCAGCTCATTCTAAACAAATCTGACGTTATTGCTGCCTACAGAGTAGGCAAAAAGAATCCATCAAGTCAAAACCAATGGAAAATTCGCCTGAAGCTGTCTTCCCAGTTCACGAAATCCAATCTAGTCTGGACAGCTGTAGCCCAACGGAAGGGATTATACATCAACGAGTGCTTGACTAGGAACAGACAGCACCTCCTCTACCGCCTGCGTCAAATCCGTCAAAAAAAACCAGATGCGATTCATCAGTGCTTCGTTAGAGATGGACTGATAAAGGTGAGAAAAACTGCAGAGGGCAAAATGTTCACAATTACTAAAGAAGAGAACCTCAACGCTTTCCTCTCCCAATGTGGTCTGTCTCAGCTCATTATCACTCCCAGTGAATTAACTTGACATAGCCTGGCGTTCCGCGAGCGCTATGTCATGGGTTCGTATCCTGGCCGGGGAGGATTTACTGGGCGCAATTCCTTAACTGTAGCCTCTGTTTAACGCAACAGTAAAATGTGTACTTGGATGAAAAAACGATTCTTCGCGGCAGGGGATCGTATTCCAGGGACCATAGGATTAAGGACTTGCCCGAAACGCTACGCGTACTAGTGGCTGTACAAGAATGTAACAACTCTTGTATATATCTCAAAAAAAAAAAAAAAACTTAATTAACCCCCTGTCAACTAGTGGGGCTAGGTTTCCTAAGTCTCATTGTTTCATTTTCTGACTTAATTTTTAACTTACTCTTAACTAGTCATTTACTGAAATTATTTAATTGAGTGCATAAATAGGTCTTCAGGTCTTATTAATTATACAGTCATAACTGAACTATTTATAGTTAATAATCATTAGCTTAAATTTGCCTATGCTTATTATTCAACTTTTCTTTGATTCCATTTATTACCTAGGTTGCCTAGCCTCGCCATGCTCCCTTACTCCATTGTACCCCTGGCTTTGCCTGTATCTCAAATTGTAAATTGTTACTTACAGTGTACCTGAGAGTACTTGTAAGCAATCTACCTCATTTTTCATTTTTGCTCAATTTGTTTTTGTATTGCTTAGTCTTGTTTATATTTTTGTTTTGTATTTCTATATCTTGTGTTTTGTATAGTCCATGTTTATATGTTTTTTCGTTAATCTCATTTATTACCTAGGTTGCCTAGACAAGCCATACTCCCTTACTCCATTGTACCCCTGTAAGCCCCTTTTGAGTTTGCTTTGTTCTGTATTGTGTACATCTTTTTCCCTATTTTATAGCTTATTTCTACCTTGTTATTTGCCCTTCTTCCCTTGTTTTTACTGCAATCAGCTTTTTTTTATGCAGACAAGTATAGACCCTGAACTTAACCTCTTATCCACTATCTATGACAATTATCACTTTAATGATCTAAATTGCAGATATTTTGCAGCACATGATGTAAACAATGTATTAACTCATAATCACAATATCTCTGTAATCAATTTGAACGTTAGATCCCTAGGTAAACACTTCGATGATGTTAGTGCCTTGATTGAAGCTATTGACAACAAATTCTCTTTTATTATACTTACTGAAACATGGTTGAAAGAGGATACTACTCAGCTCTTTAACATGCCTAACTACTCAGCAATTCACAACTGTCGTCAAATTCAGAGAGGTGGTGGCACTGCTCTTTACTACCACCAAGAACTAACATCCTTAAAAGAAATTAGAACCAGAGACTTCTATGGGGAGTATATCTTCGCCAGCTTCAGAGTCAAGGGTGCCGAGTCTGTCCTGACTGTGGGTGCAGTTTATAGAATTCCTATCACTGATGTGTCCGAATTCAACTCAAACCTTAGAAATCTAATACTTGATAACAGACTGAACAAAAACCACCTAATTATCGCAGGGGACTTTAATATTGACCTCTGCGAGCCTGAACACCCCACTGCTGTTAGCTTCCTCAACTGTATGAATTCCTGCTTCCTCATACCCTTAATCACTAGACCTACTAGAATCACTGATAGCACTGCCACGACGCTCGATCACATCTGGACAAACATAACCTCTCCGCTTACTTCAGGTATAATCACCGATAGCACTACAGATCATTACCCCACATTTCTCTTAACTAACATTAGCAAACCACCTCTTGAGTCAAGAGTGATACGTTTTAGACTACACAATGAAACTGCTATAGACAATTTTATAACTGCTGCTGATAATGTCAACTGGGAGTCCGAGTTAGGTAACATAGTGGACATCAACCTTGCAGTACAATCTTTTCTTCAAAAAACTCTTAGCCTTTATAATACCCACTGTCCAATGCTTACAAAACAAGTCACAACCAAAAGGCTTAACAATCCCTGGCTTACAAAGGGAATACTTAAATCTATTAATAAAAAACATGACCTTGAGAAGAAGTATAGGTTAGGAATTGTCTCCAAAGAATTCTCAAAGAATTACTCATTATTGCTGTCTAAGATAATTAGACGAGCCAAAACTAAATACTACGAAGATAAATTTACCCAAATAAAGAGCAACATTAAACAAACTTGGAGAACAATTTCTCAAATATTGGGATCAAAGAAGTCTTTAAATAACAAACCGACTCTCCTGTCTAATAACGATGGTCAGCTTTCAGCCTCTGATTCTGCTACTGAGTTCAATAGGTTCTTCTCTTCCATTGGTTCATCCCTTGCAAATGATATTCCATCTTCCAGTACAGACATTAATGACTATCTTTCAGGTAACTATCCACAGTCTCTGTACCTAAAGCCTATTAATTCCACTGACGTCAATGAGATAATCCTTTCCCTTAAAACCAAGTCTGGTGCCCTTGAGGAGATACCAACTTTAATTTACAAAAAAGCCTCCAGATCTTTAGCCCCTGCTATTGCTTTGCTCTTCAACAAGTCACTTGAACTCCAAACCTTCCCAGATATTCTAAAAAAAAGCGAGAGTAACGCCTGTCCACAAATGTGGTAATCTCACAGATGTTAACAACTACAGACCTATATCTATCCTGCCAAACTTGTCAAAATTTTTTGAAAAACTAATCTATAAGCAGCTTTACTCATATCTAGCCAAACTCAATATACTTAGCCCTTGCCAATATGGCTTCAGACCCAAAAAAAGCACTAACGATGCACTTATTAGTATGCTTAACTCGATTCATACAGCTCTTGATAAAAATGAGTTCTCTGTTGGGTTGTTTGTGGACCTGCGTAAAGCTTTTGACACTGTCAACCACCAAAACCTTCTTCTTAAATTACATCATTATGGAGTCAGAGGACACTCCCTACAATACCTCAAATCCTACCTTACTGACAGGCTCCAATATGTTTCTGTGAATAATACAATTTCTCCCACCCTACCCATCAACATTGGTGTTCCCCAGGGCAGCATACTTGGCCCTCTCCTCTTTCTCATCTACATTAATGACCTTCCAAATGCCTCCCAACACCTCAAACCAATTCTATTTGCTGATGACACAACCTTCATTTACTCCAGTCCTGATACCCTTGCTCTAAATGCCACAGTAAATACTGAGCTAAATAAAGTCCATCTGTGGCTAACTGCCAACAAACTCACCCTTAACATTGACAAAACCTTTTATATTCTGTTTGGCAATAAATCCTCTAATCAAATAAATCTCAAAATAAACAATACCCAAATTTGTAACAAATTAAATGGCAAATTCCTTGGCATTCTCATTGACCACAAGCTTAATTTCCAAGGACACATTCTAAACATATCAAAAAAAGTTTCAAAAACTGTGGGCATTCTTTCTAAGATCAGATATTATGTACCACACCCTGCCCTGGTGACTCTCTATTACTCCCTTATCTATCCATATCTCAACTATGATATTTGTGCTTGGGGCTCTACTACCCAAAATCACTTACGTCCTCTAATTACTCAACACAAAGCTGCTATTAGGACAATATCCAATTCTGGCACCAGACATCACTCGGTACCCCTACTTAAATCTCTGAATATGTTAGACATTAAGTCACTGCACATTCTCTCATGTGTATTATACATATATAAAACGCTAAACTATAATGCCAATCCTGATCTCAAAAGCTTCATAGAAGGTTGTATCAGAACCCATGAGCATCACACCAGAAATAAATACAGTTTTGATATTCCTAGAGTACGACTTAATCAAACTAGAAATGCTCTACAAATCAAGGGGCCCAGAATGTGGAATGACCTTCCCAACCATGTTAAAGACTGTACCTCTCTCAACCAGTTTAAGTTAAAAGCGAAGCAATACCTAATAAATTCCCTGTAACCTACCTTACCCTTCTATTGTCAACCAATGTCTGTTTTTTTCTTTAAAGAGCGCTGTTTGTCGACATAATTGTATTTGTGCTGCTTTTTCATCTATGTTTTCATTTCTTGTTTTCATTCTACTCAGTATGCTCAATTAGTATTAAGCTTGTCATTTAAGTTTATCATGCCCGAAACGCTTTGCGTAATAGTGGCTTTAGGCATTGTATGTACTAGCTATACCTATAAGTTAAACAATCCTTGTAAATATTTATTGTATGTATGTACCTTACCTAAATAAAATTGTATTGTATTGTATTGTATATATATATATATATATATATATATATATATATATATATATATATATATATATATATATATATATATATATATATATATATATATATATATATATATATATATGCAATTGACGATCACAAAACACTGATCATTTTATGCGGAAAATCCACAGAGAAATATGAAATGAGGTGAACGTTTCGGCTTTGTTAAAGCCTTTGTCAACACCAGACTGACTAAGGAGAAGGAAGAAGGGGGGAAGATATATAGGCCGACACCTGACCAACCCATCCCAAGGGTTGGTCAGGTGTAATTAATCAAAAACAGGTATAGCTTAGCTTAGAATGGTCAAAGAGGATTAAGCGGTCAGAGAATAAGGATAAAAGATTAAAGAAAAGCCTCATGAACACACAATATATGAATATACAATTATAATGAGACATTGTAAGCCTCTCTATCAGAGTTGTTTCTTAAACTGTTGTGCAATATTATAACTTAAAAATGGATCAAGTTTGTACATTCCAGTACTAACATTAAGAAGATTTGGACACTGACTGATTAGAGCAGACTCAATCAAATTCCGTTCCACGAAATCCCCACAATTGGTAATGCTTTTTGCCCCATTCCAGTTAATATTGTGATCGCATAAACTCGTATGTAGATACAATGCATTAGACGTTTGGGCAGTTCTAATACTATAAGCATGTTGTGACAACCGCAATTGTAAGGACTTTCCTGTTTGTCCAAGGTACACAGAATCACAATCATTGCAGGGAATCGAATACACACAACCTGCTGTATCAGGGGAGTTTTTTATTAAATTGGATTTGATCGTACTATTAGTGAACACCAAATTTATATTAAGTTTCTTAAAAATCAGAGACAATTTTTCAAGTCCACTCGCATAAGGTACCACCAATGAGTTAATAATTTTTGGTTTCGCCTTAGGGACGTGATTATAAAACGTACGCTTGGCTTGTACAAACGAGAAATCCAAAAACCTCTTAGGATATTGTAAACTCTTCCCAATTTCATATATTTTAGCAATCTCTTCATCAAAAAACTCAGGGCTGCAAACCCTCAAAGCTCGTAGAAACATTCCTGAAAATACTGCCTGTTTAACTTTACTATGATGATTCGAATAAAAATGAACATACGACCCCACGTTGGTAGGTTTCCTATACACATTAAATTTGAACTTTCTAGTGACTCTATGAATCATAATGTCCAAAAACGGAAGAGTACCATTCTCCTCAGTCTCACAAGTGAATTTTATTGAAGGTACCAAAGAATTGAGTTCATTAAGAAAAACTATCTGGTCTTTGTTGCACGGCCATAAGCACAAAATATCATCAACATACCTATACCAAACCACATTAGCCGGGATAATCCTGGATAAGATTTTTGTTTCAAAGAATTCCATATACAAATTGCTTAAAACTGGGGACAGGGGATTGCCCATCGCCATACCAAATGTTTGTTTGAAAAAAATTCCATTAAAACTAAAATAATTGTCTTTTATACACAATTTAATAAGTTCCAATACTTTATTGGTCTGCAAGCTCAAATTATATTTAGGCAGTTCCTCACGTAGAAATTCTAACAGATCATCAACAGGAACTTTAGTGAATAAAGAGGTCACATCAAAACTTATAAGTTTAAAATCAAAATTTAAATTCAGTGTGGATAGCTTATTAACTAAGTCCACATTGTTTGTCAAGTGTGAGTTGGAAATAGTACCAACTATAGGGGACAAAACTTTGACTAACCACTTAGAGAGTTTATAAGCCGCCGAACCAATTGAACTAATAATCGGCCTTGCCGGATTATATGGCTTATGAGTTTTTATAAGACCATACATGTAAGGAAGAGAGGGGGAACGACTTGTTAGCCTAGATATCAACTCTTTATCGCCTTTACACACGGTTTTAAGAGTTTTGTTAAAATGTGCAATCACTTTTTCAGTAGGATCTCTGTTAACCAATAGATAAGTATCCCTGTCTTCCAAGAGTAACTCCATTTTTCGGACATAGTCATCTTTATTCGTAATAACTACTGCATTTGACTTATCAGCCTTGGTAATATGTAATGAACTATCTTTTTTGAGATTTTTGAATGCATGAACAAATCGACTTGGACAATTAGGAACAGAATTGTTAAGTAAAACGCCATACATCACACCTTTGCACACATTAATATCTTCAACTGAGACATTGCTATACTTTTCAAGATTGCTGAAACCTTTGGCAATATCTACATAATTGACTGTTCCGTTAGATGTGGCAAAGCTCAGGCCATATCCTAATGCAGTAATCGTGTCATTATCAAGCTGTCTATCCGAGAGGTTTATAACAAAATCCCGGTTAGAGTGTTTATTCCAGTCACTTTGTTGAAAAGTTTAAAGCTTGATAATGACACGATTACTGCATTAGGATATGGCTTATAAGCAACAGGGCTCCATTAAGGAACATATAATCTCTTCCCACAACCAAACCATCGCCAGAGAAATCCTAGTAAACAACACAGAAATCATCGATAGATACAGCGATAGCAGGCGGCTTGACGTTTGCGAGGCACTACACATCAAGAAGTCAACACCAGCAATCAACAGCCAATTATTGCACAACTATATTCTACCCACCTCAAGACTCCGCTCCAATATAGAAGCATCAAGAAATATGGACCAATAGGCTTTCTACAAACACTTCTATTCAATATCCATTGTTTCGTGTTCTGTCTTGTGTTGATGAAATTAATACCCTATTAATACCCTTGTTCTGTCTTGTGTTGATGAAATTAATACCCTATTAATACCACATTTTGTTCTGTCTTGTGTTAATGCCACATCACCCCTTCCACCTCACTCAAATGTAGATATAAAATCGGAGATACGTAAGTTCTATTCAGTTGTGTATTTGTGAACTAAAGTCTTTGAAAATGTAATAAGTTTTACGAAACGCGCCCGTGTCGCGTCAGACTAGAAATAAAAATGAATTTTGGAGAATTGATTTTTGATTTACCTCCAACAGTGAAGCGTAATGTACAAAAGATTGAGAAAATTCGTGTTAGAATTATTAATCTTACTTTTTCGGTCATATTTAATAATATATGTCTACAGGAAAGACTGCTACCAAAATATACTAATATATATATATATATATATATATATATATATATATATATATATATATATATATATATATATATATATATATATATATATATATATATATATTAGTATATTTTGGTATCAGTCTTTCCTGTAGACATATATTATTAAATATGACCGAAAAAGTAAAATTAATAATTCTAACACGAATTTTCTCAATCTTTCTTATGTTTCTTTTCATTGTTGATGGTATTTGAAAAATCAATTCTCCAAAATTCATTTTTATTTCTAGTCTGACGCGACACTTGAACGCGTTTCGTAATAACTTATTACATTTTCAAAGACTTTTAGTTTACACACACACAACTATTACCTGCTGTTATAAAATTGCTATGGGGGATCTAATATTAAATGGAAGTAGGGGCAGTAGTTAGAATAAAGATGTATCTCTGGCAGTGGAGATCAGAAAGGCCCGGCCCCCAAGTAAAACTATACAAAAGTAAACTTAGTGGCTTATTTCTGCAATTGTCAGCCTAGAGGTTGATCATAGATCTCCTACACAGGATGAATGGATACTCCTTTAACTAACTTACTTATTTATTAAACCCTTAACAACCCCCTATATACATTCACACCAATAACAATAATAATAATTACTTTACCACACTATCTTACGTTAAAAACCTTGGTCCACATAAGCAGGATACAAGGTTTACACTCAGAACAGGCTAAAGTAAAGTACTACTAGTGAAGAGCTAGAAACTTGAGTCAGCTTAGTTTTAGGGAGACCAAGTGGTTCTACTGGGACCCCTTTTAGAATAACTAGTAATACAAACACTAGGAACACCTAATTCATACAAAGTATAATACTCTACACATTAGAACACGCCTATGCCAGACAATGAGAACGTTACACAGTATACTTAGCTGGGTATCAGCGACACAGAAATAAAGAAACGAGAGGAGGGAGAGGAGGTTCCTTTCACCACAGCCAGCCAGCAGAGAAGAGAGAGCCTCTCGCATCTCCTTCCCAGCTCACTCGCTGCCAGTAGACTGCTCAATTAATCGTACAGCAATCCTATCCCAAGTTTATTTAGATTTACTTTACACTTGATTAGAAAGTATTAGTAAACATAGTTGTTGCCTATTTTATTATTTAATAATCAACCCCAAGCTCAGTCTTTAAATGCTCTGTGAGAAACGAGAATCGTCTTACGTCTGGCAGGGAAGATACAAACACATACACATCGTCATGCATCCTACTATACTATAAGGAAGTTTAATTAGCTCAATTTTGACCTCTGGTTTGCACTGAGGAACCCAGGGTCGTAACACTCCTCCCCCCTTCAGAGAGAAAAAAATGTGACTACCAGAATAGTAGTCATATTTTTTTTGTAAGAGTGTACAGAGAATAGAAAGGAAAATTTATGACATAAAAAGAAAATCAATCAAAACAACAATTTCTCTGCAAGAAAAGTACAAAGGAATTCTTTGAAAGAAAAAAAAATACAAAAAAAAAAAAAATAGGGAAGTAAATAAATTGGACACGGAATATTTAATGTCACAGGAGAACCTAAAAAAAAATAACTAAAGCATGACAGTTGGTAAATGGCTTCCTGTGGCCCAGATGAATGTTATTCAGGCAACCGGGACAGAGCGTCGGCTATCACGTTGAGCCGGCCTGGTAGGTGGATAATAGACAGATTGAAGTCCTGTAGGTACAATGCCCACCTGAGGATGCGTTTATTCTTCCCCTTCATCTGAGTCAGGAAGACAAGTGGGTTATGGTCCGTGTACACTTCCACTATATTACCTGTGAGGTACACTTCAAACTTTTTACATGTTAACACTAGCACCAACGCCTCTTTTTCTACCACTGAATAATTGCGTTGCGCCTTGTCAAATTTCACAGAGTAATAATATACTGGGTGTTACACCTGATCATCCCCAATTTGCAACAACACTGCACCAGCACCCGAGTCAGACGCGTCAACATGAATTTTAAACGGTCGGTCGAACCTTGGATTAGCAAGCACTGGGGCGGAAGCTAAGATCAATTTCAAATTTTTAAAGGCCTCTGCACAGTCTGATGACCACTTAAATTTAACGGCCTTCCGCAACAAGTCTGTGAGAGGAGTGGCAACACTGGAAAAGTTCTGACAAAAGCGTTGATAGTACGCACACATACCGATAAATCGTTGAATGTCCTTTTTAGACTGAAGCATGGGATACTCCAGAATGGCACTGATTTTATCTTGCCGAGGTAACACTTTTTCTTGCCCCCACTTCATAACCGAGGTACGTCACTGTGCCTTGGCCAAAATGACACTTTTTTGCATTTAAGGTAAGATTTGCCTTTTTCAAGATTGCGAACAACTGGCGTAACCTAGCTATGTGGTCAGCCCAATTACTGTCAAAGAGCGCGATATCATCTAAATACGCCCGACAATTTGGCACATTAGCGAGCAAAGAGTTCATGAGTCTCTGGAACGTGGCAGGGGCATTACGCAAGCCGAACGGTAACACTTGATACTCAAAAACACCCTCGGGTGTCACGAACACAGTTAGTTGTTTAGCACGTTCAGTGAGTGGCATTTGATAGTACCCCCCTTGAGAGATCGAATTTCGAGACATACGTTACGTTCCCGATTTCGTCGATGCAGTCCTCGAGACGGGGCAACGGATAGGCATCCACAATGGTCACCTTGTTGAGCTGCCGGTAGTCGGTGCACAATCGCCAGGAGCCTTCTAGTTTGAAGACCAAAAGGCAGGGAGAGCACCAAGCGCCCTGGCTCGGCCGGATGAGGCCGTGCTGGAGCAAGAAGTCGACCTCCTTCCGTATGATGGCCTTTTCTGGACTCATCTGATATTGTTGAAGGCGAATGGGGGTGTAGTCCGCCAACTTGACATCATGGCAAATGGCATCAGTGTGGGTCGGGACCTCCCCGAACAGACTGGAGAATTCATCAAGCAACGACTGCACCTCTTCACATTGGGCCATCTGCAAATGGGACAGTCCCTCCTCCACAGCATTCACAGAACTAGAATTATTGAGAATGAGATTAGTTGGGTCCCCAGTACAATCATCCCCTCCCTCACTGGAAATGGAAACATTGGTTAGTGCAATGGGCCTGGGGCCCTGGAACTTTTTCAGCCGATTTACGTGTACGAGCATTACCTGGTTACGCTTTTCAGAGTGCCTCACTTTGTACGTGAGGTCCCCAGTCTTTTCTGTTACACTGTAGGGGCCTTCGTACTTGTGGGACATAGTGTTCGCTAGTCGAGGCTTTAATACCAGGACAGGGTCGCCAGGCTGAAATACCCGTAACTTAGCCATAGCATCGTTTCGTTCTTTCATCTTTTCTTGGGCCTTCCCAAGATACTTTAGTGCCACCGCCTTGCAGTCCTTGAGTCTCTGGTGGTGTTGCGCAAAGAAAGCCGAACCTTCGGTTAACGTTACGTTCCCTAACAGATTCTCCTGTAACATTTGCAAGGGTCCACGAACTTTATGGCCAAAGACTAACTCAAAAGGAGAACAACCCAGTGAACTTTGTAATCCCTCTCTAGCCGCAAACAAAACATATGGTAAATTCTCATCCCAGAAGGTGTGGGAACTCTCGCACGATGTCTGCAACATCTGCTCAGAGTTAGATTGAAACGTTCAATTACCCCCTGACTCTGTAGATGGTATGGGCTGGAAACCTTATGGGTTATTCCATGGTCCTTACAAAATTGTTCAAAAATATCAGACTTAAAGTTAGTACCATTGTCAGTTTGCACGACCCGAGGCAGTCCAAAAGTGGAAAAAATTGCAACATACGAGCAACAACAGTCTTTGCTTGGATGTTCCTTACAGCAAAAGCCTCTGGGTAACGAGTCGTGATACACATCATTGTGATTAGGTAAATATTGCCAGACTTAGTTCTGGGTAATGGACCAACACAGTCCATTACCACATGAGAAAATGGTTCCTCCGGCACGACAATAGGCCTTAGAGGAGCATTAGGTGGAGTCTGGTTTGGTTTCCCAACAAGTTGGCACACAATACATGCATTACAAAATTTTGCCACGTCGCTTTTCAGCTTGGGCCAGAAAAAATACTTTAAGATTTTGTGATACGTAATTTTAATACCTTGATGTCCCCCCATAGGATCATCATGAGCAGCTGCCAAAACTTTTTCTCTATAGCAGGTCGGCAACATAACCTGGTGGACTACCTCCCACTCATTTGACAAGAGAGCATTCTGTGGTCTCCATTTTCTCATCAAAATCAGATCATTGTAGTAGTACCCAGTTGTTGCGTCTACAATTTCCTCCATAGAGACGGCTGCCTCATGACAATCTGCATGACGGGTCAGCTTTCTGTAACTCACTCAAGGAGGCGTCCAGACCTTGGTCAGATGGTATTGGCCGAGGCTCAACAGTGTTCTCCTCCGCCTCCCCACTACTCTCGGTAGGTGGCGGTGGCAGGCTCTCCACAATGTCCTCGGCCTCGTCATCGAGTCGGGCCATGAATATGTCCGCAGGGTCCACTTGGTTTTCACCACTCAGAAAGTTCCTCGTGTCCTCGGGATTTACCACCTTGGCAAGCACAGGGCTGCCCTTACATTTAAGTCCCATAGACCTGGTCACCGCGCACGCAGGGTACACAACATTATCCTCTGCGGCGGGTGGATCCAGGCAAACCTTAGGGGTAGGCAACATAATAGGCAGTCTGGATTCCCCTACCTTATCCCCTGCTAAATCATTACCAACTATTACATCAACATTAGGGAAAGGTAGGTATGAAGTGACTCCGACTGTACAAACACCCTTGTGGAAATCAGATTCCAGGGTAACCTTATGGAGGGGTACTGCTCGAGTATCACTAGTGACACCCTCAACCAGTACCACCTCTCTAGTGTCGAGAGTGTTGGCACCTTGCAAAGCACTCTCTAAAATTAAAGTCTGGATGGCACCGGTGTCTCGGAAGATCACCATGTCCTTCCAGGAAGAACCCTCAGACAAAAGTAGTCTCCCTTTCGATAAGAATGGGGTAAGCAAGTCCAACCACTGTGGGTTGGAGGTCTTACTCCTTAATCCTTCCGAAGGCCTCAAGCCCTGTGTCACAACTAGAGCATCGGGTCTTTTTTCCGGGTACAGTTGCCAACAACGGCTAATAACGTGGTTTGGACGTTTACAGTGACCACAGATACGTTGGGGAGAAGAGACATTACTAACAGAATTACCCTTCCGTTCACTCTTAGGTGTCGTGGGGTTAGACAATTTAACAGGGTTAGTTATGTCTGAAACAGAAGGTGCAGTAGTTAAAGGGTTAGAATGAGCTGGTCTGGACTGGCTGTGGGTATAACTTTTGCTACTCTGTGGGGTATAATTATTTTTATTGGGCCTTTTGCCCGCCAACTGGTAGTTTTCTGCCATCTTGGCCAAATCCCCTATTTTAGAATCTACATCTATCCTACTTTTAATGTAATGTGCTACATTGTCTGGCATATTATCTATAAATTGTTCCACTAAGACTAAATTCCTGAGTGTCTCGTATGTTTCGGCTTTAGCCGAGCGAATCCATTTATTAAACAATCTAATTTGATAATTAGCAAATTCAGTGAGCGGTTGGTTGTGAGTAGGCCTAAGGTTGCGATAAGCTTGGTGGTGAGCTTCCGGAGTAATTTCATATGCCCTTAAAATTCGCTCCCTGACTTTATCATATTCAAAACACTCGTCGTCAGGCATGTTTATAAAAACATCTTGTGCTTTACCCCTAAGCCGCCCCTGCAAGATTTTCACCCACTCTTCCCTTGGCCAGTTCATGGACATGGCTAGTCTCTGAAAATGGTTGAAAAATCTTTCAGGGTCTGACTCTGAAAATTCAGGTAAGTTATGTTTTTTATCAGAATGTCTGGAGTTTGAGTCCCCAGTAAGTGGTGGTACTATTCTTACCGCCTCATTTTTGAGCCTTTGCTCTTCCACTTTAGCATTTGGTTCTGCTACTCTGGCCTCTTGCTCTGCCAGTCTTAACTTGGCTAGTGTTAATTCTAATTCTATATTTCTACTAGCTACACTTTCCCATGAACTGGGCTCGCATAAAATTGTATCACTTGGCACTAGTTCTTGGTCTATACAATGCCGTAAAATTTCATTCACCAATGTTCACTTTTTATCGGTGTCGTTTAACTCGAGACCAAATTCCTTGCCTAACAATACTAAATTTGCTTTGGTGAGCTTCTTCATCTCTACCACTGAAGGATTTTTTGCCAGTTCCTGCATTTTAGATGCCATCACTAATAACTTTAGCTCCTAGCAAAGGAAAAAATAAAAAATTAAAAATTGGAAAAAACAAAAATTTGCACGGCCTCTTAACACAAGGCCACACTAACCTCAATCGTGAGGGGATCCAGCTGGGTGTCCAGTCAGTGCAATGTTTTGCTCGATGATACACGCTCGAACGCTCATCCGCTCCTGACGACCCTGCTGCCCCTCCAACTTTATCAGCTGCTCCTTGAGCCCACAACATCCCAAACATGATGTAACAACCCCAGAAGGCAGCTAAGTACCCAGTGACCTAAATGTGACCGAAATATTCGACAAAACCTAACCTACTAGCTCATCTCGACCTCATTAGTGTTGCTCCCTGGAGGAAGCTAACCTGACGTTTGCTGCTGCCATATCAACGAGTCTACCCCATCTGCTGCTACCATGCCAAACAATTCTAAGCTCGGCAAGGCCGTAAAGAATGATAGCACACCTATCAGGATGAACCCAACCAGCCAAGCTAGCAACAGGAATAACGCGGCTGTCTCCCCCTTAGGGGCTACCGGGGGGAGTACTGAACCTCCCTGCGTCAACAATAACAAACCTTCCCAGCTGATTGAAGCGTCGTCACTTACTCGAGCCTTACAACAGTTATGTAACCATATGGAGCAACTTAAACGAGCTGCCTCCCCATGTGCTGACTTTAAACGTCCCGCTGATAATCCATGGCTCAGATTATTGACTCAAATACATGATGACCAAAAGTCTATAATCCGAGAGCAGTCGGACCTGATAATGAAGCTTCAGAGTGATGCTTTGGCCATGCAAAAGATTAACCAGGATCTGTCTGCCAGAGTCGGCCACCTCGAACAGGAATTAAGCTCTCTTCAGATCTCGGTTACTAACTTTAAACCAGCAGAAACCTCTAAGAAGCAAGAAGAGATGCTACAAAAGTTAGAGAACCATTTTAACTCCCTACAACAGCAACACACTGCAACCCAAGACGAATCAGACCAACTTAAGCTCCTTGATTCTGTCATCATCTCATCACAGGATTTTCCCCATGAAACTGACAGAGAAGACTGTACTGCCATCGTGATCCAGGAATTGCGTACTAAGTTGAATTATTCAATCGAAGCAAGAGACATTAAGGCAGCTTATAGAGTGGGTACCAAATCATCTGGTACAAACAACAGAAAGATAAGGGTGAAGTTAGATAGCTGCTCCCGCAAGTCAGACCTTATCACTACTGCAGTCGCTATGAAATCCAATGTTTATGTAAACGAATGTCTTACCAGATTCAGACAAAATCTCTTATTTAAACTACGTGGAATTCGCAATAGATCCACTGCTATTAAACATTGTTTTGTGCGCGATGGTAAAATAATAGCTAGGAAGACTGACTCTGGAAAAACTTATGTCATAACCACTGAAGCACACCTCACTTCTTTCCTGGATGACTGTGGGATATCAGCTGAATAACCAGAACATAATTTGTAGTCTCACATACAACCAAAGTGTACTTAAGCTCTGCCTTTCCTTTCCAAAGGTTTTTATTTTGATTTTTATTTTTTTATTTTTTTTGTTTGTCATCTTTGCCTGTTTTATACTCTTAATTATTTGTTCTTAGTTAATCCCCTTGTCACTAAACCTAGGGCTTTTTATTACCCTGTTAATTAACCATTACTAAGCTAATTATCTTAAAGATCATTTTTTTTATGATTATTATTTTTCTTATTATTTTTTATTTTACATTTATATTGTCAGTCTCTACTGATTTTTTGTTTTTTATTTTATGTAACTTCTGTGTCCTCCCTGGCTATCTATTGGATCTTTATTTTATTTCTAAATTGTTACTATTTTATTGTATTTGCTTTTATTCTTGTGTTTTGCTTTATCGTGTATCTTGTATCGTGATCCCTCTGCATCCCTATGCACACTGATATTGATCCTGATCAAAATCTTCTGTCTCATATCTACACCAACCAGCACATTGATCATCATTATTGCAAGTATTTCACAGCACACCAGTCTAAAAACAAACTTCAAAATAGCACCTGTCTATCAGTTTATAACCAAAATGTTAGATCACTTGGTAAACATTTTGACGATTTAAATGCATTACTCACATCAATAGGTACTAACCTATCGTTCATTATTTTAACAGAAACTTGGCTAAATAAAGACTATACCCAACTCTACAACTTAGCTGGTTATAAAGCCATTCATAACTGTAGGCCTAATAAAAAAAGGTGGTGGCACAGCTATATATTACCGAGATACATTTATCTGCAACAGTGTTATTAGTGACAGAGATGACTACTGTGAATATACTTTTGCTCAGTTTACAATTAAATCCCTTAAATCCTCTTTGACTATTGGAGCCATCTATAGATTTCCCAATACTAACATAGCTTCTTTCTCAGACAACCTAAGGAATCTTATTATAAACAACAATCTCAACAAAAACCACATCATTCTGGGAGGAGATTTTAATATTGACCGGGGTCAACAAAATTGCTCTCAAGTTGACTATTTCCTTAACAGCATGAACTCCTGTATGCTAATCCCCACAATCACCAAACCTACCCGAGTCACTCAAACATCAGCCACTACCTTGGACCACATATGGACAAACATAACAGCTCCCCTTGTATCTGGTATAATCTACGACAGAACAACTGACCACTATCCTACCTTTCTCATAGCGAACATGGACATAACACCACCAAAAAGCAAGAAACTTTCATTTAGGCTACACAGTGAATCAGCTTTAGACAATCTTACAGAGGCACTTTACAATATTAACTGGGATTCTGAATTCAATAATACCCATGATATAAATTCATTAGCTAACCTCTTCATCTCCAAAACTCTAAGCCTCTACAACCTTCATTGTCCCCTTCTTACCAAGCAAGTAACTGACAAAAGATTAAACAATCCATGGCTCACAAGTGGCATTCTCAACTCAATCAACAAGAAACATGAATATGAAAAGAAAGTTAGGATTGGCCTAGTTTCAAAGGAAGTAGCTAAAAGGTACTCATCAATGCTTACCAGTATCATAAGAAAGGCTAAACTTGCATATTATGTGAATAGATTCAATGAAGCAAAAGGCAACATGAAAAGCACTTGGAAAACTATCTCTAGTATCCTAGGAACTAAACAACACTCACATAACCAAATTAAACTCTACAAGGATGGGGATATACCGTCAACTGATTTAGAAATGGCAAATGAATTTAATAGTTTCTTTTCATCGGTTGGTGCTAATCTTGCCAGTAAAATCCCACAGACTCAGACACATATTAACACATATCTCTCAGGCAGCTATCCAAACTCTCTTCTCCTTTCACCAATCAGCCCGGCAGATGTTGTGTCCATCATACATTCTCTAAAAACCGAGGCATAGAACACCAGTGAAATCCCGTCCATTGTGTACAAGAGAGCCTCCCATGCCCTTGCCCCACCCATAGCACTACTGTTCAACAAATCTATAGAGTATCACACCTTCCCTGATATCCTCAAAAAAGCAAGAGTAACGCCAGTCCATAAAGGAGGCAATCCGGCGGACATAAACAATTATAGACCAATATCAAATCTACCCACTCTATCAAAAATATTTGAAAAAATTATTTACAAACAGCTCTATTCCTACCTCGTAAAATTCGACATACTCAGCCCCTGCCAGTTTGGCTTCCGGTCCCAAAAGAGCACCAATGATGCAATCATTAGTCTCCTTGACATTATCTACTCAGCCCTTGACAAAAATGAGTTTCCGATTGGACTCTTCATTGACCTAAGAAAAGCCTTTGATACTGTTAATCACAACTACCTCTTACTTAAACTCCAGCATTATGGAATCCGAGGCCTTGCCCTTGACTACATCCGATCCTATCTTAGTGACAGACACCAATATGTAACCATCAATGATACAACTTCTTCCACTCTACCAATTACCGTTGGAGTGCCACAGGGCAGCATCTTAGGACCTCTTCTATTTCTTATATATATAAACGATCTGCCTAATGTCTCTAATATTCTCAAACCTATATTGTTTGCTGACGATACTACCCTTATCTACTCAAACCTCAACCCACATACACTAAATAATGTTGTGAATAATGAATTAAAAAAAGTCCACTTATGGATGTCAACGAACAAACTAACATTAAACATCGAAAAGACTTACTACATCTTATTTGGAAGCAAATTATCAAATGCAATTCAGCTACAGATAGACAACATTAACATCAGTAATAAAAATGATGGCAAGTTTCTTGGCCTATTCCTAGACAAGAGACTCAACTTCAGCACCCACATTCAACACATAACTAAGAAAGTCTCTAAGACAGTTGGTATACTTTCCAAAATCAGATATTATGTTCCTAACTCTGCTCTCCTCTCACTATATTATGCACTAATCTACCCCTATCTTAATTATGGTATCTGTGCATGGGGGTCTACCACTGCAAACCACCTTAAGCCCATCATCACACAGCAAAAATCTGCTATCAGAATGATAACTAACTCTGCTTTCAGACAACACTCAGCTCCCTTGTTTAAATCCCTAAACTTGCTAAATATTAACTCCCTCCACACATTCTCTTGTGTCAACTACATTTACAAAACCCTGTTCTTAAATGCAAACCATGCTCTGAAACTCTCCCTGGACAGATGTAATAGGACCCATTATCACCACACCAGAAATAAATATCTCTTTGATATCCCCAGGGTCAAACTTAATCTGTGTAAACACTCTATGCAAATTAAGGGACCTAGTCTATGGAACTTACTCCCTAGTGAATTGAAAAACTGTAAAACTTTTGCCTTATTTAAAAGCAAAACCAAAAAGTACCTAACTTCATCTTCTTAGTTTCCTACACTGAGCTTTAAATTTGCTCTGTACCTAGTGTTACCCAACCTCCTAATTTTTATGTAATATCAAACAACCTTATCATTGTGTTCATTGCTGTCTTCTTTTATGTGCTAGCCATATGCTGTATTGTGACTACCAATTTTTGTCAACTACCATTCAAGCTGTCATTGCAATCAATCTTATATTGTTTCTGCTGTATTGTGCCTACCAATTTGTTGTCAACTACCATTTTAAGCTGTCATTGCAATCAATCTTAGCTACCTATGTGCTTTAATATACTGTACCTACAATTTTCTCTCATCTTCTTTTTTTTTTTTTTTTTCATTTCATGTAATCTGTTATCATTTTTTTGTCTATAAATTTTGCAAGTATTTACCTCCTTAAAATTTTCTTAGATTAAGGACCTGCCCGAAACGCTGCGCGTGCTAGTGTCTTTACAAGACTGTAATTACCATATTTGTATCCTCACATTCCTTATGTACATTCTTGTATGTGCATAAATAAAATAAAATAAAATAAAAATGAGCTGGGCCCTAGGCTAACACACGACCGTTCTGCGGAAACAAGAATTTTTAGTTTTGGCACTCAAGAATCTATTTTTTTTTACAATTAAGAAGTTCCTCCCGGTCAGGCCAACCACTTGTTATATAATTGGTGGTGCTGCTATGGGGGATCTAATATTAAATGGAAGTAGGGGCAGTAGTTAGAATAAAGATGTATCTCTGGCAGTGGAGATCAGTAAGGCCCGGACCCCAAGTAAAACTATACAAAAGTAAACTTAGTGGCTTATTACTGCAATTGTCCGCCTAGAGGTTGATCATAGATCTCCTACACAGGATGAATGGATACTCCTTTAACTTATTTATTAAACCCTTAACAACCCCCCATATACATTCACACCAATAACAATAATAATAATTACTTTACCACACTATCTTACGTTAAAAGCCTTGGTCCACATAAGCAGGATACAAGATTTACACTCAGAACAAGCTAGGGTAAAGTACTACTAGTGAAGAGCTAGAAGCTTGAGTCAGCTTAGGGTAGGGAGGCCACGTGGTTCCACTGCAACCCCTTTTAGAATAACTAGTAATACAAACACTAGGAACACCTAATTCATACAAAGTATAATACTATACACCTTAGAACACGCCTATGCCAGACAATGAGAACATTACACAGTATGCTTAGCTGGGGTATCAGTGACACAGAAATAAAGAAACGAGAGGAGGTTCCTTTCACCACAGCCAGCCAGCAGAGAAGAGAGAGCCTCTCGCATCTCCTTCCCAGCTCACTCGCTGCCAGTAGACTGCTCAACTAATCGTACAGCAATCCTATCCCAAGTTTACTCAGATTTACTTTGCACTTGATTAGAAAGTATTAGTAAACATAGTTGTTGCCTATTTTATTATTTAATAATCAACCCCAAGCTCAGTGTTTAAATGCTCTGTGAGAAACAAGAAACGTCTTACGTCTGGCAGGGAAGATACAAACACATACACATCGTCATGCGTCCTACTATACTATAAGGAAGTTTAATTAGCTAAATTTTGACCTCTGGTTTCCACTGAAGATCCCAGGGTCGTAACACCTGCAAACACTAAACAGAGTTCTTACTTATGCTATGATTTAAACAGCTTTCATTTTTCATTTTATACCCACATTTTGGGTGAGGTGATATGTTACAACAGTTTTGGATGAGGTGAACAAAACTTTCAACACAGGATAGAACACGAAACAATGGGTATTGAAGGTAAGAATGGAAGTAATTGCAGAGGGCCTATTGACCCATATTTCTTGATGCTTCTATATTGGAGCGGAGTCTTGAAGTGGGTAGAATATAGTTGTGCATTAATTGGCTGTTGATTGCTGGTGTTGACTTCTTGATGTGTAGTGCCTCGCAGATGTCAAGCCGCCTGCTATCGCTGTATCTATCGATGATTTCTGTGTTGTTTGCTAAAATTTCTCTGGTGATGGTTTGGTTGTGGGAAGAGATTATATGTTCCTTAATGGAGCCCTATTGCTTATGCATCGTTAATTGCCTGGAAAGAGATGTTGTTGTCTTGCCTATATACTGAGTTTTTTGAGGCTTACAGTCCCCAAGAGGGCATTTGAAGGCATAGAAGACGTTGCTCTCTTTTGAAGCGTTCTGCTTTGTGTCTGGAGAGTTCCTCATGAGTAGGCTGGCCGTTTTTTTGGTTTTATAGTAAATCGTCAGTTGTATCTTCTGACTTTTGTCTGTAGGGATAACGTTTCTATTAACAATATCTTTCAGGACCCTTTCCTCCGTTTTATGAGCTGTGGAAAAGAAGTTCCTGTAAAATAGTCTAATAGGGGGTATAGGTGTTGCGTTAGTTGTCTCTTCAGAGGTTGCATGGCGTTTCACTTTCCTTCTTATGATGTCTTCAACGAAACCATTGGAGAAGCTGTTGTTGACTAGGACCTGCCTTACCCTACAGAGTTCTTCGTCGACTTGCTTCCATCCTGAGCTGTGGCTGAGAGCACGGTCGACATAAGCGTTAACAACACTCCTCTTGTACCTGTCTGGGCAGTCACTGTTGGCATTTAGGCACATTCCTATGTTTGTTTCCTTAGTGTAGACTGCAGTGTGGAAACCTCTGCTCCTTTCCATGACTGTTACATCTAGAAAGGGCAGGTTCCCATCCTTCTTCATCTCGTAAGTGAAACGCAACACAGATTTCTGCTCAAATGCCTCCTTCAGCTCCCGCAGATGGAGCTTGGAGTAGTTTCTAAGGAAACTACTAAAAGCTTGTACTAAAAAGGCACCCTTCTTGAGCCCGGATGGGCACATGTATAAGCAAGTAGATGGGGTCGCCATGGGTTCTCCCCTAGGTGTCCTGTTTGCGAGCTTCTACATGGGTACCATCGAGCAAAAAGTCTTAATCGACATGAACTTGAAACCGGCCATATACTGCAGGTATGTTGATGACATTTTTACACAGGTACCTGATGTCAGACATCTACAGGAACTGAAGGAGGCATTTGAGCAGAATTCTATGTTGAGTTTCACTTACGAAATGGAGAAGGATGGGAAGCTGCCCTCTCTAGATGGAGATTACAGCGTGTACTCACCTATTTGTGTCTGCAGGATCGAGCACTGACTCTTGGACCCCGCCTTTCGAGCATCAAATGTTTACAGCAATGATTACGGTCCTATTTCCCTGTCATTGCTAATTTTAAAATTATGAATAGTATTTGCTTCCACAACCTGTTCCTTAAGTGCATTCCATTTTTCCACTACTCTCACCCTAATAGAAAACTTCCTAACATCACTGTGACTCATCTGAGTTTCCATTTTCCACTCATGTCCCCTCGCTCTGTTACTATTCCGTGTGAACATTTCGTCTCTGTCCACTCTGTCAATCTCCTTGAGTATTTTATGCGTTCCTGTCATGTCCCCCCTCTCCCTTTTTTTCTAGTGTCATAAGACACAGTTCCTTCAGGCGCTCCTCATACCCCATCTCTCGTAACTCTGGGACTAGTCTCGTTGCAAACCTTTGAACCTTTTCCAGTTTCCTTATATGCTTTTTCAGATAAGGACTCCATGTTGAGGAGACATACTCCAAGACTGGTCTCACTTAGGCAGTGTAAAGCGCCCTAAATGCCTCCTTACTTAGATTTCTGAATGACGTTCTAACTTTTGTCAGCGTAGAGTACGCCGCTGTGAGTGTAGCTCTTACATCAAACAGATGGCGCTGTTTTTTTTGTAAAGCCTGTTTTTTCTGTCACATATGAGGCCTGTATATAGTACGTATATAAAATCACGCACCTATTCAAATGCAACGTTGTGTCAAAATTTCAAAGCAATCGATAAAGAGGGTTCGAAGATTTCTTGCATATGAAAAACACAGTTTTTCAAAAAATCACAAACAATACTATATGAAACATACTATATATATGTCACAAACGTGACATCTATATACTATGCATATAAAAAGCCGCTCGGATGCAAATGGAACGTTGTGTGAAAATTTTAATGCAATCAGTGAAGAACTTTCGGAGATTAGCGATTTTGAACAAACAAACATTTACACTTTTATTTATATAGATATATGCATGCGAACAAGCTTGAATGGTACCCAAGCCAATGTCATGGGTTCGTATCCTGGCCAGGGAGGATTTACTGGGTGCTAATCCATAACTGCAGCCTTTATTTAACTCAACAGTAAAATGGGTACTTGGTTTTAACAACGATTCTTCGCGGTGGGGATCGTATTCCAGGGACCTGCCCGAAACGCTATGCATACTAGTGGCTTTACAAGAATGTAACAACTCTTGTATATATCTCAAAAAAAAAAAAAAAAAAAATGCAACTGATATATATATATATATAAATAAAATATATATATATATATATATATATATATATATATATATATATATATATATATATATATATATATATATATATATATATATATATATATATCAGTTGCATATTTTTTTTTAATGTTAATTAATGTTTTTTCGACTACCTAACCTACCTAACCTAACGTAACCTAACATTTTCGGCTACCTAACCTAACCTAACCTATAGAGATAAGTTAGGTTAGGTTAGGTAGGTTTGGTTAGGTTCGGTCGTATATCTACGTTAATTTTAACTCCAATAAAAAAAAATTAACCTCATACATAATGAAATGAGTAGCTTTATCATTTCATAAGAAAAAAATTAGAGAAAATATATTATTTCAGTAAAACTTGGCTTATTAGGCAAATCGGGCCTTGCATAGTAGGCTGAGAAGTGCGTTCTAGCTACTAGGTACGATATATATATATATATATATATATATATATATATATATATATATATATATATATATATATATATATATATATATATATATATATATATATATATATATATATATATATATATATATATATATATATATATATATATTATAAAATATGACCGAAAAAGTAAGATTAATAATTCTAACACGAATTTTCTCAATCTTTCGTACATTTCTTTTCACTGTTGGAGGTAATTCAAAAATCAATTCTCCAAAATTAATTTTTATTTCTAGTCTGACGCGACACTTGAGAGCGTTTCGTAAAACTTATTACATTTTCAAAGACTTTAGTTAACACATACACAACTGAATAGAACTTACACATCTCCGATTTTTGTTTATATCTACATTTGAGTGAGTTGGATGGGGTGAGGTGGTATTTAATAAGGTATTAATTTCATCAACACAAACACTAGCGAAGCGACTCAACGGCCTGCTGACTCCTTATGTCCCTTGCGCCTTCAGCCTGAAGTCGCCAAAGGAATTTGTTGACTTACTGCGGGGCACACGGGCCACAGGAATAAGAGCCTCGTTGGACGTAGAATCGCTGTTCACTAACGTACCAGTGGACGAGACAATCGGGATGATAGCCGACAGAGTGTATCGTGATCCAGCCTGTACTCCTCTTGACATACCAGAAAATATCCTAAGGAAACTACTCCAAGCTTGTACAAAAGAGGCACCCTTCTTGAGCCCGGATGGGCACATGTATAAACAAGTAGATGGGGTCGCCATGGGTTCTCCCCTAGGTGTCCTGTTTGCAAACTTCTACATGGGTACCATCGAGCAAAAAGTCTTAGTCGACATGAACATGAAACCGGCCATATACTGCAGGTATGTTGACGACATTTTTACACAGGTACCTGATGTCAGACATCTGCAGGAGTTGAAGGAGGCATTTGAGCGGAGTTCCGTGCTGCGTTTCACTTACAAGATGGAAAAGGATGGGAAGCTGCCGTTTCTAGATGTAACAGTCATGGAAAAGAGCGGAGGTTTCCACACTGCAGTCTACACTAAGGAAACGAACATAGGAATGTGCCTAAATGCCAAAAACGACTGCCCAGATAGGTACAAGAGGAGTGTTGTTAACGCATATGTCGACCGTGCTCTCAGCCACAGCTCAGAATGGAAGCAAGTCGACGAAGAACTCTGTAGGGTAAGGCAGGTCCTAGTCAACAACGGCTTCTCCAATGGTTTCGTCGAAAACATCATAAGAAGGAAAGTGAAACGCCATGCAACCTCTGAAGACACAACCAACACAACACCTATACCCCCTATTAGACTATTTTACAGGAATTTCTTTTCCACAGCTCATAAAACGGTGGCAAGGGTCCTGAAAGATATTGTTAATAGAAACGTTTTCCCTACAGACAAAAATCAGAGGATACAACTGACGATTTACTATAAAACCAGAAAAACGGCCAGCCTACTCATGAGAAACTCTCCAGACACAAAACAGAACGCTTTAAAAGAGACTAACGTCGTCTATGCCTTCAAATGCCCTCTTGGGGACTGTAAGCTCCAAAAAACCCAGTATATAGGCAAGACAACAACATCTCTTTCTAGGCGTTTAACGATGCATAAGCAACAGGGCTCCATTAAGGAACATATAATCTCTTCCCACAACCAAACCATCGCCAGAGAAATCCTAGTAAACAACACAGAAATCATCGATAGATACAGCGATAGCAGGCGGCTTGACGTTTGCGAGGCATTACACATCAAGAAGTCAACACCAGCAATCAACACTCAATTAATGCACAACTATATTCTACCCACCTCAAGACTCCGCTCCAATATAGAAGCATCAAGAAATATGGACCAATAGGCTTTCTGCAATCACTTCTATTCAATACCCATTGTTTCATGTTCTGGCTTGTGTTGATGAAATTAATACCTTATTAAATACCACCTCACCCCATCCACCTCACTCAAATGTAGATATAAACAAAAATCGGAGATGTGTAAGTTCTATTCAGTTGTGTATGTGTTAACTAAAGTCTTTGAAAATGTAATAAGTTTTACGAAACGCACTCAAGTGTCGCGTCAGACTAGAAATAAAAATGAATTTTGGAGAATTGATTTTTGAATTACCTCCAACAGTGAAAAGAAATGTACGAAAGATTGAGAAAATTCGTGTTAGAATTATTAATCTTACTTTTTCGGTCATATTTAATAATATATGTCTACAGGAAAGACACTGCTACCAAAATATACTAATATATATATATATATATATATATATATATATATATATATATATATATATATATATATATATATATATATATATATATATATATATATATATATATATATATATATATATATATATATTAGTATATTTTGATAGCAGTCTTTCCTGTAGACATATATTATTAAATATGACCGAAAAAGTAAGATTAATATTAATATATAGTATATATATATATATATATATATATATATATATATATATATATATATATATATATGTATATATATATATATATTTTATTAAATATGACCGAAAAAGTAAGATTAATAATTCTAACACGAATTTTCTCAATCTTTCGTACATTATGCTTCACTGTTGGAGGTAAATCAAAAATCACTTCTCCAAAATTCATTTTTATTTCTAGTCTGACGCGACACGGGCGCGTTTCGTAAAACTTATTACATTTTCAAAGACTTCACAAATACACAACTGATTAGAACTTGCGTTTCCCTGATTTTATATCTACATTTGAGTGAGGTGGGAAGGGTGATGTGGCATTACATTTGAGTGAGGTGGGAAGGATGATGTGGCATTAGAGGATATTAATAGGGTATTAAAAGTATCAACACAAGACAGAACACGAAACAATGGATATTGAATAGAAGTGTTTGTAGAAAGCCTATTGGTCCATATTTCTTGATGCTTCTATATTGGAGCGGAGTCTTGAGGTGGGTAGAATATAGTTGTGCAATAATTGGCTGTTGATTGCTGGTGTTGACTTCTTGATGTGTAGTGCCTCGCAAACGTCAAGCCGCCTGCTATCGCTGTATCTATCGATGATTTCTGTGTTGTTTACTAGGATTTCTCTGGCGATGGTTTGGTTATGGGAAGAGATTATATGTTCCTTAATGGAGCCCTGTTGTTTATGCATCGTTAAACGCCTAGAAAGAGATGTTGTTGTCTTGCCTATATACTGGGTTTTTTGGAGCTTACAGTCCCCAAGTGGGCATTTGAAGGCATAGACGACGTTAGTCTCTTTTAAAGCGTTCTGTTTCGTGTCTGGAGAGTTTCTCATGAGTAGGCTGGCCGTTTTTCTGGTTTTATAGTAAATCGTCAGTTGTATCCTCTGATTTTTGTCTGTAGGGATAACGTTTCTATTAACAATATCTTTCAGGACCCTTTCCTCTGTTTTATGAGCTGTGGAAAAGAAGTTCCTGTAAAATAGTCTAATAGGGGGTATAGGTGTTGTGTTAGTTGTCTCTTCGGAGGTTAAGAGGAGTGTTGTTAACGCATACGTCGACCGTGCTCTCAGCCACAGCTCAGAATGGAAGCAAGTCGACGAAGAACTCTGTAGGGTAAGGCAGGTTCTAGTCAATAACGGCTTCTCCAATGGTTTCATCGAAGACATCATAAGAAGGAAAGTGAAAAGCCATGCACTGCCCTGACAGGTACAAGAGGAGTGTTGTTAACGCATACGTCGACCGTGCTCTCAGCCACAGCTCAGAATGGAAGCAAGTCGACGAAGAACTCTGTAGGGTAAGGCAGGTTCTAGTCAATAACGGCTTCTCCAATGGTTTCATCGAAGACATCATAAGAAGGAAAGTGAAAAGCCATGCAACCTCCGAAGAGACAACTAACACAACACCTATACCCCCTATTAGACTATTTTACAGGAACTTCTTTTCCACAGCTCATAAAACAGAGGAAAGGGTCCTGAAAGATATTGTTAATAGAAACGTTATCCCTACAGACAAAAATCAGAGGATACAACTGACGATTTACTATAAAACCAGAAAAACGGCCAGCCTACTCATGAGAAACTCTCCAGACACGAAACAGAACGCTTTAAAAGAGACTAACGTCGTCTATGCCTTCAAATGCCCACTTGGGGACTGTAAGCTCCAAAAAACCCAGTATATAGGCAAGACAACAACATCTCTTTCTAGGCGTTTAACGATGCATAAACAACAGGGCTCCATTAAGGAACATATAATCTCTTCCCATAACCAAACCATCGCCAGAGAAATCCTAGTAAACAACACAGAAATCATCGATAGATACAGCGATAGCAGGCGGCTTGACGTTTGCGAGGCACTACACATCAAGAAGTCAACACCAGCAATCAACAGCCAATTATTGCACAACTATATTCTACCCACCTCAAGACTCCGCTCCAATATAGAAGCATCAAGAAATATGGACCAATAGGCTTTCTACAAACACTTCTATTCAATATCCATTGTTTCGTGTTCTGTCTTGTGTTGATACTTTTAATACCCTATTAATATCCTCTAATGCCACATCATCCTTCCCACCTCACTCAAATGTAATGCCACATCACCCTTCCCACCTCACTCAAATGTAGATATAAAATCAGGGAAACGCAAGTTCTAATCAGTTGTGTATTTGTGAAGTCTTTGAAAATGTAATAAGTTTTACGAAACGCGCCCGTGTCGCGTCAGACTAGAAATAAAAATGAATTTTGGAGAAGTGATTTTTGATTTACCTCCAACAGTGAAGCATAATGTACGAAAGATTGAGAAAATTCGTGTTAGAATTATTAATCTTACTTTTTCGGTCATATTTAATAAAATATGTCTACAGGAAAGACTGCTACCAAAATATACTAATATATATATATATATATATATATATATATATATATATATATATATATATATATATATATATATATATATATATATATATATATATATATATATATATATATATATATATATATATATATATATTAGTATATTTTGATAGCAGTCTTTCTTGTAGACATATATTATTAAATATGACCGAAAAAGTAAGATTAATAATTCTAACACGAATTTTCTCAATCTTTCGTACATTTCTTTTCACTGTTGGAGGTAAATTAAAAATCAATTCTCCAAAATTCATTTTTATTTCTAGTCTGACGCGACACGAGCACGTTTCGTAAAACTTATTACATTTTCAAAGACTTTTAGTTTACAAATACACAACTGAATAGAACTTACACATCTCCTGGTTTCGTTTATATCTACATTTGAGTGAGGTGGATGGGGTGAAGTGGCATTAATAGGGTATTAATTTCATCAACACAAGACAGAACAAGAGGTGGCATTAATAGGGTATTAATTTCATCAACACAAGACAGAACAAGAGGTGGCATTAATAGGGTATTAATTTCATCAACACAAGACAGAACACGAAACAATGGGTATTGAAATGGAAGTGATTGTAGAACGCCTATTGGTCCATATTTCTTGATGCTTCTAGATTGGAGCGGAGTCTTGAGGTGGGTAGAATGTAGTTGTGCATTAATTGGCTGTTGATTGCTGGTGTTGACTTCTTAATGTGTAGTGCCTCGCAAACGTCAAGCCGCCTGCTATCGCTGTATCTATCGATGATTTCTGTGTTGTTTACTAGGATTTCTCTGGCGATGGTTTGGTTGTGGGAAGAGATTATATGTTCCTTAATGGAGCCCTGTTGTTTATGCATCGTTAAACGCCTATAAAGAGATGTTGTTGTCTTGCCTATATACTGTTTTTTTTGGAGCTTACAGTCCCCAAGTGGGCATTTGAAGGCATAGACGACGTTGGTCTCCTTTAAAGCGTTCTGCTTTGTGTCTGGAGAGTTTCTCATGAGTAGGCTGGCCGTTTTTCTGGTTTTATAGTAAATCGTCAGTTGTATCCTCTGATTTTTGTCTGTAGGGATAACGTTTCTATTAACAATATCTTTCAGGACCCTTTCCTTTGTTTTATGAGCTGTGCAAAAGAAGTTCCTGTAAAATAGTCTAATAGGGGGTATAGGTGTTGTGTTAGTTGTCTCTTCAGGGGTTGCATGGCGTTTCACTTTCCTTCTTATGATGTCTTCGACGAAACCATTGGAGAAGCCGTTGTTGACTAGGACCTGCCTTACCCTACAGAGTTCTTCGTCGACTTGCTTCCATTCTGAGCTGTGGCTTAGAGCACGGTCGACATAAGCATTAACAACACTCCTCTTGTACCTGTCTGGGCAGTCGCTGTTGGCATTTAGGCACATTCCTATGTTCGTTTCCTTAGTGTAGACTGCAGTGTGGAAACCTCCGCTCTTTTCCATGACTGTTACATCTAGAAAGGGCAGCTTCCCATCCTTTTCCATCTCGTAAGTGAAACGCAGCACGGAACTCTGCTCAAATGCCTCCTTCAGCTCCTGCAAATGTCTGACACCAGGTACCTGTGTAAAAATGTCGTCAACATACCTGCAGTATATGGCCGGTTTCAAGTTCATGTCGACTAAGACTTTTTGCTCGATGGTACCCATGTAGAAGTTTGCAAACAGGACACCTAGGGGAGAACCCATGGCGACCCCATCTACTTGCTTATACATGTGCCCATCCGGGCTCAAGAAGGGTGCCTCTTTAGTACAAGCTTGGAGTAGTTTTCCTAGGATATTTTCGGGTATGTCAAGAGGAGTACAGGCTGGATCACGATACACTCTGTCGGCTATCATCCCGATTGTCTCGTCCACAGGTACGTTGGTAAACAGCGATTCTACGTCCAACGAGGCTCTTATCCCTGTGGCCCGTGTGCCCCGCAGTAAGTCAACAAATTCCTTTGGAGACTTCAGGCTGAAGGCGCAAGGAACATAAGGAGTCAGCAGGCCGTTGAGTCGCTTCGCCAGTCTGTACGTGGGTGTGGGTATCTGGCTAATGATTGGCCGAAGTGGGTTTCCAGGCTTGTGTGTCTTGACATTTCCATACGCATATCCAGGTTTATATTCCCCAATGATCTTTGGCAGGTGGAGTCCGGATTTCTTGGCGTTCACAGTTTCGATCAGTTTGTTGACCTTTGCTTTCAGTTCGGCTGTAGTGTCCTTCGTTACCCTTTGGAACTTAGTTTGGTCAGAGAGTATGAGGTTCATTTTCGCCAGATATTCGTCTTTTTTAAGAATGACCTATATTGGCAACTTGTCACCTCTCCTGACAACTTTCTCCTTGTTCTCACGAAGGCTTTTAGCTGCCGCTTTGAGCTCGGGGGACAGAATGGTGCTTCTGTAATTGCCTCAAATCTTTCCTCCTTCTGTCTTGTGTTGATGAAATTAATACCCTATTAATGCCACCTCTTGTTCTGTCTTGTGTTGATGAAATTAATACCCTATTAATGCCACCTCACCCCATCCACCTCACTCAAATGTAGATATAAACAAAACCAGGAGATGTGTAAGTTCTATTCAGTTGTGTATTTGTAAACTAAAAGTCTTTGAAAATGTAATAAGTTTTAGAAACGCGCTCGTGTCGCGTCAGACTAGAAATAAAAATGAATTTTGGAGAATTGATTTTTTATTTACCTCCAACAGTGAAAAGAAATGTACGAAAGATTGAGAAAATTCGTGTTAGAATTATTAATCTTACTTTTTCGGTCATATTTAATATATATATATATATATATATATATATATATATATATATATATATATATATATATATATATATATATATATATATATATATATACATATAAATATATATTTATATATATATATATATATATATGTCGTACCTAGTAGCCAGAACGCACTTCTTTGTCTACTATGCAAGGCCCGATTTGCCTAATAAGCCAAGTTTTCATGAATTAATTGTTTTTCGACTACCTAACCTACCTAACCTAACCTAACCTAACTTTTTCGGCTACCTAACCTAACCTAACCAATAGAAATAGGTTAGGTTAGGTTTGGTAGGGTTGGTTAGGTTCGGTCATATATCTACGTTAATTTTAACTCCAATAAAAAAAAATTGACCTCATACATAATGAAATGGGTAGCTTTATCATTTCATAAGATAAAAATTAGAGAAAATATATTAATTCATGAAAACTTGGCTTATTAGGCAAATCGGGCCTTGTATAGTAGGCCGAGAAGTGCGTTCTGGCTACTAGGTACGACATATATATATATATAAATATATATATATATATATATATATATATATATATATATATATATATATATATATATGTATATATATATATATATATATATATATATATATATATATATATATATATATATATATATATATATATATATATATATATATATATGTGTCGTACCTAGTAGCCAGAACGCCCTTTTCAGCCTACTATGCAAGGCCCTATTTGCCTAATAAGCCAAGTTTTCCTGAATTAATATATTTTCTCAATTTTTTTTCTTATGAAATGATAAACCTATCCATTTCATTATGTATGGTGTCAATTTTTTTTTATTGGGGTTAAAATTAACGTAGATATATGACCGAACCTAACCAACCCTACCTAACCTAACCTAACTTATCTTTATAGGTTAGGTTAGGTTAGGTAGCCGAAAAGGTTAGGTTAGGTTAGGTTAGGTATTCGAAAAAACATTAATTCATAAAAACTTGGCTTATT
This sequence comes from Procambarus clarkii, assembly GCF_040958095.1. Taxonomy (NCBI): domain Eukaryota; kingdom Metazoa; phylum Arthropoda; class Malacostraca; order Decapoda; family Cambaridae; genus Procambarus; species Procambarus clarkii. The sequence goes on from NC_091197.1 coordinate 31,294,232, forward strand.
AGGCAAATTGGGCCTTGCATAGTAGGCTGAGAAGTGCGTTCTGGCTACTAGGTACGACACACATATATATATATATATATATATATATATATATATATATATATATATATATATATATATATATATATATATATAGGGGGGTACCACCTCTGGTGCAATTATAGGGACCCACAGCCTCAGAGAAGGGAAGACAGAGCATTCAGGGAAAACTTTAACTCTGAATACGTAAGAGTGTTCGCTTCTCCTACCAGCCCCTTTTTTTATGATGTACACTTTATTATGCAAGTTATACAGTTACATATCTGATTTTATACAAAAAATTAACATTAGGAGGACACAAAAAAAAGTTTGCTTCCTAGAGGCTGTAGATTTCCTCGAACTCCTCCGACGCCGGGCAGGAACCGAGGATGCAGCGAGCATTCCCCCTCTGGATCGCGAGACTGAGGCGCTGAAAGAGAAAACTTGCTGCTCTAGGGTCTCTTGTGGTGTCAATGAGCTTGGAACCAAGATCCTTGAGAATATATATATGTATGTATATATATATATATATATATATATATATATATATATATATATATATATATATATATATATATATATATATATATGTTATACTCAAATTCTATGTCAGTTGAAATATAACCAATCACAGGCAAGTAGGCCTCTGACGTCATGCCAGACAGAGGAGCATCAACATGCTCCCAGCAGCCTCAGTTCTCTCTCAGACCCAGAGTAAGGTGGAGCTCGGTTGGCTAGTTATACACCTGTTTGCCTCACTCAATAAATATATACAGAAGCGACTACTGTGTCTACATTCAACCTGAACAAGGCAAACGAATACTGGTGGCAGCGGTGGGATACGAACCCACGCCTCCGAAGAGACTGGTGCCTCAAACCAGTGCCTTCGGAGGCGTGGGTTCGTACAGCAGAAACTATAGCTAGCGCATTCCATGACCAAATAATTTGTAGATATAGTATGCCTAAAGTAATCCTTTCAGATTATGGTCCAGAATTCAGTAATAGTATTTTAACTAGCTTGTGTGATAATAATATATAACATCAAAAAATGTAGCATCATGCCTTATATTCCAGCAAGTAATAGACTAGCCAAACGTACTAACAGGAAAGTGTTAGATGCCTTGGGAGTCACGTTGAATTTTGATAACAACAGTTGGGATGATTTTATACCCTTAATTCATTGTGCTATAAATTCTTCAATTAATGTTTCTACAGGTGACACACCTCACGCTATTCTTTATGGTACAGATAAGATCCTCCCTAATGAATTGATTAACGTACCTCCTACTCCCTTATATAATGTAGATGATTTCGTTCAAGTGAAGCGAAGACAGATGCAATTAGTATTCAAGAAAATACGTGAACAACTGTCCAAAGCTACAGCCGAGTTCACTCTAGCAAGGAATGCACGAGCTAAACCCAGTAAAATAACTATTGGATCTGTAGTAATGATACTTAACTGTTACGACCCTCTCGGGACGCAACGGGGTCCTTACTCTGATGTTGTTAGAGGAAGATATATGTATCCGTTCCCGAGCCAGTAGTGGCTATCAAGGGATGAGATCCGTGACGCAAGTAACTTAAAGGGAGTAGGGAAAGAAAGCTAAGAACTTAATATTATAATTATTACCATCACCTATTAAATATATAAAACAAATGAGTACACAAAGGGGAGGGGTATTAACACTTTACAAGGGGATTAATCCTCAATCGATGTCTTCTACTGAAGACGCTGGTGCCATAACTCTCGGTGCCTTCTTCGTGGCCTCACGACGTGTCCTCTAAGAATGCCAAGCCTACCCGGGCCACAGGTCAGCCAAAACGCAGGTCCACTGGGGGCACCGTCGTGGAGGCCGTCAACCACACGTCCAGCTGGTCTGCTGGCAGGTACTGAGCCACCAAGGCTGGTACGGCCACTCCACGAACGATATAAAGGGTACGCCCTAGACAGGAGTCTCGTGTGATATCACAAATCACCCTCCTGTCCTCAATACCCCAGTGGATGATCGTCTCCAACAGTCGGTCCCGGGTAAATCCTTTCACTGCCACTCCAATGGCAGGCTAACACACCACAGTGTTCTTCCGGGGGGACGACGTCACAACAGCTGCAGCAAACTTCATAGTATGGAGACTGGCTGCCTCGGGTAGACTGACTCCACTTCCATCACAGTGGTCCCAGGTCGGCTCTGTAAGCAGACACGTCATCAATAACAGGGACACTAAAACACCACACTTATGGGCTCGGGCGCAAACACCTGACGTATCCAGTCCATAGATGGCGCTGTCGTCGGAGCACCACCTCACCAGAGGTCAGGAGCGGCTGTGTTGCGAGCTGCACAGGACTGGAAACTGGCCCTTGTGGCCGATATTCGCCGTCCTCATCCGGTGTCGTCGTTCGTTTGGCGGGGGTTTCAGGAGCTGACCCACAGATGGCGTAGTTGTTACTGCTCCTTGCTCGGACGCTGGATCCGAGCAAGGAAGTGATTGTAGAACGCCTATTGGTCCATATTTCTTGATGCTTCTAGATTGGAGCGGAGTCTTGAGGTGGGTAGAATGTAGTTGTGCATTAATTGGCTGTTGATTGCTGGTGTTGACTTCTTAATGTGTAGTGCCTCGCAAACGTCAAGCCGCCTGCTATCGCTGTATCTATCGATGATTTCTGTGTTGTTTACTAGGATTTCTCTGGCGATGGTTTGGTTGTGGGAAGAGATTATATGTTCCTTAATGGAGCCCTGTTGTTTATGCATCGTTAAACGCCTATAAAGAGATGTTGTTGTCTTGCCTATATACTGTTTTTTTTGGAGCTTACAGTCCCCAAGTGGGCATTTGAAGGCATAGACGACGTTGGTCTCCTTTAAAGCGTTCTGCTTTGTGTCTGGAGAGTTTCTCATGAGTAGGCTGGCCGTTTTTCTGGTTTTATAGTAAATCGTCAGTTGTATCCTCTGATTTTTGTCTGTAGGGAAAACGTTTCTATTAACAATATCTTTCAGGACCCTTTCCTTTGTTTTATGAGCTGTGCAAAAGAAGTTCCTGTAAAATAGTCTAATAGGGGGTATAGGTGTTGTGTTAGTTGTCTCTTCAGGGGTTGCATGGCGTTTCACTTTCCTTCTTATGATGTCTTCGACGAAACCATTGGAGAAGCCGTTGTTGACTAGGACCTGCCTTACCCTACAGAGTTCTTCGTCGACTTGCTTCCATTCTGAGCTGTGGCTTAGAGCACGGTCGACATATGCGTTAACAACACTCCTCTTGTACCTGTCTGGGCAGTCGCTGTTGGCATTTAGGCACATTCCTATGTTCGTTTCCTTAGTGTAGACTGCAGTGTGGAAACCTCCGCTCTTTTCCATGACTGTTACATCTAGAAAGGGCAGCTTCCCATCCTTTTCCATCTCGTAAGTGAAACGCAGCACGGAACTCTGCTCAAATGCCTCCTTCAGCTCCTGCAAATGTCTGACATCAGGTACCTGTGTAAAAATGTCGTCAACATACCTGCAGTATATGGCCGGTTTCAAGTTCATGTCGACTAAGACTTTTTGCTCGATGGTACCCATGTAGAAGTTTGCAAACAGGACACCTAGGGGAGAACCCATGGCGACCCCATCTACTTGCTTATACATGTGCCCATCCGGGCTCAAGAAGGGTGCCTCTTTAGTACAAGCTTGGAGTAGTTTTCCTAGGATATTTTCGGGTATGTCAAGAGGAGTACAGGCTGGATCACGATACACTCTGTCGGCTATCATCCCGATTGTCTCGTCCACAGGTACGTTGGTAAACAGCGATTCTACGTCCAACGAGGCTCTTATCCCTGTGGCCCGTGTGCCCCGCAGTAAGTCAACAAATTCCTTTGGAGACTTCAGGCTGAAGGCGCAAGGAACATAAGGAGTCAGCAGGCCGTTGAGTCGCTTCGCCAGTCTGTACGTGGGTGTGGGTATCTGGCTAATGATTGGCCGAAGTGGGTTTCCAGGCTTGTGTGTCTTGACATTTCCATACGCATATCCAGGTTTATATTCCCCAATGATCTTTGGCAGGTGGAGTCCGGATTTCTTGGCGTTCACAGTTTCGATCAGTTTGTTGACCTTTGCTTTCAGTTCGGCTGTAGTGTCCTTCGTTACCCTTTGGAACTTAGTTTGGTCAGAGAGTATGAGGTTCATTTTCGCCAGATATTCGTCTTTTTTAAGAATGACATATATTGGCAACTTGTCACCTCTCCTGACAACTATCTCCTTGTTCTCACGAAGGCTTTTAGCTGCCGCTTTGAGCTCGGGGGACAGTATGGTGCTTCTGTAATTGCCTCAAATCTTTCCTCCTTCTGTCTTGTGTTGATGAAATTAATACCCTATTAATGCCACCTCTTGTTCTGTCTTGTGTTGATGAAATTAATACCCTATTAATGCCACCTCACCCCATCCACCTCACTCAAATGTAGATATAAACGAAACCAGGAGATGTGTAAGTTCTATTCAGTTGTGTATTTGTAAACTAAAAGTCTTTGAAAATGTAATAAGTTTTCGAAACGCGCTCGTGTCGCGTCAGACTAGAAATAAAAATGAATTTTGGAGAATTGATTTTTGATTTACCTCCAACAGTGAAAAGAAAGATTGTACGAAAGATTGAGAAAATTCGTGTTAGAATTATTAATCTTACTTTTTCGGTCATATTTAATATATATATATATATATATATATATATATATATATATATATATATATATATATATATATATATATATATATATATATATATATATTTATATATATATATATATATATATATATATATATATATATATATATATATATATATATATATATATGTCGTACCTAGTAGCCAGAACGCACTTCTTTGTCTACTATGCAAGGCCCGATTTGCCTAATAAGCCAAGTTTTCATGAATTAATTGTTTTTCGACTACTTAACCTACCTAACCTAACCTAACCTAACTTTTTCGGCTACCTAACCTAACCTAACCAATAGAAATAGGTTAGGTTAGGTTTGGTAGGGTTGGTTAGGTTCGGTCATATATCTACGTTAATTTTAACTCCAATAAAAAAAAATTGACCTCATACATAATGAAATGGGTAGCTTTATCATTTCATAAGATAAAAATTAGAGAAAATATATTAATTCATGAAAACTTGGCTTATTAGGCAAATCGGGCCTTGTATAGTAGGCCGAGAAGTGCGTTCTGGCTACTAGGTACGACATATATATATATATATATATATATATATATATATATATATATATATATATGTCGTACCTAGTAGCCAGAACGCACTTTTGAGCCTACTATGCAAGGCCCGATTTGCCTAATAAGCCAAGTTTTCCTGAATTAATATATTTTCTCTAATTTTGTTCTTATGAAATGATAAAGCTACCCATTTCATTATGTATGAGGTAAATTTTTTTTTATTGGAGTTAAAATTAACGTAGATATATGACCGAACCTAACCAACCCTACCTAACCTAACCTAACCTATCTCTATAGGTTAGGTTCGGTTAGGTAGCCGAAAAAGTTAGGTTAGGTTAGGTTAGGTAGGTTAGGTAGTCGAAAAAACATTAATTCATGAAAACTTGGCTTATTAGGCAAATCGAGCCTTGCATAGTAGGCTGAGAAGTGCGTTCTGGCTACTAGGTACGACATATATATATATATATATATATATATATATATATATATATATATATATATATGTGTCGTACCTAGTAGCCAGAACGCCCTTTTCAGCCTACTATGCAAGGCCCTATTTGCCTAATAAGCCAAGTTTTCCTGAATTAATATATTTTCTCAATTTTTTTTCTTATGAAATGATAAACCTATCCATTTCATTATGTATGGTGTCAATTTTTTTTTATTGGGGTTAAAATTAACGTAGATATATGACCGAACCTAACCAACCCTACCTAACCTAACCTAACTTATCTTTATAGGTTAGGTTAGGTTAGGTAGCCGAAAAGGTTAGGTTAGGTTAGGTTAGGTAGGTTAGGTATTCGAAAAAACATTAATTCATGAAAACTTGGCTTATTAGGCAAATTGGGCCTTGCATAGTAGGCTGAGAAGTGCGTTCTGGCTACTAGGTACGACACACACACATATATATATATATATATATATATATATATATATATATATATATATATATATATATATATATATATATATATATATAGGGGGGTACCACCTCTGGTGCAATTATAGGGACCCACAGCCTCAGAGAAGGGAAGACAGAGCATTCAGGGAAAACTTTAACTCTGAATACGTAAGAGTGTTCGCTTCTCCTACCACCCCCTTTTTTTATGATGTACACTTTATTATGCAAGTTATACAGTTACATATCTGATTTTATACAAAAAATTAACATTAGGAGGACACAAAAAAAAGTTTGCTTCCTAGAGGCTGTAGATTTCCTCGAACTCCTCCGACGCCGGGCAGGAACCGAGGATGCAGCGAGCATTCCCCCTCTGGATCGCGAGACTGAGGCGCTGAAAGAGAAAACTTGCTGCTCTAGGGTCTCTTGTGGTGTCAATGAGCTTGGAACCAAGATCTTTGAGAATATATATATGTATGTATATATATATATATATATATATATATATATATATATATATATATATATATATATATATATATATATATATATATATATATATATATATATATGTTATACTCAAATTCTATGTCAGTTGAAATATAACCAATCACAGGCAAGTAGGCCTCTGACGTCATGCCAGACAGAGGAGCATCAGCATGCTCCCAGCAGCCTCAGTTCTCTCTCAGACCCAGAGTAAGGTGGAGCTCGGTTGGCTAGTTATACACCTGTTTGCCTCACTCAATAAATATATACAGAAGCGACTACTGTGTCTACATTCAACCCGAACAAGGTAAACGAATACTGGTGGCAGCGGTGGGATACGAACCCACGCCTCCGAAGAGACTGGTGCCTCAAACCAGTGCCTTCGGAGGCGTGGGTTCGTACAGCAGAAACTATAGCTAGCGCATTCCATGACCAAATAATTTGTAGATATAGTATGCCTAAAGTAATCCTTTCAGATTATGGTCCAGAATTCAGTAATAGTATTTTAACTAGCTTGTGTGATAATAATATATAACATCAAAAAATGTAGCATCATGCCTTATATTCCAGCAAGTAATAGACTAGCCAAATGTACTAACAGGAAAGTGTTAGATGCCTTGGGAGTCACGTTGAATTTTGATAACAACAGTTGGGATGATTTTATACCCTTAATTCATTGTGCTATAAATTCTTCAATTAATGTTTCTACAGGTGACACACCTCACGCTATTCTTTATGGTACAGATAAGATCCTCCCTAATGAATTGATTAACGTACCTCCTACTCCCTTATATAATGTAGATGATTTCGTTCAAGTGAAGCGAAGACAGATGCAATTAGTATTCAAGAAAATACGTGAACAACTGTCCAAAGCTACAGCCGAGTTCACTCTAGCAAGGAATGCACGAGCTAAACCCAGTAAAATAACTATTGGATCTGTAGTAATGATACTTAACTGTTACGACCCTCTCGGGACGCAACGGGGTCCTTACTCTGATGTTGTTAGAGGAAGATATATGTATCCGTTCCCGAGCCAGTAGTGGCTATCAAGGGATGAGATCCGTGACGCAAGTAACTTAAAGGGAGTAGGGAAAGAAAGCTAAGAACTTAATATTATAATTATTACCATCACCTATTAAATATATAAAACAAATGAGTACACAAAGGGGAGGGGTATTAACACTTTACAAGGGGATTAATCCTCAATCGATGTCTTCTACTGAAGACGCTGGTGCCATAACTCTCGGTGCCTTCTTCGTGGCCTCACGACGTGTCCTCTAAGAATGCCAAGCCTACCCGGGCCACAGGTCAGCCAAAACGCAGGTCCACTGGGGGCACCGTCGTGGAGGCCGTCAACCACACGTCCAGCTGGTCTGCTGGCAGGTACTGAGCCACCAAGGCTGGTACGGCCACTCCACGAACGATATAAAGGGTACGCCCTAGACAGGAGTCTCGTGTGATATCACAAATCACCCTCCTGTCCTCAATACCCCAGTGGATGATCGTCTCCAACAGTCGGTCCCGGGTAAATCCTTTCACTGCCACTCCAATGGCAGGCTAACACACCACAGTGTTCTTCCGGGGGGACGACGTCACAACAGCTGCAGCAAACTTCATAGTATGGAGACTGGCTGCCTCGGGTAGACTGACTCCACTTCCATCACAGTGGTCCCAGGTCGGCTCTGTAAGCAGACACGTCATCAATAACAGGGACACTAAAACACCACACTTATGGGCTCGGGCGCAAACACCTGACGTATCCAGTCCATAGATGGCGCTGTCGTCGGAGCACCACCTCACCAGAGGTCAGGAGCGGCTGTGTTGCGAGCTGCACAGGACTGGAAACTGGCCCTTGTGGCCGATATTCGCCGTCCTCATCCGGTGTCGTCGTTCGTTTGGCGGGGGTTTCAGGAGCTGACCCACAGATGGCGTAGTTGTTACTGCTCCTTGCTCGGACGCTGGATCCGAGCAAGGAAGTGATTGTAGAACGCCTATTGGTCCATATTTCTTGATGCTTCTAGATTGGAGCGGAGTCTTGAGGTGGGTAGAATGTAGTTGTGCATTAATTGGCTGTTGATTGCTGGTGTTGACTTCTTAATGTGTAGTGCCTCGCAAACGTCAAGCCGCCTGCTATCGCTGTATCTATCGATGATTTCTGTGTTGTTTACTAGGATTTCTCTGGCGATGGTTTGGTTGTGGGAAGAGATTATATGTTCCTTAATGGAGCCCTGTTGTTTATGCATCGTTAAACGCCTATAAAGAGATGTTGTTGTCTTGCCTATATACTGTTTTTTTTGGAGCTTACAGTCCCCAAGTGGGCATTTGAAGGCATAGACGACGTTGGTCTCCTTTAAAGCGTTCTGCTTTGTGTCTGGAGAGTTTCTCATGAGTAGGCTGGCCGTTTTTCTGGTTTTATAGTAAATCGTCAGTTGTATCCTCTGATTTTTGTCTGTAGGGAAAACGTTTCTATTAACAATATCTTTCAGGACCCTTTCCTTTGTTTTATGAGCTGTGCAAAAGAAGTTCCTGTAAAATAGTCTAATAGGGGGTATAGGTGTTGTGTTAGTTGTCTCTTCAGGGGTTGCATGGCGTTTCACTTTCCTTCTTATGATGTCTTCGACGAAACCATTGGAGAAGCCGTTGTTGACTAGGACCTGCCTTACCCTACAGAGTTCTTCGTCGACTTGCTTCCATTCTGAGCTGTGGCTTAGAGCACGGTCGACATATGCGTTAACAACACTCCTCTTGTACCTGTCTGGGCAGTCGCTGTTGGCATTTAGGCACATTCCTATGTTCGTTTCCTTAGTGTAGACTGCAGTGTGGAAACCTCCGCTCTTTTCCATGACTGTTACATCTAGAAAGGGCAGCTTCCCATCCTTTTCCATCTCGTAAGTGAAACGCAGCACGGAACTCTGCTCAAATGCCTCCTTCAGCTCCTGCAAATGTCTGACATCAGGTACCTGTGTAAAAATGTCGTCAACATACCTGCAGTATATGGCCGGTTTCAAGTTCATGTCGACTAAGACTTTTTGCTCGATGGTACCCATGTAGAAGTTTGCAAACAGGACACCTAGGGGAGAACCCATGGCGACCCCATCTACTTGCTTATACATGTGCCCATCCGGGCTCAAGAAGGGTGCCTCTTTAGTACAAGCTTGGAGTAGTTTTCCTAGGATATTTTCGGGTATGTCAAGAGGAGTACAGGCTGGATCACGATACACTCTGTCGGCTATCATCCCGATTGTCTCGTCCACAGGTACGTTGGTAAACAGCGATTCTACGTCCAACGAGGCTCTTATCCCTGTGGCCCGTGTGCCCCGCAGTAAGTCAACAAATTCCTTTGGAGACTTCAGGCTGAAGGCGCAAGGAACATAAGGAGTCAGCAGGCCGTTGAGTCGCTTCGCCAGTCTGTACGTGGGTGTGGGTATCTGGCTAATGATTGGCCGAAGTGGGTTTCCAGGCTTGTGTGTCTTGACATTTCCATACGCATATCCAGGTTTATATTCCCCAATGATCTTTGGCAGGTGGAGTCCGGATTTCTTGGCGTTCACAGTTTCGATCAGTTTGTTGACCTTTGCTTTCAGTTCGGCTGTAGTGTCCTTCGTTACCCTTTGGAACTTAGTTTGGTCAGAGAGTATGAGGTTCATTTTCGCCAGATATTCGTCTTTTTTAAGAATGACATATATTGGCAACTTGTCACCTCTCCTGACAACTATCTCCTTGTTCTCACGAAGGCTTTTAGCTGCCGCTTTGAGCTCGGGGGACAGTATGGTGCTTCTGTAATTGCCTCAAATCTTTCCTCCTTCTGTCTTGTGTTGATGAAATTAATACCCTATTAATGCCACCTCTTGTTCTGTCTTGTGTTGATGAAATTAATACCCTATTAATGCCACCTCACCCCATCCACCTCACTCAAATGTAGATATAAACGAAACCAGGAGATGTGTAAGTTCTATTCAGTTGTGTATTTGTAAACTAAAAGTCTTTGAAAATGTAATAAGTTTTCGAAACGCGCTCGTGTCGCGTCAGACTAGAAATAAAAATGAATTTTGGAGAATTGATTTTTGATTTACCTCCAACAGTGAAAAGAAAGATTGTACGAAAGATTGAGAAAATTCGTGTTAGAATTATTAATCTTACTTTTTCGGTCATATTTAATATATATATATATATATATATATATATATATATATATATATATATATATATATATATATATATATATATATATATATATATATTTATATATATATATATATATATATATATATATATATATATATATATATATATATGTCGTACCTAGTAGCCAGAACGCACTTCTTTGTCTACTATGCAAGGCCCGATTTGCCTAATAAGCCAAGTTTTCATGAATTAATTGTTTTTCGACTACTTAACCTACCTAACCTAACCTAACCTAACTTTTTCGGCTACCTAACCTAACCTAACCAATAGAAATAGGTTAGGTTAGGTTTGGTAGGGTTGGTTAGGTTCGGTCATATATCTACGTTAATTTTAACTCCAATAAAAAAAAATTGACCTCATACATAATGAAATGGGTAGCTTTATCATTTCATAAGATAAAAATTAGAGAAAATATATTAATTCATGAAAACTTGGCTTATTAGGCAAATCGGGCCTTGTATAGTAGGCCGAGAAGTGCGTTCTGGCTACTAGGTACGACATATATATATATATATATATATATATATATATATATATATATATGTCGTACCTAGTAGCCAGAACGCACTTTTGAGCCTACTATGCAAGGCCCGATTTGCCTAATAAGCCAAGTTTTCCTGAATTAATATATTTTCTCTAATTTTGTTCTTATGAAATGATAAAGCTACCCATTTCATTATGTATGAGGTAAATTTTTTTTTATTGGAGTTAAAATTAACGTAGATATATGACCGAACCTAACCAACCCTACCTAACCTAACCTAACCTATCTCTATAGGTTAGGTTCGGTTAGGTAGCCGAAAAAGTTAGGTTAGGTTAGGTTAGGTAGGTTAGGTAGTCGAAAAAAACATTAATTCATGAAAACTTGGCTTATTAGGCAAATCGAGCCTTGCATAGTAGGCTGAGAAGTGCGTTCTGGCTACTAGGTACGACATATATATATATATATATATATATATATATATATATATATGTGTCGTACCTAGTAGCCAGAACGCCCTTTTCAGCCTACTATGCAAGGCCCTATTTGCCTAATAAGCCAAGTTTTCCTGAATTAATATATTTTCTCAATTTTTTTTCTTATGAAATGATAAACCTATCCATTTCATTATGTATGGTGTCAATTTTTTTTTATTGGGGTTAAAATTAACGTAGATATATGACCGAACCTAACCAACCCTACCTAACCTAACCTAACTTATCTTTATAGGTTAGGTTAGGTTAGGTAGCCGAAAAGGTTAGGTTAGGTTAGGTTAGGTAGGTTAGGTATTCGAAAAAACATTAATTCATGAAAACTTGGCTTATTAGGCAAATTGGGCCTTGCATAGTAGGCTGAGAAGTGCGTTCTGGCTACTAGGTACGACACACACACATATATATATATATATATATATATATATATATATATATATATATATATATATATATATATATATATAGGGGGGTACCACCTCTGGTGCAATTATAGGGACCCACAGCCTCAGAGAAGGGAAGACAGAGCATTCAGGGAAAACTTTAACTCTGAATACGTAAGAGTGTTCGCTTCTCCTACCACCCCCTTTTTTTATGATGTACACTTTATTATGCAAGTTATACAGTTACATATCTGATTTTATACAAAAAATTAACATTAGGAGGACACAAAAAAAAGTTTGCTTCCTAGAGGCTGTAGATTTCCTCGAACTCCTCCGACGCCGGGCAGGAACCGAGGATGCAGCGAGCATTCCCCCTCTGGATCGCGAGACTGAGGCGCTGAAAGAGAAAACTTGCTGCTCTAGGGTCTCTTGTGGTGTCAATGAGCTTGGAACCAAGATCTTTGAGAATATATATATGTATGTATATATATATATATATATATATATATATATATATATATATATATATATATATATATATATATGTTATACTCAAATTCTATGTCAGTTGAAATATAACCAATCACAGGCAAGTAGGCCTCTGACGTCATGCCAGACAGAGGAGCATCAGCATGCTCCCAGCAGCCTCAGTTCTCTCTCAGACCCAGAGTAAGGTGGAGCTCGGTTGGCTAGTTATACACCTGTTTGCCTCACTCAATAAATATATACAGAAGCGACTACTGTGTCTACATTCAACCCGAACAAGGCAAACGAATACTGGTGGCAGCGGTGGGATACGAACCCACGCCTCCGAAGAGACTGGTGCCTCAAACCAGTGCCTTCGGAGGCGTGGGTTCGTACAGCAGAAACTATAGCTAGCGCATTCCATGACCAAATAATTTGTAGATATAGTATGCCTAAAGTAATCCTTTCAGATTATGGTCCAGAATTCAGTAATAGTATTTTAACTAGCTTGTGTGATAATAATATATAACATCAAAAAATGTAGCATCATGCCTTATAATCCAGCAAGTAATAGACTAGCCAAATGTACTAACAGGAAAGTGTTAGATGCCTTGGGAGTCACGTTGAATTTTGATAACAACAGTTGGGATGATTTTATACCCTTAATTCATTGTGCTATAAATTCTTCAATTAATGTTTCTACAGGTGACACACCTCACGCTATTCTTTATGGTACAGATAAGATCCTCCCTAATGAATTGATTAACGTACCTCCTACTCCCTTATATAATGTAGATGATTTCGTTCAAGTGAAGCGAAGACAGATGCAATTAGTATTCAAGAAAATACGTGAACAACTGTCCAAAGCTACAGCCGAGTTCACTCTAGCAAGGAATGCACGAGCTAAACCCAGTAAAATAACTATTGGATCTGTAGTAATGATACTTAACCAACACAGGTCTGGTCCTATGTACAAGTTAACTATGAAACTTTTGGGTCCATATAAGGTAATCGAGCTTATTAAAGGTAACAAATACAGACTTAAGAACTTGTTAACAGGAGAGTATATAAATGAACATTTAGACCACATGAAGTTAGCTAAAATGACTGTTGACGAGACTGATGAGGAAGATGACAATGAACTTACCCAGAAAGATCCTCCTATTGGGACACCACCTTCTGTGGTTGACAGACCACTTGATATTCAGCAACCCCATACTAGCACTTATAATCTTAGATCTAGACCTCTCGTTTCAACCGTGCACTCACCACATGTCCATTGGCTAGATGTTAACGAGGATATCTCTCAAGATGATAGTTCATCACATGAAGTTTCATCTGTTCCGAACCTTCAGTCAGAGCCAGAGTTGTATAGTGCTCTGGATGAGCTAGGTGTAGATATCCGCAGAATTTATAATTGAGTGCACTCTGCAGTTATTCTGTTTTGGTTTTGAAAAAAAAAAAAAAATCATTTGCAGTATTTCTACCACATGTGTCTTATTATTACCATTATATATAATGTATAGTTTTTCTGAACTTTATTTTGTTATAAACCCACGGTAGGAAGAGCAACAGTGGCATATCCGAGACATCAAAAATCAGAACATCAGTCACCAAGAAAATAGAAGAAGGAAACACTATTGGCGCAATACGAGTCATCACCAGTGAGGACTCAATTGCCGACAGAGATGCCGCAACAGCTCAAGCCCTAAGGAAGAAACACCCACCCAGGGCTCCGCGTGAGGACGACATTGTACAAGTGGGGGTAACTGGAGCAGAACCTCTCTGGGTGGCTTAATCTGTGGTTCATAAAGCAGCCATGTCCTTCCCTACAGGATCAGCAGGTGGGTTCACAGGACTAAAACCCAACCACCTCAAGCAAATGCTCAACCCTGCACTGGGTGACATTGCAAAGAACCTCTTGGTGGAACTAACCAGATTCACCAACACATGTCTAGCTGGCAACATACCAGCGTCCATAAGACCTATCTTTTTTGGAGCATCTCTCTGTGCTCTAAAGAAAAAGGATGGAGGGATCAGGCCAATAGCTGTGGGCAATTCTCTCCGGCGTCTTGTCGCAAAAGCAGCTGCAAGAACAGTTAGTGATGCAGCGGCCAACATGCTGAAGCCAAAACAGCTCGGGTTTGGCATTCCACAAGGGCGTGAGGCGGCAGCCCATACAGCTCGAGCCTTCATCGCCAACATCACAGACAAAAAGGCCCTTATCAAGCTAGATTTAAAAAATGCCTTCAATTTGGTGCGGAGGGATGCTGTACTCCGTGCGGTTCATAGTCATTTCCCTTCCCTCTACCCTTTTGTACAATCATGCTACAGTTTGGATCTTAAGCTACTTTTTGGCGAACATGAAATTGACTCGCGAGAAGGCGTCCAACAGGGTGACCCCCTTGCTCCTCTCCTTTTCTGCTTAGTCATCAAACAAGTCACAGAGGTCCTGTCCAGCGAGCTTAACATCTGGTTCTTGGATGATGGTACCATAGCTGGTTCCCAAGACTCCCTCCTGGAGGACATCAGGAAAATCCAGGAGCAAGGTGCAGTTTTAGGCCTCACCCTGAACCCTTCTAAATGTGAAATAATATGTTCCAACCAGGGCATCGTAGAGAGAATAGAGGGTCTTCTGCCAAATATCCATAAAACTAAACCTGAAGACAGCACACTCCTAGGAGCTCCCCTGGGGTTGAAAGCCATCGATGAGGTCCTTGATAAGAAAATCGCCGACCTTAAGAGGATGGATGGGAGGATTGAGGATATTGATGCTCATGATGCACTCTACCTCATCACCAGATGTCTGTCTCTCCCCAGGTTAACCTACTTTCTGAGGTGTTCACCATCTTACAGTCGCCAAAAACTAAGTGAGTATGACCGGTTACTGAAATCAATGCTTGAAAAAGCCCTTAACCTCTCTCTCGATGACCTACAGTGGAAACAAGCCTCTCTTCCCGTAAGACTTGAGGGCCTCGGAGTTCGAACAGCAACGCAAATCTCTGTTCTAGCCTTCCTGTCCTCCTTATCAGCATCCGACGACCTTGTGAAGAAAATTCTACCTACCCACTTACATCAGCTAGCAGGTGTACATGATCCCAATTTTACACGCTGTGCCACAGAGTGGGCCTCTCGTGCAGGCCAATCACCTCAATCACCATCCCCAAAAGCCCACAAGCAATCCAGCTGGGATGGCCCCATTGTAGACCAAGTTGCTGCAGAGTGCCTGGGTGCTGCAACAACACAACATGACATTGCTCGCCTCACAGCAGTAGCAGCACCACATGCAGGGGATTTCCTGTTAGCAACCCCAATGTCGGCAACTGGCACGCGTCTCACACCACACGCCCTCCGAATTACTGTGGCCCTCCGCCTTGCTGCCCCAATCCACACCAGATATAGGTGTATTTGCGGCGAGGTGGTGGCTGACAGGTACGGCCACCATGGCCGTACCATACTCTGCCAAAGCACAGGGGGATGGCACTCGAGGCACAGTGAAGTTAACGACATCATCAAGAGGAGCCTCACCACAGCTGGATGCCCAGCTGAAAGAGAGCCCTGTTACCTAACGCCCCGTAACTCTGAAGCTCTTATTGGTCGCCCGGATGGTATCACAGTGAACCCCTGGAAGAATGGCAAGCAGTTGGTATGGGACTACACGTGCGTATCAACCCTGGCTAACACCTACATTAACCTCAGTGTTGCACAACCAGGTGGCGCTGCCACCCACAGGGAAGCAGCCAAATCCTGTAAGTATAGAGAACTGGATCACCACTACAATTTTGTCCCCATTGCTTCTGAGACACTCGGCGCCTGGGGTAAAAGTGCTACCAGTTTTTTGAAGGAACTGGGTTCTAGGCTCATTGAAACAACAAGGGACCCAAGAGCTGCAAGCTTTCTTTTCCAGCGCCTCAGTGTGGCGATACAGAGAGGAAATGCGCACTGCATCCAGGGTTCCTGCCCGCCATCTGAGGAGCTGGAGGAACTCGACAACCTATGATAACCATCTTTGTAACCCATATGTAACTCCTTTTTTGTAACAAAGTTCAAATAAAGTAAATATATGTGTACATACAAAAGAATGGGGGTGGTAGGAGAAGATAATATTAGTGTTCAGTCAGAAACCACAAGGTCTCCTCTGAATACTTTTTATTTTCTTCTCCGAGGCTATGGGTCCCCACATTGGCACCAGAGGTGGTACCCTCACAAACTTTTATATATATATATATATATATATATATATATATATATATATATATATATATATATATATATATATATATGTCGTACCTAGTAGCCAGAACGCACTTCTCAGCCTACTATGCAAGGCCCAATTTGCCTAATAAGCCAAGTTTTCATGAATTAATTGTTTTTCGATTACCTAACCTACCTAACCTAACCTAACCAAACTTTTGCGGCTACCTAACCGAACCTAACCTATAAAGATAGCTTAGGTTAGGTTAGGTAGGGTTGGTTAGGTTCGGTCATATATCTACGTTAATTTTATCTCCAATAAAAAAAATTTACCTCATACATAATGAAATAGGTAGCTTTATCATTTCATAAGAAAACAATTAGAGAAAATATATTAATTCAGGAAAACTTGGCTTATTAGGCAAATCGGGCCTTGCATAGTAGGCTGAGAAGTGCGTTCTGGCTACTAGGTACGACATATATATATATATATATATATATATATATATATATATATATATATATATATATATATATATATATATATATATGTATATATATATATATATAAATATATATATAAATATATGTGTGTGTGTGTGTGTGTGTGTGTGTGTGTGTGTGTGTGTGTGTGTGTGTGTGTGTGTGTGTGTGTGTGTGTGTGTGTGTGTGTGTGTGTGTGTGTGTGTGTGTGTGTGTGTGCTACACAGGTGCTACACTACACCTGCACCTACCCAGAGTAAAGTTCCTCTTCAGACCATGCCCCCAATGGTCCCCCCATGCCCTTGTCCTTCCCCAACCCCTACTATAGGTCCTCACTGTTCCTGCACCCCATGCCCTTCCCAGTTCCCCCACCAGGAGCTCTCCTTCCTACCCAACCCCCTCCCTCCTGGCCCCCCTCCCCAGACTCCGCTCCCACCCCCAACCCCTGACTTCCTTGTCAACCCACCCCAGTCTCCCCTACATACCCCCAACCTGTGACCTCCCACCACATGCCCCTCCTAGTTCCCCCATCCCATGCCCCAACTAACTCCCAGCCCCGGACCACCTCAACCGCAGCACGTCAGACTCTCCTAGCCCCACTTGTGCCAGACCCTCACAGCCCCCTAACACCCCCAGGTTCTCCTTCCTAGGACCACCCACCCCAGATATCCCTTGCCCCCCAACTCCAGTGGAATCAACAGAAACTGAGAAAGGACAGAAGAGAGTCAGCTTCAAGGTCATGTACTCAAACATAGATGGGATTAGGGAAAGAACTCAAGAAGTAAACCCAGATGTAAATGGACTCACAGAAACAAAAGTCTAATGAATCATAATGAATGCAGTGTTTCCCCCAAGACTACACTGTAATAAGGAAAGAGAGGGAAGGAAGGGGAGGAGGAGGCTGAGTGGCTTTACTGATGAGAAAGGAATGAAGTTTTGAGGAGATGGTTATTCCGGGCTGCGAAGGATTCAGAGACTTCATCACAGGCACCATGACAATGGGAGGACCAAGAGTAGTAGTAGCAGTGATATATTACCTACCACCAAATGAAAGAAGACCCAGCCAAGAGTATGACAGAAACAACATGGCACTTAACATTATGATTGAGAGAGCAGCCGCTGCTGCCTGTTGAAATCGATCCCATCTGCTCATCATCACTTTATTCACAGAAGGATAGACTGGGAAAACGAGGAGCTACATGGAGGTGAGGAAACATTAAAAGTGAAACTGTTGGAGGTGGCAACTAGAAACTTTTTAAGTCAGCATGTCAAGGGTCCCACGAGAATGAATGGCAATGATGAACCAGCAAGACTCTACCTAGTATTCACTCTGAACGACTCAGACATAAGGAAAATCGGTCTTGAAGACCCCGTGGGTATGTGTGATCACAGTGTACTGTTGTTTGAGTATCTGGTCGAAGAAGGGTTAATGTACTCAAGGAAAGGACCAGAGAGGAAGAGGCCGGCATTCCAGAAGGGAGACTATGAGGAGATGAGAAAATTCCTAACTGAAATAGCTTGGGAAACAGAGCTCAGAGGAGAGAGGTTTCAAGATATGATGGCCTACATCACAGAGAAGTGTAAGGAGGCAACAGACAAGTTCGTCCTAGTTCATAAAGAAAAAATGAAATGCAGATGAGAAACCCATAGTTTAATCAGAGTTGTAAGCTAGCAAAGCAACTAAGTAAAAGGGCGTTGAGAAACTATAGAAACAACAGAACACTAGAGAGCAGAGAAAGATACCAGAGCGCTAGGAATGAATATGTCATAGTGAGAAGAGAGGTAGAGAGGCAATATGAAAATGACATAGCGAGCAAGGCAAAGACTCAACCCAAAAATGCTACATAGCCACATCAGGAGGGAATACAACAGTGAAGGAACAGGTAATGAAACTGTGGATAGGGGCAGAAAGATTCACTACAAACAGCAAGTAAATGTGTGAAGAACTCAATAAGAAATTCCAGGAGGTTTTCACCTCAGAGCAAGGAGAAGTCCCAGAGATAAAAGAGGGAATATCAAACCAGACACCACTAGAGGTGTTTGTGATTACCAGTGGAGAGGTCACGTCCATATCTGCTAGATTTGGATGTGACAAAGGCTATACCCGGATTGAATCTCACCATGGATTCTAACAGAAGGAGCAGAGGCTCTGTGCCTGTTACTCTCCATGGTGTACAGCAAATCACTGGTAACAAGTAAACTGCCAAAAATTTGGAGGACGGCCAATGTAGTCCCAATATACAAGAAGGGTGATAGGCAGACTGAACTACAGGGCAGTGTCCCTAACCTGCATACCATGCAAATGGATGGAGAAGATTGTGCGAAAACAGCTAGTGGAACATTTGGAGTGGAGGAACTTTGTAACACAACATAAGCATGGGTTCAGAGATGGCAAATCATGCCTAAAAGGTATAATTGAGTTATATGACCAGGCAACAAAAATCAGGCAAGAGAGAGAGAGGGCTGGGCAGATTGCATATTTCTGGGCTGCCAGAAAGCTTTTGACACAGTACCACATAAGAGACTAGTGCACAAACTGGAGATGCAGGCAGGAGTGAAAGGGAAGGTACTCCACACTTCCTTGTCGCTGGTAGTGAATCTTTCTGCCCCTATCGTCAGTGTCATTACCTGTTCCTTCACTGTTGTTTTCCTCCTGATGTGCTATGTAGTAGTTTGGGTTGAGTCTTTCCCATGCTCGCTATCTCATTTTCGTATTGCCTTTCTACCTCTCTTCTCACCCTGACATATTCATTCCTGACGCTCTGGTATCTTTCTCTGCTCTCTAGTATTCTGTTGTTTTTATAGTTTCTCCACGCCCTTTTACATAGTTGTTTTGCTAGCTTACAACTCTGTTTAAACCATGGGTTTCTCATCTTCATTTAATTTTTTCCTTATGGACTGGGACGAACTTGTCAGTTGCCTCCTTACACTTCTGTGTGATGTAGTCCATCATATCTTGAACCGTCTTTCCTCTGAGCTCTGTTTCCCAAGTTATTTCAGTTAGGAATTTTCTCATCTCCTCATAGTCTCCCTTCCGGAAGGCCGGCCTCTTGCTTTCTGGTCCCTTCCTTGAGTACATTAACCCTTCTACCAGATACTCAAACAACAGTACACTGTGATCACACATTCTCACTGGGGCTTCAAGACCGATTTCCCTTATGTCTGAGTCGTTCAGAGTGAATACTAGGTCGAGTCTTGCTGGTTCATCATTGCCTCTCATTCTCGTGGGACCCTTGACAGGCTAACTTAAAAAGTTTCTAGTCGCCACCTACAACAGTTTCACTCTCCATCTTTTCTCACCTCCATATGGCTCTTTGTTTTCTCAGTCTATCCTTCCGTTAATAAATCCCCCATTATGAGCAGATGGGATCGATCTCTACAGGCAGCAGCGGCTACTCTCTCAATAATAGTGTTAAGTGCCATGTTGTTTCTGTCATACTCTTGCCTGGGTCTTCTTTCATCTGGTTGTGGGTTATATATCACTGCTACTACTACTCTTGGTCCTCTCATCGACATGGTGCTTGTGACGAAGTCTCTGAACCCTTCGCAGCCCGGAATAACCATCTCCTCAAAACTCCATTCCTCTCTCATCAGTAAAGTCACTCAGCCTCCTCCCCTTCCTTCCCTCTCTTTCCTTATTACAATGTAGTCTTGGGGGAAACACTGCATTCATTATGATTCATGAGAGTTTTGTTTATGTGAGTCCATTTACATCTGGGTTTTCTTCTTGTGTTCTTTCCCTAAGTTCACTAGCCTTGTTTGTAATCCCATCTATGTTCGAGTACATGACCTGAAGGTGATTCTCTTCTGTCCATTCTCAGTTTCTGTTGCTTCCACTGGAGTTGGGGGGCATGGGATGTCTGGGGTGGGTGGTCCTAGGAAGGAGAACCTGGGCACGTGAGGGGGCTTGTGAGGGTCTGGCACAGGTGGGCTGGGAGGGTCTGACGTGCTGTGGTTGAGGGGGTCCGGGGCTGGGAGTTAGTTGGGGCATGGGATGGGGGAGCTGGAGGGGCATGTGGTGGGAGGTCACAAGTTTGGGGTATGTAGGGGAGGCTGGGGTGGGTTGACAGGGAGGTCAGGGGTTGGGGGTGGGAGGGGAGCCTGGGGAGGGGGGCCGAGAGGGAGGGGGTTGAGTTGGAAGGAGAGCTCCGGGAGGGGGAGCTGGGAAGGGCATGGGGTGCAGGAACAGTAAGGACCTATGGTAGGGGTTGGGGAAGGACACGGGCATGGGGGGCATGGTCTGAAGAGGGACTTTACTCTGGGGAGGTGGAGGTGTAGTGCAGCACCTGTGTAGCACACACACATACAGCACACACTCATATATATATATATATCAATATATTTCAGTTGCATATTGGCTTTGGGACCATTCAAGCTTGTTCGCACGCATATATTTAAATAAATAAAAGTGTAAATGTTTGTTTGTTCAAAATCGCTAATCTCCGAAAGTTCTTCACCGATTGCTTTGAAATTTTCACACAACGTTCCATTTGCATCCGAGCGGCTTTTTATATACATACTATATAGATGTCACGTTTGTGACATCTATATAGTATGTTTTATATAGTATTGTTTGTGATTTTTTGAAAACTGTGTTTTTCATGTGAGAGAAATCTTCGGAACCTCTTTATCGATTGCTTTGAAAATTTGACACAACGTTGCATTCGAATAGGCGCCTGATTTTATATACCTACTATATACAGGCCTCATCTGTGAAAGGAAAAAACAGGCTTAAAAAATAACAGCGCCATCTGTTTGACGTAAGAGCAACACACACAGCAGCGTACTCTCCGTTGGCAAAAGATAGAACGTCATTCAGAAACCTAAGTAAGGAGGCATTTAGGGCGCTTTACACTGCCTATGTGAGGCCAGTGTTGGAGTATGCCTCCTCAACATGGAGTCCCTATCTGAGGAAGCATATAAGGAAACTGGAAAAGGTTCAGAGGTTTGCAACGAGACTCGTCCCAGAGTTACGAGGGATGGGGTATGAGAAGCGCCTGAAGGAACTGTGTCTTACGACACTAGAAAAAAATGGGAGAGGGGGACATGATAGGAACGTATAAAATACTCTGGGGGATTGACAGAGTGGACAGAGACGAAATGTTCACGCGGAATAGTAACAGAAAAAAGGGACATGGGTGGAAGCTGGAAACTCAGATGAGTCACAGGGATGTTAGGAAGTTTTCTTTTATGGGTGAGAGTAGTGGAAAAATGGAATGCACGTAAGGAACAGGTTGTGGAAGCAAATACTATTCATAATTTTAAAATTAGCTATGATAGGGAAATAGGACCGTAGTCATTGCTGTAAACATCTGATGCTTGAAAGGCGGGATCCAAGAGTCAATGCTCGATCCTGCAGACACAAATAGGTGAGTACACGCTGTAATCTCCGAAGGTTATTCATAATTGACTATAAATTTTGACACATCTTT
>NC_091197.1:31321937-31344437 GCF_040958095.1 Procambarus clarkii
GAGTGCCTAAGGAGGGGGACCTGGGGGATCTGGGGTGTGTGGTAGGTGGGAGGATCTAATAAGGGTAGGGTATGGAGGAGGGAGGGCTTTTGGGGGGGAGGGTGAGAGGTGGAGGCTTTCGGAGGTGGGTGAGAGGAGAAGGCTTGGAGGGGGTGAGAGAGGGAGGCTTGGGGAAGTGTTGGAGACGGGGAGGCTTGAGGGGTACAGGGGGAGGGAGGGCTTGGGAGGATGGGGAAGAAGGGGGGCATGGAATGGGCAGAATAGGAGGAAGGGCATGGGGTGTGGGGGGAAGGGAGGGCTGAGGTGGTGAGGAAGATGGGAGGGCTTAGGGGAGTGGGGAGAGGGGAGGGATTAGGGGTGGGGGTGAATGGAGGGCTTAGGGGGGTGGGAGAGAAGAGAAGGCTTAAGGGGGATTGGGGGAGAAGGGGGGGGCTTGGGAGGGACAGAATAGGAGGAAGGGCATGGGGGGGGAGGAAGGGAGGGGTGAGGACGAAGGGAGGGCTTAGGAGAGTGGGGGAGAAGCGACGGCTTAAGGGGGGGGAGGGGTGGGGGAGAAGGGGGGGCATGGGGGGGGGGTGCCTCTGGCCGTCGCTGGGTGAGGGTGAGTGTTACAGTTCCTCGACGCTCGGCGGCATTTGATATTTTCCCCTGTACCGGGGGACAGGAATTCAGTCTGTTTCAGCTGCTCGAGGTGCCCGCTAGCTGCCAACTGGCCTCTCCAGAGGGATGACATCCACAATAGTTGCCTAACTCCCGAGCACACCGCCAAAACGCTCCCGTCCTCGAGTGGGATTCGGACCCAGAACCTTGGGGGTAAGTCTCCAATGTAGAAAAAAACAATCCTATTGACCAACAATCCCAGAATAGCCACAAATCACAGGAATTATCGTCATATATACACAGCCTCGGGTCGCTGGGGACAATATAAGGATATATTCCATTCTGACCGACATTATATTTCTGTCCACTCGACAAAATTACCATAAATATGTTCATTGGTAATGGCTAAAGCGCTTGGGCATTGCCAGCCCGTGGCGTCTGGGTTAAAGGTTTGTTACAGTGTTCATACATCATTGGATAGGAGATATACATATGTATATATATGTATATACTTCGGGTCTTTTAGTATACCTGCGAGGTGTATCACTCGCTGCGAGTCTAGGGTGTGTATGCTTGTGTTTGTGTGCCTGAATTTACCTGATTTTTAACACTGGGGTTAGCTAGGGCTTTTAGGGTGGAGAGGAGATGAGTTTCAGCTCTTTGGTCCAGTTTATCGACTGGATTTTGGTTCGTATATTATGTCTGTCTCTGAATCACTGTGTGGAGTCTGCCTCCACCACTCCACACCCTTGTGTGTGTACTCACCTATTTGTGCTTGCGGGGGTTGAGCTCTGGCTCTTTGGTCCCGCCTCTCAATCGTCAATCAACAGGTGTACAGATTCCTGAGCCTATTGGGCTCTATCATATCTACACTTGAAACTGTGTATGGAGTCAGCCTCCACCACATCACTTCCTAATGCATTCCATTTATCAACCACTCAGACACTAAAAAAGTTCTTTCTAATATCTCTTGTGTGTGTGTGTGTGTGTGTGTGTGTACTCACCCTAGTTGTACTCACCTAGTTGCGCTTGCGAGGGTTGAGCTCTGGCTCTTTGGTCCCACCTCTCAACCGTCAATCAACAGGTGTACAGATTCCTGAGCCTATTGGGCTCTATCATATCTACACTTGAAACTGTGTATGGAGTCAGCCTCCACCACATCACTTCCTAATGCATTCCATTTGTCAACCACTCTGACACTAAAAAAGTTCTATCTAATATCTCTGTGGCACATTTGGGCGCTCAGTTTCCACCTGTGTCCCCTTGTGCCTGTGCCCCTTGTGTTAAATAGCCTGTCTTTATCTACCCTATCAATTCCCTTGAGAATCTTGAATGTGGTGATCATGTCCCCCCTAACTCTTCTGTCTTCCAGCGAAGTGAGGTTTAATTCCCGTAGTCTCTCCTCGTAGCTCATACCTCTCAGCTCGGGTACTAGTCTGGTGGCAAATCTTTGAACCTTTTCCAGTTTAGTCTTATCCTTGACTAGATACGGACTCCATGCTGGGGCTGCATACTCCAGGATTGGCCTGACATATGTGGTATACAAAGTTCTGGATGATTCTTTACACAAATTTCTGAATGCCGTTCGTATGTTGGCCAGCCTGGCATATGCCGCTGATGTTATCCTCTTGATATGCACTGCAGGAGACAGGTCTGGCGTGATATCAACTCCCAAGTCTTTTTCTTTCTGTGACTCCTGAAGAATTTCCTCTCCCAGATAATACCTTGTATTTGGCCTCTTGCTCCCTGCACCTATCTTCATTATATTGCATTTCGTTGGGTTAAACTCTAACAACCACTTGTTTGACCATTCTTGCAGTTTGTCTAGGTCTTCTTGAAGCCTCAAACAGTCCTCTTCTGTCTTAATCCTTCTCATAATTTTAGCATCGTCCACAAACATTGAGAGAAATGAATCTATACCCTCCGGGAGATCATTTACATATATCAGAAACAAGATAGGACCGAGTACAGAGCCCTGTGGGACTCCAGTGGTGACTTCACGCCAATCGGAGGTCTCACCCCTCAACGTAACTCTGCTTCCTATTGCTTAGGTACTCCCTTATCCACTGGAGCACCTTACCAGCTACACCTGCCTGTCTCTCCAGCTTATGTACCAGCCTCTTATGCGGTACTGTGTCAAAGGCTTTCCGACAATCCAAGAAAATGCAGTCCGCCCAGCCCTCTCTTTCTTGCTTAATCTGTGTTACCTGGTCATAGAATTCTATTAAGCCAGTCAGGCAAGATTTACCCTCCCTGAACCCATGTTGTCGATTTGTCACGAAGTCCCTTCTCTCCAGCTGTGCTACCAGTTTTTTTCTCACGATCTTCTCCATCACCTTGCATGGTATACAAGTTAAGGACACTGGCCTGTAGTTCAGTGCCTCTTGCCTGTCGCCCTTTTTGTATATTGGGACCACATTTGCCGTCTTCCATATTTCTGGTAGGTCTCCCGTCTCCAGTGACCTACTATTCACTATGGAGAGTGGCAAGCAAAGTGCCTCTGCACACTCTTTCAGTACCCATGGCGAGATCCCGTCTGGACCAACAGCCTTTCTAACATCCAGGTCCAGCAGGTGTTTCTTGACCTCCTCTCTCGTAATTTCAAACTCTTCCAAGGCCGCCTGGTTTACTTCCCTTTCTCCTAGCACAGTGACCTCACCTTGTTCTGTTGTGAAGACCTCTTGGAACCTCTTGTTGAGTTCATCACACACCTCTTTGTCATTCTCTGTATACCTGTCCTCTCCTGTTCTAAGTTTCACTACCTGTTCTTTCACTGTTGTTTTCCTTCTGATATGACTGTGGAGTAGCTTTGGTTCGGTCTTGGCTTTGTTTGCTATATCATTTTCATAACTTTTCTCTGCTTCTCTTCTCACCCTGACATACTCATTCCTGGTTCTCTGGTATCTCTCTCTGCTTTCTGGTGTTCTGTTATTCCGGAAGTTCCTCCACGCCCTTTTGTTCAGTACCTTTGCTTCCATACATGCCCTATTATACCATGGATTCTTCTTTTGCTTCTCGGATTTTTCCTTTTGGGCCGGGATGTATCTGCTTACTGCCTCCTGACACTTTTGGGTGACATAGTCCATCATATCTTGTACAGACTTTGCTCTGAGGTCTGTGTAACAAGGTATTTCCCTTAGGAAGCTTTTCATCTCCTCATAATTTCCCTTTCGGTATGCCAGCCTTTTGTTTCCTAGTTCTTTTTTTTTTGGGGGGGGGGGGGGGGATAATTCCTAGCTCTACCAGGTACTCCAAGTTCAATACACTGTGATCACTCATTCCCAAGGGCGCTTCCATCTTGACTTCCCTTATATCCCACTCATTTAGGGTAAATATCAGATCAAGCATTGCTGGTTCATCCTCTCCTCTCATTCTTGTTGGATCCTTGATGTGCTGGCTTAGAAAGTTTCTTGTTGCCACGTCCAGCAGCTTAGCTCTCCATGTTTCTGGTCCTCCATGCGGGTCTCTGTTCTCCCAATCTATCTTTCCATGGTTGAAGTCTCCCATGATTAGTAGTCCAGATCCATTCCTGCTAGCTACATAAGCTGCTCTCTCCATTATGTTAATGGTGGCCATATTGTTTCTATCATATTCCTGTCTGGGTCTTCTGTCATTTGGTGGTGGATTATATATGACTACGACTATAATTTTTTGCCCTCCAGTTGTTATTGTTCCTATTATGTAGTCACTGAAACCTTCACATCCCTGAACAACCAACTCCTCGAAATCTCAGCCTTTTCTTATGTGTGTGTACTCACCTAATTGTACTCACCTAATTGTGCTTGCGGGGGTTGAGCTTTGGCTCTTTGGTCCCGCCTCTCAACTGTCAATCAACTGGTGTACAGATTCCTGAGCCTACTGGGCTCTATCATATCTACATTTGAAACTGTGTATGGAGTCAGCCTCCACCACATCACTTCCTAATGCATTCCATTTATTAACTACTCTGACACTGAAAAAATTCTTTCTAACGTCTCTGTGGCTCATCTGGGTACTAAGTTTCCACCTGTGTCCCCTTGTTCGTGTCCCACCCGTGCTGAAGAGTTTGTCTTTGTCCATCCTGTCAATTCCCCTGAGAATTTTGTAGGTGGTTATCATGTCTCCCCTTACTCTTCTGTTTTCCAGGGATGTGAGGTTCAGCTCCTTTAGCCTTTCCTCGTAGCTCAATCCTCTCAGTTCCGGGACGAGCCTGGTGGCATACCGCTGAATCTTCTCTAACTTTGTCTTGTGTTTAACTAGGTATGGACTCCAGGCTGGAGCTGCATACTCCAGGATTGGTCTTACATAAATGGTATACAGGGTTCTGAAAGATTCCTTACACAAGTTTCTGAAGGCAGTTCTTATGTTGGCCAGTCTAGCATATGCCGCTGATGATATTCTTTTGATGTGGGCCTCTGGAGACAGGTTCGGTGTGATATCAACCCCCAGATCCTTCTCTCTATTTGATTCTTGCAGGATTTCCCCTCCCAGATGATATCTTGTGTTCAGCCTCCTGCTCCCTTCGCCTAATTTCATCACCTTACACTTTCCAGAGTTGAACTTCAGCAGCCATTTTCTAGACCATTCCTCCAGTTTATCCAGGTCATCCTGTAGTCTCTGTCTATCTTCATCCGTCTTGATTCTTCTCATAATTTTTGCATCATCAGCAAACATCGAGAGGAATGAGTCTATACCCTCTGGAAGATCGTTCACATATATTAGAAACAGGATGGGTCCAAGTACTGAGCCCTGTGGGACTCCGCTGGTGACATCTCGCCACTCTGATGTCTCCCCCCTCACCGTTACTCGCTGTTTCCTGTTGCTTAAGTACTCCCTTATCCACTGGAGCACCTTCCCTTTTACTACTTCCTGTTGCTCCAACTTTTTTAACAGCCTTTTATGGGGTACTGTGTCAAAGGCTTTTTGGCAATCCAGGAAAATGCAGTCGGCCCACCCTTCTTTTTCCTGCCTAATTTTCGTTGCCTGGTCATAAAATTCTATTAAACCTGTGAGGCACGATTTACCATCTCTGAACCCATGTTGGTGGTGCGTTACAAAGTTATTTCCCTCCAGATGCTCTACGAGCCTTTTCCTCACGATCTTCTCCAGCACCTGGCATGGTATACAATTTAAGGAAACTGGCCTGTAATTCAGTGCCTCTTGCCTGTCACCCTTTTTGTATATTGGGACCACGTTAGCTGTCTTCCAACTTTCTGGTAAGTCTCCTGTTTCCAGTGACCTGTTATACACCATAGAGAGTGGCACACTTAGTGCTTCTGCACCTTCCTTTAGTATCCATGGTGAGATTCAATCAGGCCCAACAGCCTTTGTCACATCTAGCTCCAGCAGACACCTTTTGACCTCATCACTGGTGAGGTCAAATTCCTCCAAGGTTGCTTGGTTTGCCGCCTCCTCATTTAGTGCAGGGGCTTCTCCTTGTTCTATTGTGAAGACCTCCTGGAATCTCTTGTTGAGTTCTTCACACACCTCCTTGTCATTCTCTGTGTATCTGTTCTCCCCTTTCCGCAGCTTCATCACTTGTTCCTTCACTGCTGTTTTCCTCCTGATATGGCTGTGGAGCAGCTTTGGTTGGGTCTTGGCTTTACTCGCGATGTCATTTTCAAACTGTCTCTCTGCTTCCTTCCTCACTCTGATGTACTCATTTCTGGCCCTCTGGTATCTCTCCCTGCTCTCTGGTGTTCTGTTATTTCTGTAGTTTTTCCATGTTCTTTTACTCAGTTGTTTCGCTACCTTACATTCCTGGTTGAACCATGGGTTTTTCTGTTGTTTTTCGTTTTTCTCCTTTTGGACGGGGATAAACCTGTCTGCAGCTTCCTGGCACTTTTGGGTGACAATATCCATCATGACCTGCACATTCTTGTCTCTAAGTTCTGTTTCCCATGGTATTCCCCTGAGGAAGTTCCTCATCTCGTCATATTTTCCTCTTCGGTAATTCAGTCTTTTCCCCTCCACTCCCATCCTTGGATAGGTTATCCCTACCTCCACCAAGTACTCAAAGGTCAGTACACTGTGGTCACTCATTCCTATGGGGGCTTCAACTTTGACTTCCCTTATTTCTGACTCATTCAGGGTGAATATTAAGTCGAGTCTAGCTGGTTCATCATTGCCTCTCATTCTTGTGGGTTCCTTGACATGCTGGCTCAGAAAATTCCTTGTTGCCACTTCCAAGAGTTTAGCTCGCCACGTATCTGCACCACCATGTGGGTCCCCATTCTCCCAGTCTATCTTTCCATGGTTGAAATCACCCATGATTAAGAGTCTTGAGCCATTCCTGCTGGCAACTGAAGCTGCTCTCTCTATTATATTAATGGTTGCCATGTTGTTCCTATCAAACTCCTGTCTAGGTCTTCTGTCATTTAGGGGAGGGTTGTAAATGACTGTCACTATTATCTTAGGTCCACCCATTGTTATAGTTCCTGTTATGTAATCTCTGAATCCGTCACAGCCCGGAATTTCCATTTCATCAAAACTCCAGTCCTTCCTTATCAGCAGGGCCACTCCTCCACCTCCTCTCCCTTCCCTCTCTTTCCTTACTATATAGTAGTCCTTTGGAAACACAGCATCTGTTATGACTCCTGACAATTTTGTTTCCGTTAGTCCTATTACATCAGGGTTTTCTTCTTGCACCCTTTCTGCCAGTTCACTTGCTTTATTGGTAATCCCATCAATGTTTGAGTACATTACCTTGAAGCTCACTTTCTTATATCCAATTTCACCCACACTCCCTACAAGTGTAGGAGGTTGTTCTATGGTCATTGCTACTTGGGTAGGCTCCTCCTCCTGTGAGGTAGTTGCCAGGGGTTCAGGGGGAGGTGGAGTGGGGGGTGGAGGGCTTAGGTCTTCCTCAGGCCTGCTTAGGGCAGGAAGAAGTCCTGGGGGTGAGGGAGCAGGGATTGCTTGGGGAGAGGGCACGCCCTCCTGCGGTGTAGTTGACAGGTGTTTGGAGGGAGGTGGAGTGGGGGATAGAGGGCTTTGGTCTTGCTCAGGCCTGCTTGGGGCAGGGAGAAGACCAGGGGCTGGGAAAGCAGGGGCTACTTGGGGTAAGGGGAAGGGGAGGATTTGGGTTTCATGATGGGCATTATGCAGGGGCAAGGAAGGGTTTGTGCTGGGGGGTAGGGAGGGCCCTATTGGGTGGTGGACTGGGGTGTTGCATTCCCCCCTGGGGTTCCTGGGTTGCTGGATTGGGGTTCCCCACTCCCCTCTGGGATTGCTGGGTTGGAGGCTGAGGTTCCCTGTCTCTTCCCTCTCCTTGCGCCTTTTCCTTGCATCTGCTGTGTGTGTGTGTGTGTGTGTGTGTGTGTGTGTGTGTGTGTGTGTGTGTGTGTGTGTGTGTGTGTGTGTGTGTGTGTGTGTGTGTGTGTGTGTGTGTGTGTGTGTGTGTGTGTGTGTGTGTGTGTGTGTGTGTGTGTGTGTGTGTGTGTGTGTGTGTGTGTGGGTTGGTACTGCACAGTCATATAAGAAGAAAATGTCAGTGAACGACCATGTGACAAGATTAAGGAAAACAGAGGGGGCATATAGCATATATAAACAGTGACAAGGAAATCTTTGAGGCAATGAATGCCAGTTTCCATGGAGTGTTCACTTCCGAGCCTGAGCAGCTCCCATTGTTGAAAGAGATTATCCTAGATGGAAGACTGTCAGATATAGAGGTGACAGCAGAGGAGGAAATGAAGCAGTTGACAACACTGGATGCTACTGAAGCAGTTGGACTAGATAAAGTATCACCGTGGATACTAGAAGATGCAGCGCAGGCCCTCAGCGTGCCTCTAGCAATGATCTTTAATGAGTCATTTATGTCGGGTGAATTGCCCAATTGCTGGCAGAGGGCAAACGTCGTACTGATTTTCAAGAAAAGGGATAGGGAGGAGGCACTTAACTATAGACCTGTATCACTGACAAGAGTCATCTGTAAAATACTTGAAAGAATAATTAGGCTAAGATTGGTTGTACACTAGAGAACATTAGGTTTGTAAACAAACATCAAGATGGGTTCTGGAAAAAGAAAACGTGCCTAACAAATATTTTGGAATTCTATAGGTAAGACAGAGAAGATTGGGCAGACTGCATATTTCTAGGCTGCCAAAAAGCCTTTGATACAGTACCGCACATGAGACTGCTATTCAAACTTGAGAGGCAGGCAAGAGTAAGCGAAAAGGCCCTAACATGTGTAAGGAACTACCTAACAGGAAGGAGCCAGAGAATTACTGTAAGGGTCGAGAAGTCGGACCATTGAACAGTAATGGGTAGAGTACCTCAAAGATCAGTGCTGGGATCAATTCTATTTCTAATATACGTTAATGACATGTTCACAGGAGTAGAATCCTACATGTCGATGTTCACGGATGATACAAAGTTGATGAGAAGAGTTGTGACAGATGAGGATTGTAGGATCCTCCAAGAAGACTTGAACAGGTTGCAGAGATGGTCAAAGAAATGGCTACTGGAGTTCAACACTAGCAAATGTAGAGCTATGGAAATGGGATTAGGTGATAGGAGACCAAAGGGACACTACACAATAAAGATGAACTGCCTACCTGTGTGTTACGAACCCGACTCTACCGTCGGAGCATGGAGCATCGACATCAACGCCATCTGTGAGTCCGCTCCCGAAACTCTCCACAACTTGGACGACGCTATCTAGTGGTGACAAGTCTATACCAGCCAGAAATGCTAGATTCTTGTCCTGGTAGCTCGAGAGGTAGCCGGTGCTGACCTCTAGTGAGGTAGTGCTTAGAAAATCAGCGCCATCTATTGTAGGCGAAGTTGGGTTTATGTTTCTAAGTCAGTAAATGTTGTTTCCTAGTGTCCCAGTGTACTGAGGACGTGTCTGTATTCACAGAGTCGACGTAGGGCTGCTGTGATACAAGAACAGTCAGTCTAACCAGGGCAGGCAAGGTTTCTACACCAGTCTGCTTTACGGAAGCAGTGAGCCGCCGCCGGAAGAGAACTGTGAAGTGTTCTACTGTCTGCCTGTGGAGTGGCAGTGACAGGATTCGCCGTACCCGGGGCTGGCTAGTAGAAGAGACGACTGACTAAGGTGCTGAAGAGGAGAGTAACCAACGAGTTGCACGAAGCTCCTGCCTAGGGCTTGCAAACCTTAGTATTCGCTCGCGAAGTAGCCCCAGCAGCGCGAGGCTGATTGGTACCTGGCAGCACTAGGCTGGACTGTGGTTGTGGGCTTTCACTTGGAAGTACTTAGAGAGACGGTAGTTTGGCTGGCCCGTGACCAGGGTAGACTCATTGTTGTTTCCCGGTACCTGCTGGGAGTAGTACCATGGATGAGGAAACACAGTACAAGACTGCATCGATTAAGCTTCGCCGAGTGTTTAGTGTCTTCTGAGAGAGACGTTGGTGTACATATAGTGTAGTAATACTTCCTTTTAAGAGTTAAATATATATATATATATATATATATATATATATATATATATATATATATATATATATATATATATATATATATATATATATATATCCATATATAATTATTTTCCCATCACCATAAAGTGATGAACTGTTGCATTTAATGTACCTCCCCCTTTTGTTTTACTTGCATTACTGAGCTCACCCCTTGAAAGACACTACTAACTTGGGGCCGGATACCAAAACTTTTGTACCACCAGAAAAGAACCCGGTTGCGACCCATTGAGGCTGTAACACTGTGACGACGCGAGAAAGAGACCTGGGCGTGGACGTAACACCTAATCTAACTCCTGAGGCACATATAAATAGGGTAATGACAGCAGCGATACACTGGCAAAAGTTAGAACTTCACTTAGAAACCTAAGTAAGGAGGCATTTAGGGCGCTCTACACAGCCTACGTGAAGCCACTCTTAGTGAATGCCGCCTCGTCGTGGAGTCCCCACCTAAAGAAACACATAAGGAAACTGGAAAAGGTTCAGAAGTTAGCAACTAGACTCGTCCCAGAGTTACGAGGGATTGGGTATGAAGAGCGCCTAAAAGAACTGAGACTTATGACACTAGAAAAAACAAGGGAGAAGGGGGATATAATAGGGACATATAAAATACTCAGGGGGATTGGCAGAGTGGTAATAGACAAAATGTTCATACGAAATAGTAACAGAACGAGGGGACATGTGTGGATGCTGGTAACTCAGATGAGTCACAGAGATGTTAGGAAGTTTTCTTTTAGCGTGAGAGTAGTGGGAAAAAATGGGATGCACTTAAGGAGCAGGTTGTGGAAGCAAATTCTATTCGTAATTTTAAAACTAGATATGACAGGGAAATGGGACAGGAGTCACTGCTATAAACACCCGATGGCTCGAAAGGCGAGACCCAAGAGTCAATGCTCAATCCTGCAGGCACAAAGAGGTGAGCACAAGGGTGTGTGTGTGTGTGTGTGTTTGTGTGTACCACAGGTAAATAGATTAAGAAACACGAAAAGATAACATTTATTTATTTATTTATTTATATACAAGAAGTTACATTGGGTTTATGAGAGTACACAGCATGATGTGTTTACATTCTTGTAAAGCCATTAGTACGCGCAGCGGTCCTTAATCTAACAGATAATATTAAGTAGGTAATTTCTAACAAAATTTGTAAAATGTTAACAGGTACATTGTAAGAAAATTAGACAAAGTAGGCACATTAAAGCACATTGAAAGCTTTGATTGATAGAATTGATAGCTTGATTGTTAATAAGACAAGGATTAGTAAGCACATTTAAGTACACTGATAGCACATATGAGATAAGATAACAGCAATGTTTATTGGTAAAGTTGTTAGGCTTAGGTATATGTATTGGGGGAGTGGGTAGCACACAAAATGTGTTCAATATAACAACTATGATATAAGATGATATCGGTGACGGACCTCGGCGCCATATATGATCCAGGTGCCGATCTATAGCAGTTGATTTTTTTTGTGATATATATAAGAGTTGTTACATTCTTGTACAGCCACTAGTATGCGTAGCGTTTCGGGCAGGTCCCTTGAATACGATCCCCTGCCGCGAAGAATCGTTTTTTCATCCAAGTACACATTTTACTGTTGCGTTAAACAGAGGCTACAGTTAAGGAATTGCGCCCAGTAAATCCTACCCGGCCAGGATACGAACCTATGACATAGCGCTCGCGGAACGCCAGGCGAGTGTCTTACCACTACACCACGGAGACTGCCACGACTGATCTTCCCATTTATCGTAGTTTCCCATCTTCTAGTCGGCTGGGCTGGGAGGTGACGACTATCCAGGGACAGGCGATGGAAGTGAGTGAATGTCACGGACCCGAGCCCAGCGTCCGAGCACGGAGCAGTGACGACCACGCCATCTGTGGGTCAGCTCCCAAAACCCCCTCCAAATGGACGGCGCCATTAAGTGAGGACAGGAAATACCAGCCACAAGGGCTAGTTTCCTGTCCTGATCAGCTCATAACACAGCCGCTGCTGACCTCTGGTGAGGTGGAGCTTAGACAGCAACGCCATCTATGGAGTGGATACGTCGGGCGTTTGTGTCTAAGCCTGTAAGTGACGTGCCCTATGGTGTCCCTATTACTGATGACGTGTCTGATTACAGAGTCGACCTGGGACTGCTGTAATGGAAGCTGGATCAGTCTACCCAAGGCAGCCGTCTTGTCTCCAAGTATTTGCTGCAGCAGCTGTGAGTCACCCCCCGGATGAACACTGTGGTGTTAGCCTGCCTGTGACGTGGCAGCTGAGGGATTGTCATACCCGGGACTGACTGGTGGAGACGCTTAACCACTGGGGTGTTGTGGTGAGGAGAGTGATCTGTGGGATCACACGAGGCTCCTGACTAGGGCTCACAACCCTAGTATCGGTCGTGGAGTGGCCTACGTAGCGTTGCTGATTGGAACCTGCCAGCTACATGCTGGATTTGTGGTTGACGGCCTCCTCGACGGTGCCCCCAGTAGAACTGTGATTTGGCTGGCCTGTGGCCAGGGTAGACTCAAGAGAATCGAAGGATTCATCGTGAGGCCACAATAGGACCAAGACCTTAGCATCGTCGAGCACCGTGAACGTCTGGAGTCTTCAGAGGAAGACGACGTTGTACATAATAGTGTTTATACCCCTCCCCCGTGTAACTTTTTATATATTATTTATGGTGACGGTAATAATTATATGATTAAGTTTTTGCCTTTATTTCCCTTCCTCTTTAATTTACTTGCGTTACGGATCACATCCCTTGAAAGCCACTACTAGCTTGGGGCCGGATACCCTTCTTCTAACAACATCAGAGAAAGAACCCGGTTGCGACCCGAGAGGGCCGTAACAGTGAAGGCGGGAGAGTGGAAGAGTACTTGGGTCCACCTGAAGGTGCTAGCCAGCGGGGCTAGTTGAGCGTTGTGGACTTTACTCCTGGAGGGGCAAGCCAGGTGGGCTAGTTGAGCGCTGTGGATGGGCGCTGTGGACTTCACTCCTGGAGGTACAATCCAGTGGGACTAGGTGAACGCTGTAGACTTTGGTGGTTGAGCGTACTAGCGAGTGCTTTAAGGAGAGGGAGCATTTGAAGACGTCTCCCTAATTGCAGCTAGTGTAGGGGCTAGTGACGCGTTGAAAACCTCGTTAGAGGAATATAGTGTCCATCATCTGTGAAGCTAGCTAGCGTGAGGGCTAGTGACGCTGCTCCGGATGACCTCACATAGACACTTGTAAATATTATTGATGATGGGTAATAATAAACAGGTAATTTTGAGTGCTATTTTATTTATTTACCTTAAACATTACATTATTTCCACAAAGGTTAGGGTCCTCAGAACTTGAGTAGGCTCATAGAGTTTAAAAAGAACCTGGTTAGGCAGGGTTTGTAACAATATCATTACCAATGGTAAAGTTATATGGCTTACTTACATATATTGGGGGATTGGGAAGCAGAAAATACATATACAGTGGATACAGATACAGAGGAAAAACTCGCACTGGATAGTGAGCGAGTTTAAAGCACTAGGTAGGGAACTATGAAGATGAAATTAGGTACTTTCTGTTTTTGTTTTTGAATAAGGCAAAAGTTGAACAGCATTTCTATTCGTTAAGGAGTGAGTTCCATAGACTAGGTCTCTTTGTTTGCATAGTGTTTACACAGATTAAGTTTGACTCTGGGGATATCAAAGATATATTTGTCTGGTGTGTTGATGTGTTCTATTACATCTGTTCAGGAAGAGTTTCAGAACAGGGTTTGCACTTAAGAAAAGGGTTTTATAAATGTAATTGACACAAGAGAATGTGTGGAGTGAACTTATGTTTAGCTTGTTTAGGGATTTAAACAGGGGAGTTGTGTGTTGTCTGAAAAGAGAGTTTGTTATTGTTCTAATAGCAGATTTTTGCTGGGTGATGTTGGGCTTGAGGTAGTTTGCAGAGGTTGAACCCCATGCACAGATTTTGAAATGATGCACAGATGAAATGCATTTGATAAGTAAGATAGGGATAGATTAGTGCATAATATAGTGAGAGGAGAGCAGAGTAGGGTACATAATATCTGATCTTAGAAAGTATATCAACTGTTTTAGAGACTTCCTTAGTTATGTGTTGTATGTGAGTGTTGAAGTTAAGTCTCTTGTCTAAGTATAGGCCAAGGAACTTTCCATAATTTTTTATTGCTGCTGTTAGCAATGTCTTTCTGAAGATGAAACGCATTTGTTGATTTGCTTCCAAATAAGATGTAGTAGGTATTTTTTATGTTTAGTGTGAGTTTGTTGGTTGACATCCATATGTGGATTTTTTTAATTAATTGTTTACAACATTATTTAATATGAGTAGGTTTGGGTCTGAGTAGATGAGGGTAGTATCGTCAGCAACAATATAGGTTTAAGCATGTTAGAGACATTAGGGAGATCATTGATGTATATATGAAACAGGAGGGGTCCTAGGATGCTGCCCTGTGGCACCCCTACGGTTAGTGGTAGAGTAGGAGAGGTTATATCAGTGATGGCTACATATTGTTGTCTGTCACTAAAATAGGATTGGATATAGTTAAGGGCAAGTTCACGGATTTCATAACGGTGGAGTTAAAGTAAGAGGTAGTTATGGTTAACAGTATCAAAGGCCTTTCTCAGGTCGATGAAGAGTCCAATCGGAAACTTACGTTTATCAAGGGCTGAATAGATTAAGTCAAGCAGACTAACAATTGCATCATTGGTACTCTTTTACGAGCAGAAATCAAACTGACAGGACTTAGTATGTTAAATTTTATGGGGTAGGAGTAGAGCTGTTTGTAAATAATTTTTTCAAATATTTTTGATAATATAGTTAGATTTGCTTATAGGTCTGTAATTGTTTATGTCTGCTGGATTGCCTCCTTTATGAACTGGCGTTACTCTTGTTCTTTTAAGGATATCAGGATATCAGAGAAGGTGTGACACTCTAGGGATTTGTTGAAAAGCAAAGCTATGGGTGATGCAAGGGCATGGGAGGCACTCTTGAGTATCATGGATGGTGTTTTACTAATGTTCCCAGCTTGGTTTTTAGTGAGTGAATGATGGACACAACATCAATAGAGCTGATCGGTGAAAGGAGAAGAGAGCTTGGGTAGCTGCCTGAAAGATCTGTGGTAACACGTGTCTGTGTCTGTGGGATTTTTCAGGCAACGTTAGCACCAATCGATGGGAACCTATTAATTTCAATTGCTGTTTCTAGATCTGTTGCAGGTGTATAACCATCCTTGGAGATTTTTATCTGGTTATGTGAATGTTGTTTTGTTCCTAGGATGTTAGAGATGGCTCTCCATGTGCTTTTTATGTTGCCTTTTGCTTCTTTGAATCTATTCTCATAATAGGTAAGTTTTGCTTTCTTATTATACTGGTAAGAACTGACGAGTATCTCTTAACTACTTCCTTTGCAACTAGGCCACTCCTAAGTTTTTTCATATTAATTTTTCTTGTCGATTGCTTTATTTTAAGTATGCCATTTGTGAGCCAAGGATTATTTAACCTTTTGCCAGTTACTTTACTGGTAAGGAGAGCACAATGAGTATTGTAAAGGCTGAGAATTTCATCACAAAAGTGTGATGCATCTAACAAACAAATTTGTATAGCTTGTATTATTATTATTACCAGTATTATCCTTATTAAATCATAAATGTTAACCATGGAACGTTAAGATCTCATATTGATATGTAATGTTAGTACTGTAGTTCATACAGTTACAATTATTGGTTTAAGTATTCAATGAAAGACGTTTTAACCCTGAAAATAAAACCAAACAAAATAAATTAAAAATGCGAATGTATAGCTAAGGTACACCCCTAGCTATACTTACTGTGAGGTGCACAGGGGCATTTGGTGATAGTAAATGCTCCCACCAGCCACCTTCTCTCATATTTCATGTTCACCAGTGTTTATTTACTTAATAACTACTGGAATAATATCTTGCTATTATAAAACCAGTTCTAAAATCATAAAAGACATATTTACTACAATGTTCATGCAGAGAATACATATATATAACTAACACAAAGGATATAGATTTCGCCTTTTGACGAAATTATCTAGCTAAAATCTTTTGTT
This sequence comes from Procambarus clarkii, assembly GCF_040958095.1. Taxonomy (NCBI): domain Eukaryota; kingdom Metazoa; phylum Arthropoda; class Malacostraca; order Decapoda; family Cambaridae; genus Procambarus; species Procambarus clarkii. The sequence continues at coordinate 31,338,018 of NC_091197.1, forward strand.
TATAATAAAATCGATCCTTCGTGTTGTGTAGTAGAGAAAAATTGAGTTATATCCAGTTTACGTAAAGCTACGAGAGGTCGACAGCACTCTTAGCGCGACAGAGCATACTTACGAAGATTTTCCTTCTTAAATGCGTACCTGAGTACCGACGTAGCCGCTACGAAGGTGCTAAGAAGGAAAAACTTTGGTAAGTACCTTCGTGAATCTGGCCCCGTGTTCCTAAGTAACAATGAAGAAGTCAGTAATTTCCTGGCCCTAAGTAACACATAGTAAACCAAGAGTTCCTGGCCCCAAGTAACACCTCGCTCTCCCCAAGGAACAGTATTAGGACTAAGTTCGTGAGGCTAATCCAAGTAAATAAAAGATAAAAAAAAATGGAATTTGGATTGTGAAGTCGCGAACGCCTGTTGTTTACATTTTCTACATGAACGGCGACTGATTTTGTTTAGTCGCGGCATGTGACGATGGGTCGTCATCGCCCCTTAATCAACAACATGTGACGACGTATATTGAATTTTGTAACTAGCTCATCAAGACTGTAACTTGCTTAGCTAACTGAATTGTGGGGTTCAGTCCTTGAGCCCATTATGTGCCTCTGTAACACTCTCCACTGTAATCGCCCACAGGATGGGTATGGGGTGCATAATAAATGAACTCGACTGACTAACTGGTGTAGGAGCATTTTTTTGTTTTATTTATATATATACAAGAGTTCTTACATTCTTGTACAGCCACTAGTATGCGTAGCATTTCGGGCAAGTCCTTAATCCTATGGTCCCTGGAATACGACTCCCACGAAGAATCGATTTTACAACCAAATACCCATTTTACTGTTGGGTTAAACAGAAGCTACAGTTAGAGGATTTGTGCCCAGTAAATCCTTTCAGGCCAGGATACGAACTCAGTACAAAGCTCTCTCGGAACGCCAGGCGAGTGTCTTACCACTACGCCACGGTCCTGCACCATATGAATGGTGCAGGACCGGTGTTCCTCGAGGCTGTTCTACTTCCTTGTTGTTCTCGACTGTGCTACAAGGCTTGCACACGTGTTTGTTCTACAATACAATATTTTTTATTATACACCCCATACCCATCCTGTGGGCGGTGGTGTAAAGGATTACAGAGGCACATAATCGGTTCAGGAACTGAACCCTCTAGTTCGTTTAGATAAGCAAATAACAATCTTTTGACGCTAATTACAAAATTAATAATATTATATATACTCGAACATATACTCATACATACATGTACATATATATACATATATGCATACACACACACATACATATACATTCACCCACACAAATAAACACATCAATAATCTTTTGTGTCACAGGTGATTCAACAAGAGGCTCACAACAGTCACTATACAGGGCACTTTACATCTGTGGTGAGTCACACAGTTACTAGTCTTGCTCCACACCCACCCAACTGGGCGGCAGCTTTACAGTCATGTGCTCCACACCCACCCAACTGGGCGGCGGCTTTACAGTCATGTGCTCCACACCCACCCAACTGGGTGGCAGCTTTACAGTCATGTGCTCCACACCCACCCAACCGGGTGGCGGCTTTACAGTCATGTGCTCCACACCCACCCAACCGGGCGGCGGCTTTACAGTCATGTGCTCCACACCCACCCAACTGGGTGGCAGCTTTACAGTCATGTGCTCCACACCCACCCAACTGGGCGGCAGCTTTACAGTCATGTGCTCCACACCCACCCAACTGGGCGGCAGCTTTACAGTCATGTGCTCCTCACCCACCCAACTGGGCGGCAGCTTTACAGTCATGTGCTCCTCACCCACCCAACTGGGCGGCAGCTTTACAGTCATGTGCTCCTCACCCACCCAACTGGGCGGCAGCTTTACAGTCATGTGCTCCTCACCCACCCAACTGGGCGGCAGCTTTACAGTCATGTGCTCCACGCCCACCCAACTGGGCGGCAGCTTTACAGTCATGTGCTCCACACCCACCGAACTGGGCGGCAGCTTTACAGTCATGTGCTCCACACCCACCGAACTGGGCGGCAGCTTTACAGTCATGTGCTCCACACCCACTGAACTGGGCGGCAGCTTTACAGTCATGTGCTCCACACCCACCCAACTGGGCGGCAGTTTTACAGTCATGTGCTCCTCACCCACCCAACTGGGCGGCAGCTTTACAGTCATGTGCTCCTCACCCACCCAACTCGGCGGCAGCTTTACAGTCATGTGCTCCTCACCCACCCAACTGGGCGGCAGCTTTACAGTCATGTGCTCCACACCCACCCAACTGGGCGGCAGCTTTACAGTCATGTGCTCCACACCCACCCAACTGGGCGGCAGCTTTACAGTCATGTGCTCCACACCCACCCAACTGGGCGGCAGCTTTACAGTCATGTGCTCCACACCCACCCAACTGGGCGGCAGCTTTACAGTCATGTGCTCCTCACCCACCCAACTGGGCGGCAGCTTTACAGTCATGTGCTCCACACCCACCCAACTGGGCGGCAGCTTTACAGTCATGTGCTCCTCACCCACCCAACTGGGCGGCAGCTTTACAGTCATGTGCTCCACACCCACGCAACTGGGCGGCAGCTTTACAGTCATGTGCTCCACACCCACCGAACTGGGCGGCAGCTTTACAGTCATGTGCTCCACACCCACCCAACTGGGCGGCAGCTTTACAGTCATGTGCTCCACAGCCACCCAACTGGGCGGCAGCTTTACAGTCATGTGCTCCTCACCCACCCAACTGGGCGGCAGTTTTACAGTCATGTGCTCCTCACCCACCCAACTGGGCGGCAGCTTTACAGTCATGTGCTCCTCACCCACCCAACTGGGCGGCAGCTTTACAGTCATGTGCTCCACACCCACCCAACTGGGCGGCAGCTTTACAGTCATGTGCTCCACACCCACCCAACTGGGCGGCAGCTTTACAGTCATGTGCTCCACACCCACCCAACTGGGCGGCGGCTTTACAGTCATGTGCTCCTCACCCACCGAACTGGGCGGCAGCTTTACAGTCATGTGCTCCACACCCACTGAACTGGGCGGCAGCTTTACAGTCATGTGCTCCACACCCACCCAACTGGGCGGCAGCTTTACAGTCATGTGCTCCACACCCACCCAACTGGGCGGCGGCTTTACAGTCATGTGCTCCTCACCTACCGAACTGGGCGGCAGCTTTACAGTCATGTGCTCCACACCCACCGAACTGGGCGGCAGCTTTACAGTCATGTGCTCCACACCCACCCAACTGGGCGGCAGCTTTACAGTCATGTGCTCCACACCCACCCAACTGGGCGGCAGCTTTACCGTCATGTGCTCCACACCTACCAAACTGGGCGGCAGCTTTACAGTCATGTGCTCCACACCCACCCAACTGGGCGGCAGCTTTACAGTCATGTGCTCCACACCCACCCAACTGGGCGGCAGCTTCACAGTCATGTGCTCCTCACCCACCCAACTGGGCGGCAGCTTTACAGTCATGTGCTCCACACCCACCCAACTGGGCGGCAGTTTTACAGTCATGTGCTCCACACCCACCCAACAGGGCGGCAGCTTTACAGTCATGTGCTCCACACCCACCCAACTGGGCGGCAGCTTTACAGTCATGTGCTCCACACCCACCCAACTGGGCGGCAGCTTTACAGTCATGTGCTCCTCACCCACCCAACTGGGCGGCAGCTTTACAGTCATCTGCTCCACACCCACCCAACTGGGCGGCAGCTTTACAGTCATCTGCTCCACACCCACCCAACTGGGCGGCAGCTTTACAGTCATGTGCTCCACACCCACCCAACTGGGCGGCAGCTTTACAGTCATGTGCATGCATTACCTACAATAAGCAAATTTTGAATACTTGGCTAAGATTCCTGGCAGTACATCATTATGAATTAGTACTTACACAATTCTTAGACACCATCAATGGTGTTATCTCTAAATTCCGCGATTTTTTCACATTCCACGTGGAGGAGTTATGAGGTTTGGTAAGCTTGATTGTGTGTGTGTGTGTGTGTGTGTGTGTGTGTGTGTGTGTGTGTGTGTGTGTGTGTGTGTGTGTGTGTGTGTGTGTGTGTGTGTGTGTGTGTACTCACCTATTTGCACTCACCTATTTGTGCTTGCGGGGGTTGAGCTTTGGCTCTTTGGTCCCGCCTCTCAACTGTCAATCAACTGGTGTACAGATTCCTGAGCCTACTGGGCTCTATCATATCTACATTTAAAACTGTGTATGGAGTCAGCCTCCACCACATCACTGCCTAATGCATTCCATCCGTTAACTACTCTGACACTGAAAAAGTTCCTTCTAACGTCTCTGTGGCTCATGTGAGTACTCAGTTTCCACCTGTGTCCCCTTGTTCGCGTCCCACCAGCGTTGAATAGTTTATCCTTGTTTACCCTGTCGATTCCTCTGAGGATTTTGTAGGTTGTGATCATGTCTCCCCTTACTCTTCTGTCTTCCAGTGTCGTAAGGTGCATTTCCCGCAGCCTTTCCTCGTAACTCATGCCTCTTAGTTCTGGGACTAGTCTAGTGGCATACCTTTGGACTTTTTCCAGCTTCGTCTTGTGCTTGACAAGGTACGGGCTCCATGCTGGGGCCGCATACTCCAGGATTGGTCTTACAAATGTGGTGTACAAGATTCTGAATGATTCCTTACACAGGTTCCTGAATGCTGTTCTGATGTTAGCCAGCCTCGCATATGCCGCAGACGTTATTCTTTTTATGTGGGCTTCAGGAGACAGGTTTGGTGTGATATCAACTCCTAGATCTTTCTCTCTGTTCGTTTCATTAAGTACTTCATCTCCTATTCTGTATCCTGTGTTTGGCCTCCTATTTCCACCACCTAGTTTCATTACTTTGCATTTACTCGGGTTGAACTTCAACAGCCATTTGTTGGACCATTCACTCAGTCTGTCTAGGTCATCTTGTAGCCTCCTACTATCGTCCTCAGTTTCAATCCTCCTCATAATTTTTGCATCATCGGCAAACATTGAGAGAAACGATTCTATACCCTCTGGAAGATCATTTACATATATCAGAAACAGTATAGGTCCAAGGACTGACCCCTGCGGTACTCCACTCGTAACGTCTCGCCAATCTGAGATCTCACCCCTCACACTGACTCGTTGTCTCCTGTTACTTAGGTATTCCTGTATCCAACGGAGTACCTTCCCTTTCACTCCAGCCTGCATCTCCAGTTTTTTCACTAGCCTCTTGTGTGGCACTGTGTCAAAGGCTTTCTGACAATCCAAAAATATGCAGTCTGCCCACCCTTCTCTTTCTTGCCTTATTTTTGTTGCCTGGTCGTAGAATTCAAGTAACCCTGTGAGGCAGGACCTGCCATCCCTGAATCCATGTTGATGCTGTGTTACAAAGTTCTTTCACTCCAGATGTTCCACTAGCTTTCTTCGCACAATCTTCTCCATCAACTTGCATGGTATGCAGGTTAGGGACACTGGTCTGTAATTCAGTGCCTCCTGTCTATCCCCTTTCTTGTATATCGGGACTACGTTAGCTGCTTTCCAAATTTCTGGCAGTTCCCCTGTTGCCAGTGATTTGTTATACACCATGGAGAGCGGGAGGCACAGTTCTTCTGCTCCTTCCTTTAGTATCCAAGGGGAGATTCCATCTGGACCTATAGCCTTTGTCACATCCAATTCTAGTAAACACTTCCTTACTTCCCCGCTGGTAATCTCAAACTCTTCCAGTGGTTCCTGGTTAGCTATTCCCTCTCTTATCTCTGGGATTTCTCCTTGCTCCAAGGTGAAGACCTCCTGGAATTTCTTATTCAGTTCCTCATACACTTCCTTGTCGTTTGTAGTGAATCCTTCTGCCCCTAACCTTAATTTCATAACCTGTTCCTTTACTGTTGTTTTTCTCCTGATGTGGCTATGCAGCAATTTAGGCTGAGTCTTTGCCTTGCTTGCGATGTCATTTTCGTATTGTCTTTCTGCCTCTCTTCTCATCCTAACATATTCATTCCTGGCATTCTGGTACCTTTTCTGCTCTCCAGTGTCCTGTTATTCCTATAGTTTCTCCATGCCCTTTTACTTTGCTGCTTAGCTAGCCTACATCTCTGATTAAACCATGGGTTTCTCATCTTCATTTCACTGTTTTCCTTTTGGACTGGGACAAACTTGTTTGCTGCATCCTTGCATTTTTGCGTGATGTATTCCATCATATCTTGGGCCGTCTTTTCCCTGAGCTCTGTTTCCCATGCTATATCTGCTAGGCATTTTCTTATCTCCTCATAGTTTCCCTTTCGGTATGCTAACCTTTGGTTTCGGTATCCCTTCTCGAGTTCAATAACCCTTCTTCAATCAGGTACTCAAACACCAATACACTGTGGTCGCTCATTCCTACTGGGTCCTCAAAACTGATTTCTCTTATGTCAGAGTCGTTCAGGGTGAAAACCAGGTCGAGTCTCGCTGGTTCGTCG
>NC_091197.1:31354437-31362606 GCF_040958095.1 Procambarus clarkii
TCCTGTGTTCCCCATTTTGTTAATTTTGTTATGTATAAGTACACGTTCGTGTGTGTGCATTCGTGGTTGCGTGTGGCAAGACAGGGATAATGTGTGTTTCGTGTGGGCTTAACGTGTGGGCTCAACGTTTGGGCTCAACGTGTTGACTCAACGTGTGGGCTCAACGTGTGGGCTCAACGTTTGGGCTCAACGTGTGAACTCAACGTGTGGGCTCAACGTGTGGGCTCAACGTGTGGGCTCAACGTGTGGACTCAACGTTGGGCTCAACGTGTGGGCTCAACGTGTGGACTCAACGTGTGGGCTCAACGTGTGGGCTCAACGTATGCTTGGAGGTCCAAACAAGCCTGTAAAGCTGTGTTGGCGGCGTTTTGTTTTTTTGACAACATATTTTGGGGTCGGGTGTAAAGTGGCTTTAGGATGCCTGGGACGATGCGTATGAGGGAGCAGGCAAGGAACATGAGAAGAGGGGGAAGTGAGGGGAGGTGTGAGGGTGAGATATTGACAATACAGAGAGATTGAAGAGGAGAGTTACCCCCTATAAAGCTTCTTGTTTCCTGTATGTGTGTTAAGGGATCACCATAGCCCGTGCTACTTGGAACTTTTGTTCGGAGTAGCTGAATCTAAAACAGCGACAACAACATGTATGTGTTGCCTATTTGCACTTACATGCCGGTCATACAGACTCTCCCATTTTGTCCAATATTGGCTTAAACACCAATTTTATTCCGTTAGAATTGTAAAGTTTTATGGCGCTTTGTATTGTTTGGTTAACATTCATCTTGTCAGTATATGTTAAAAACTTGCAGATCCAAGACTTGGAGATCGATGACGAAATGTGATAATCTTTGTCATGTGTGTAAGCAGTCACGTGACTGAATTTAGTGGGTTAAAATAGGCAAAAGGCGCCGTTGCTAATCGCAGGAGAGTTTACGCGTCACTCAGGCAGCCAGGATTGGCTTCGTAGGGGTCCCTTCCACAGCTAAGGAGAGTCTGGTGTTGGCGTGTTGTTTAGGGAGAGTTAGTTGACTAAGGCGCGTCTGGGATCGTAGGTTCGAACCCTCATCACGGCCCTTGTGGATTTGTTCATCTGATATAGCACGCTATTGGGATTTCTGTGTGTATTAGGGAGAGTGTTTCAGGGGTTTGAAGGAGTGTGAATCAGCTCGACCAACATCGTTATGTCCACAGTCTTGGAAAGGACTTCTTCGGTGATACAATCTACTGTGACGCTGCATTTTGGGATAAGGAAGAATCATGAAGAGTAATGGTGCCACTCAGGTACGCTACACACACACACACACACACACACACACACACACACACTGGAATATCCAGCACCAGCCTGGAGTCCATACCTAGTTAAACACAAGACAAAGTTATAGAGAAGATTCAGCGGCATGCCACCAGGCTCGTCCCGGAACTGAGATGAATGAGCTACGAGGAAAGGCTAAAGGAGTTGAACCTCACGTCCCTGGAAAACAGAAGAGTAACGGGAGACATGATAACTACCTACAAAATTCTCAGTGGAATTGACAGGGAATTTCAATAGAATTGAAATAGGAATTTCCTTAACTACTTAAGCATATTAATACATCTTCGGCAGGACAAAGACAAACTCTTCAGCACGGTAGAACACGAACAAGGGGACACAGATGGAAACTTAGTACCCAGATGAGCCACAGAGACATTAGGAATTTTTTTCAATATCAGAGTAGTTATTAAATGGAATGCACTAGGATGTGATGTGGTGGAGGCTGACTCCATACACAGTTTCAAATATAGGTATGATAGAGCCCAGTAGGGTCAGGAATCTGTACACCAGTTGATTGACGGTTGAGAGGCGGAACCAAAGAGACAAAGTTCAACCCCGCAAGGACAACTAGGTGAGTACACACACACACACACACATATTCCCAGATTGTAGGATCCTCCAAGAGGACTTGAAAAGGTTGCAGAGATGGTCAGAGAAATGGCTACTGGAATTCAACACGAGCAAATGTCAAGTTATGGAAATGGGACTAGGTGATTAGAGACCAAACGGACAGTACACAATGAAGTGGGACTGCCTACCTGTGACGACGCGAGAAAGAGACCTGGGCGTGGACGTAACACCTAATCTATCTCCTGAAGACCATATAAATAGGATAACGACAGCAGCGTACTCTACACTGGCAAAAGTTAGAACATCATTCAGAAACCTAAGTAAAGAGGCATTTAGGGCGCTTTACACTGCCTACGTGAGGCCAGTCTTAGAGTATGCCGCCTCATCATGGAGTCCACATCTCAAGAAACATATAAGTAAACTGGAAAAGGTTCAGAAGTTTGCAACGAGACTCGTCCCAGCGTTACAAGGGATGGGGTATGAAGAGCGCCTGAAGGAACTGAGCCTTACGACACTAGAAAAAAAGAAGGAAGGAGGTGGATATGGTAGGACCGTATAACATACTCTGGGGGATTGACAGAGTGGACATAGACGAAATGTTCACACGGAATAGAAACAGAACGAGGGGACATGGGTGGAAGCTGGAAACTTAGATGAGTCACATAGATGTTAGGAAGTTTTCTTTTAGCGTGAGAGTAGTGGAAAAATGGAACGCACTTAAGGAGCAGGTTGTGGAAGCAAATTTTATTCGTAATTTTAAAACTTGGTATGATAGGGATAGAACCGGAGTCATTGCTGTAAACAACCGATGCTCGAAAGGCGGGATCCAAGAGTCAATGCTCGATCCTGCAGACACAAATAGGTGAGTTCACAAACACGCACACACACATGCACATAATAGGGGGCCTAATAACCGAGTGGACAGCGCTCTGGACTCGTAATCCTAGGGTCCGGGTTCGATCCCCGGTGATGGCAAAAACAAAATAGGCAGAGTTTCTTTCACCGTGATGCCCGTGTTACCTAGCAGTAAATAGGTACCTGGGAGTTAGACAGCTATTGCGGGCTGCTTCCTGGATGTGTTTGGGGAAAAAATAAATAAATTAGTTAGTAGTTAGTAACAGTTGATTGATTGACAGTTGAGAGTCGGACCGAAAGAGCAGAGCTCAAGCCCCGTAATCACAACTAGGTAAATACACACACACACATTGCCAGCAGTCTCACTCCCAGGTACCTATTTACTGCTAGGGGGACCCGAGGAAACAGGCGAACCAAACTGCCCATTTCTTTCTGCCTCGACCGGAAGTCGAACCCGGGCTCGTTAACTGCGATTCCCGAGCGCGCTCTAGATGGGGTACCCAGCTGCTCCCGGGTCTCTCCTACCCTCCTCTATCCCCTATTATCTATCCTCCCATATTCACCACCTTTTTTTTTTTTTACTTTCTCCGCATTTCCTCCCCTCTCCACCTTTTCTCCGCTCTCCTTCCCTATCCCCTTCTCTCACCTTTCCTCGCGCCTCTCTCACCTCTCCTCCTCTCTCCTCACTCCTTCCCCTCTCTCCCCACTCCTCCCCCTCTCTCCCCTGGCTCCTTAATCCCTCTTGTCAGTTCTACAATGAACTCACTTCATCGTTTTCGAGAAAACTATGAAAGTACGGCCGGATTAAGCAGCAAAATTTCATAAACAAAAACATGCTTGATTTTAGTTCAGACTTCTAAAAATTCGCTTGGAAGGGGAATGCTTAAGATGCAAATAAATCTTAACGCATGGCACTTGGGCAGACCCGACTGGTCTCTGAGACTCGTATACCATCGCCTCTTGTTTCATGGTTGAAAGTTGGGTGAGGCTAGCCCCTAGCGTCGGTCCTCCGACATTGTGCAGACACGCAGAAACTCCCTGACAGATATAGATAGATATATGTTGGTTGCTAGCTAAGAGAATAACACGTACATCAAGTCAGTGGCGATGCACAATAAATTTTCCTTGTTCAACAAATTTAAATTTAGCATGAAGTTCCTGGTATATAAATCTGTCAGAGTAGTGGTGTAACTGGGGTTTGCATCGCCCCCTGCCAGGAGGGGTGTGTAGGGTAGCTAGGGTGTGCTTCCCTCACCCCAGCTGCACCCTGGTTGACGGGAATCTGCAACCCCCTGCAACCCCTCACCTCTATGAGGTGAGGGGCTGGTTGCAGGGGAGCGTTCTTCGCGCTGTATGAGCCTCCAGGGTTCAGTGGGACGAGCTTCGTATAGTGTTGTTCACTCCCTGGTAGATCTGGGAGAGCAGGTTGAGTCTGGTGGATGCTGTCCTGCCAGGCTGGTCTTGCCAGGCTGATCCTGCCAGGCTGGTCCTGCCAGGCTGATCTTGCCAAGCTGATCCTGCCAGGCTGATCCTGCCAGGCTGGTCCTGCCCGGCTGGTCCTGCCCGGCTGGTCCTGCCAGGCTGGTCCTGCCAGGCTGGTCGTGCCAGGCTGGTCGTGCCAGGCTGGTCGGGCCAGGCTGGTCGTGCCCGACTGGTCCTGCCAGGCTGGTCCTGCTAGGCTGATCCTGCCAGGCTGATCCTGCCCGGCTGGTCCTGCCAGGCTGGTCCTGCCAGGCTTGTCCTGCCAGGCTGATGCTGCCAGGCTGATCCTGCCAGGCTGATCCTGCCAGGCTGGTCGTGCCAGGCTGGTCGGGCCAGGCTGGTCGTGCCAGACTGGTCCTGACAGGCTGGTCCTGCTAGGCTGATCCTGCCAGGCTGATCCTGCCAGGCTGGTCCTGCCAGGCTGGTCCTGCTAGGCTGGTCCTGCCAGGCTGGTCCTGCCAGGCTGATCCTGCCAGGCTGATCCTGCCAGGCTGGTCCTGCCAGGCTGGTCCTGCTAGGCTGATCCTGCCAGGCTGATCCTGCCAGGCTGATCTTGCCAGACTGGTCGTGCCAGGCTGTTCGTGCCAGACTGGTCCTACCAGACTGGTCGTGCCAGACTGGTCGTGCCAGGCTGGTCGTGCCCGTCACACTTGCAGTCTGGGGCCTCTGACAGGATGTAATCCATTAGTTAGACTCTCGATGAAAATATATTGCACTGCTGGCATGGATAATCCCGTGTACTCACCTAGTTGTACTCACCTAGTTGTGGTTACCAGGGTTGAGCTTTGGCTCTTTGGTCCCGCCTCTCAACCGTCAATCAACTGATGTACAGATTCCTGAGCCTACTGGGCTCTGTCATATCTACATTTGAAACTGTGTATGGAGTCAGCCTCCACCACATCACTTCCTAGTGTATTCTATTTACTAACTACTCTGACACTGAAAAAGTTCTTTCTAATGTCTCTGTGGCTTATTTGGGTACTCAGCTTCTACCTGTGCCCCCTTGTTCTTGTGCCACCCGTGTTAAATAATCCATTCTTGTACACCCTGTCAATTCCCCTGAGAATTTTGTATGTGGTGATCATGTTTCCTCTAGCTCTTCTATCTTCCAGCGACGTGAGGTGCAGTTCGCGTAGTCTGTCCTCATAGTTCATGCCTCTTAATTTTGGGACTAGGCTAGTGGCATACCTCTGAACTTTTTGCAGCTTCGTCTTGTGCTTGACTAGATACGGGCTCCATGCTGGGGCTGCATACTCCAGGACTGGTCTTACATTTGTGGTATTCAAGGATCTGAATGATTCCTTACACAGGTTTCTGAAAGCAGTTCTGATGTTGGCCAGCCTTACATAGGCCGCTCATGTTATTCTTTTGATGTGGGCTTTGGGAGACAGGGTTGGTGTGATATCAACTCCTAGATCTTTCTCTCTGTCCGTTTCGTGAAGGACTTCATCTTCCATTCGGTATCCAGTAACTTGCCTCCTAGTTTTATTACCTTACATTTACTAAGGTTGAACCTTAGTAGCCATTTGTCGGACCATTCCTTCAGTTTCTCATCTTGTAGCCTCATACTATCCTCCTCTGTCTTGGTTCTCCACATATTTTTTGCATCATCAGCAAACATCGAGAGGAACGAGTCAATTCCTTCTGGGAGATCATTTACGTATATCAGAAACAGTATAGGTCCAAGGACTGATCCCTGTGGGACTCCACTGGTGACTCAGCTCCACCTTGAGACCTCACCTCTCATGGTGACTCACTGTGTCCTGTTGCTTAGTTACTCTCTTATCCAGTGGAGTACCATCCCTTTCACTCCTGCCTGCATCTCCAGTTTATGCACTAGTCTCTTATGTGGTACTGTGTCAAAAGCTTTCTGGCAGTCCATGACTATGCAGTCTGCCCAGCCCTCTCTCTCTTGCCTGATTTTTGTTGCCTGGTCATAGAACTCAATTAATCCTGTTAGGCATGATTTGCCATCTCTGAACCCATGCTGATGTTGTGTTACAAGGTTCTTTTGCTCCAGATGTTCCACTAGCTTTTTTCGCACAATCTTTTCCATCATCTTGCATGGAATGCAAGTTCGGGACACTGGCCTGAAGTTCAGTGCCTCCTGTCTATCACCCATCTTGTATATTGGGACTATATTGGCCGTCTTCCAAATTTTTGGCAGTTCACCTGTTACCAGTGATTTGTTGTACACCATGGAGAGTGGTAGGCACAGAGCTTCTGCTCCTTCTGCTCCGTGTGTACTCACCTAATTGTACTCACCTAATTGTGCTTGCGGGGGTTGAGCTTTGGCTCTTTGGTCCCGCCTCTCAACTGTCAATCAACTGGTGTACAGATTCCTGAGCCTACTGGGCTCTATCATATCTACATTTGAAACTGTGTATGGAGTCAGCCTCCACCACATCACTTCCTAGTGCATTCCATTTATTAACTACTCTGACACTGAAAAAATTCTTTCTAACGTCTCTGTGGCTCATCTGGGTACTAAGTTTCCACCTGTGTCCCCTTGTTCGTGTCCCACCCGTGCTGAAGAGTTTGTCTTTGTCCACCCTGTCAATTCCCCTGAGAATTTTGTAGGTGGTTATCATATTTCCCCTTACTCTTCTGTTTTCCAGGGATGTGAGGTTCAGCTCCTTTAGCCTTTCCTCGTAGCTCAATCCTCTCAGTTCCGGGACGAGCCTGGTGGCATATCGCTGAATCTTCTTTAACTTTGTCTTGTGTTTAACTAGGTATGGACTCCAGGCTGGAGCTGCATACTCCAGGATTGGTCTTACATAAGTGGTATACAGGGTTCTGAAAGATTCCTTACACAAGTTTCTGAAGGCAGTTCTTATGTTGGCCAGTCTAGCATATGCCGCTGATGATATTCTTTTGATGTGGGCCTCTGGGGACAGGTTCGGTGTGATATCAACCCCCAGATCCTTCTCTCTATTTGATTCTTGCAGGATTTCCCCTCCCAGATGATACCTTGTGTTCAGCCTCCTGCTCCCTTCGCCTAATTTCATCACCTTACACTTTCCAGAGTTGAACTTCAGCAGCCATTTTCTAGACCATTCCTCCAGTTTATCCAGGTCATCCTGTAGTCTCTGTCTATCTTCATCCGTCTTGATTCTTCTCATAATTTTTGCATCATCAGCAAACATCGAGAGGAATGAGTCTATACCCTCTGGAAGATCGTTCACATATATTAGAAACAAGATGGGTCCAAGTACTGAGCCCTGTGGGACTCCGCTGGTGACATCTCGCCACTCTGATGTCTTCCCCTTCACCGTTACTCGCTGTTTCCTGTTGCTTAAGTACTCCCTTATCCACTGGAGCACCTTCCCTTTTACTCCTGCCTGTTGCTCCAACTTTTTAACAGCCTTTTATGGGGTACTGTGTCAAAGGCTTTTTGGCAATCCAGGAAAATGCAGTCGGCCCACCCTTCTCTTTCCTGCCTAATTTTCGTTGCCTGGTCATAAAATTCTATTAAACCTGTGAGGCACGATTTACCATCTCTGAACCCATGTTGGTGGTGCGTTACAAAGTTATTTCCCTCCAGATGCTCTACGAGCCTTTTCCTCACGATCTTCTCCAGCACCTTGCATGGTATACAAGTTAAGGAAACTGGCCTGTAATTCAGTGCCTCTTGCCTGTCACCCTTTTTGTATATTGGGACCACGTTAGCTGTCTTCCAACTTTCTGGTAAGGCTCCTGTTTCCAGTGACCTGTTATACACCATAGAGAGTGGCACACTTAGTGCTTCTGCACCTTCCTTTAGTATCCATGGTGAGATTCTATCAGGCCCAACAGCCTTTGTCACATCTAGCTCCAGCAGACACCTTTTGACCTCATCACTGGTGAGGTCAAATTCCTCCAAGGTTTCCAAGGTTCCCGCCTCCTCATTTAGTGCAGGGGCTTCTCCTTGTTCTATTGTGAAGACCTCTTGGAATCTCTTGTTGAGTTCT